>NW_006799611.1:709852-714656 GCF_000442215.2 Lipotes vexillifer
AAGAGTGTATGGTCATGGCTGAGGCCCAGTGCGCTGCCTAGAAACCTGCTAAATATGCTTCCCATTATGACTTAACCTCAGTCTTGAGTTTATAATTATTTTATATGGTAAAGGATGTAGTCACTGGTGAAAATAAATCCAACCTCTAAGTAGACACTTAGGTTTGAAAAGATTTTCTAATAGGAAAATGTTCATGATACATCGTTAGTGAGGTTTTTAAATGCAAACTACAGATATATCTATCTATCTATATATAGATATAGATATATCTATCTATCTATATATAGATATATCTATCTATATCTATATATAGATATAGATATATAGCAAGATCCAAATGTTGTATCTTAAAAAAAGATATTCATACATAAAAAAGACCAAAGGAATACACAAAAAGACTAACTTTGGAGGCTAGTATTATGGATTATTTTTATTTTCTCATTTGCGCTTTTCTATAGTTTCCACATTTTCTGTAATGAGGTGCATTATATCTATAATTTAAAAGTTATTAAATTTTTAACAAAGGTTTCTGAGTATAAGAGGCATAAGACTTCCATTACAACCACAAGCTTTGTTCTTCTTTCAACCTTCTTTCTTCATTTATTTATTTATTCATTCAACAAACATCCACTGGTTTCTGCTGTGCGGGGCTCTCACTTCGAGTGGATCAGACAGATTTCCTTGAGGCGTTCCCTGTGCAGTGGTGGACCAACAGAAGAACAGATGCTCAGACATGAATGATCCCCTAGATGTGAGCCCCATGAAGACAGGACCCTGCCTGGTTCATTTCTGTATCCCAGTACCTGGGATGGGGTCTGAAACAGAGTTAGGAACTTTGGAAATACTTATGAACAAATGGGTGAAAATAAGGGAGACAGGAGTTCAAATCCCAGTTCGTTAAGTTCCAGTTTCCACTTCTGCAAAATAGGGGAATAATACCTACCTCATGGGATTGTTTGGAGGCTCAACTAACACACAGAAATCTTTTTATACAAACCTGGAAATAGCAGTAGGCCCTCAACAAAGAACAGAAATAATGTATTTCAAATTGGGTGGATTCTGATGGTGTACAAAGTCTGGGGTCAGGCCTTCCTCTGCCAGTATTTGGAGCTTGACTAGAAAGAAATTTGGTTTAAAATTTGGAGAAGAGTGTGTAGACTATATTCTTATTTATCTAAGAATTATCTAATGAAAGGATAGGGACTTCCCTGATGGTCCAGTGGTTAAGAATCCGCCTTCCAATGCAGGGGATGTGGGTTCGATCCCTGGTCAGGAGACTAAGATCCCACGTGCCGCAGGGCAACTAAGCCCACATGACACAACTACTGAGCCCATGCGGCACCACTACCGAGCCTGTGCGCCTCAACTAGAGAGAAGCCCACATGCCGCAACAAAGATCCCACGTGCCGCAACTAAGACCCGACGCAGCCAAAAATAAAATAAAATAAATAAATATACATTAAGAAATAAATAAAATGAAAGGCTAAACTAAAAATTTGAAGCAGCAAAAGTTATCTAACAGGAGAGGAAGGGAACAGGGTAGAGGGGCAGAGACAGAAGCTAGACTACTTGTAATATTCCATGATTTGTGGACCTGAGTTGGAGACCAGGCAAATATTCTACATAACCATATTTTAAACATGTTAAATGTTTGGAAAAGAAATTCCAAATAACAAAAGGAAAACAAACAAACAAAAAGCTAACTTATGGCAAGTTGGTGATAAATACACGGAGAGGAATTCCTCCAAGTGACTAAAACACAGCAGTCTTGACTGTCCATCCCTAATAAGATATTCCCTAAAGGCAAAGCAAAAATAAATAAACTGCAAAAGAAAAAAATCAATAATTGCATTTTTGGTGGTACTGGTATTCTCATCTGAGAGTATTATGTAGAGTAGGACTTAGCAAATGAGTGTATCTTTCACTGGGAACTGGAAAGAAAGGACACACAGCATGGGAGAAAGGATATGCAGATGTAAGATGGATGAGACTAAGTAAAAACACTATAGCCCTGAATTTAAATTAGAAATGTCAATTGAACTCATATTTTGAAAATAAATTAACAGACTTTATTTTTTTAGCAGTTTTAGGGTTACAGAAGAATTGAATAGAAAGTACCAAGAGTTCCCATATACCCCTTCATCTCCACCTCCCCCAATTTCCCCCATTATTTAACATCTTGCATTAGTAGAGTACACTTGTTACAATTGATGAGCTAATACTGATATATAATTACGACCCAAGGTCCATAGTTGATATTAGGATTCAGTCTAGGTGCTGCACATTTTAAGGGTTGTGACAAACATATAATGACATGTATTCACCATGGTAGTATCATACAGAATAGTTTCCGTGCCCTAAAAATCCCCTGTGTTCTGCCTATTCACCCACCCCCCAACTCCTGGCAACCACGGATCTGTCTCCAGAGTCTTGCCTTTTTCAGAATATCGTATAGTTGGAATCATACAATATGTATCCTTTTCAGATTGACTTCTCTCACCTAGCAATATACATTTAAGGCTCCTTTATGTCTTTTCATTGCTTGGTACCTCATTTCTTTTTACCACTGAATAGCGTTCCATTGTGTGGATATACTAGTTTGTTTATCCATTCACCTTCTAAAGGACATCTTTGTTGCTTCCAAGTTTTGGTAGTTATGACTCACGATATATTCTATCTTTTAAAAAACAAATGTATTTCCTAGCTCTGTCCACTGAAAATGCCCAGAAACAATGACCAACCCAATGGCAATAAGCATCACTTAAACCTTAATTGTGGTCTCTAAATACCACTACCCACTCAAAGAAACCAGGGATCCTTGAAGAAATGGCTGATTCCAGGTCTGGGGCAGAAGATGTCCAAGACAAACCTGGGCATCTTGCTATTCCAGAAAGTGAGGAAGTTATCAAAGCCTACCGAGGTCAAAAGGCTGCAGGAGCCAATCCAAAGAGCTTCACTCTGGTCTTGTGGGATCATTTGAGTATCAATAAGAATAATAATTGCAGGGGATTGAGACACACCAAATAACATTAAATCCCTATGTTCATAATGATACTAAAAAATTAATAATAATAACTCAATCAAAAATAACTCCAAGGATGTCAGGAAACCAACTCAGTATGTGAGAACTATTAAAGAATCAAGTCTTTGTACTATCCGTATTGTATGTATGAAGGATATTGTACTGTACCTTGGGGTAACTATGGAGTTGGAAAAGAGAAGTTTCGCTTTTACAAGTATTCCAGCTAATGAATGAAGAAGGAAGACAGAATTAGAATATCACCACTTTGCGATCCCCAGTGAAAGAACGAACGTGGGCAATGGACATCAATGACTGCTAACCTCACAGAAAGAGAGATCACAAGACATTATGGGCCTCCTGATGGAAGGACAGGATACCTCCTGTGAAGTATTAATAGTGGCCAAAAATCGAACCTGAACCTCATCAAGCCTTAAATCTAATTACAGGAAATACAGAGGACAGAGGAACATGTTAAAGGAACTCCCAGGAATACAGTCCAGATTGAGGAAAACTCTACAGGACAAACAACCAGGTTCCTTCAACAAATAAATGACAAGGGCAGAGAGGTGGGGGGGCGGGGGGGATTATAGATTAAAAGGGACTTAAGGGACATATATGGACTTTTTTACAAGGTACAAAGAACATTTATGAGACCATCAAAGAGATGTAAACAATGACTAGATATGTGTGATGATAATTTCTCCAGCTGTGATAATGGTATTATGGCTATAGCCTTCTTTTCCTTTTTTAATATATTTATTTATTTATTTACTTATTTTTGGCTGTGCTGGGTCTTCGTTTCTGTGCCAGGCCTTTCTCTAGTTGCAGCAAGCGGGGGCCCCTCTTCATTGTGGTGCGCAGGCCTCTCACTGTTGCGGCCTCTCTTGCTGTGGAGCACAGGTTCCAGTCGCGCAGGCTCAGTAGTTGTGGCTCATGGGCCTAGTTGCTCCGCAGCATCCGCGGAGATCCGTGGGATCTTTCCAGACCAGGACTCGAACCCGTGTCCCCTGCATTGGCAGGCAGATTCTCAACCACTGTGCCACCAGGGAAGCCCAGCCTTCTTTTTTAAAAAAGATTTTCATAATTTTTAGAAAGATACAGCCAAATAGCTACGGTTGAGATGTTAAGAGTGTCTGGGATTTGCTTCAAAATAATCCATTGGGATAGAGGAATTGGGGTGGAATGTAGATGAAACAAGATTGTGCATGAGTTATAATTGTTAAAGCTGGGTGATAGGTATATTATTCTCTCTATTTTTATATACATTTGAAATTTTCCATAATAGAAAAAAAAAGCTTACCAAAAATAAAAATATAAGCTCCTTTTAACAAAGCCAGAGGCAACCCAGGGTCTCTTGTGCCTCTGATGTTTTTATGTTGTCACCTCTTTGTATAAAATTGACCTGCTGGGCTTCCCTGGTGGTCCAGTGGTTAAGAATCCGCCTGCCAATGCAGGGGACACGGGTTCAAGCTCTGGTCTGGGAAGATCCCACATGCCACGGAGCAACTAAGTCCGTGCGCCACAATTACTGAGGCCCAGGCGCCTAGAGCCCATGCTCCTTAACAAGAGAAGCCACCGCAATGAGAAGCCCGCGCACCGCAACAGAGTAGCCCCTGCAAGCTGCAGCTAGAGAAAGCTCGACGCAGCAACGAAGACCCAAAGCAGCCAAAAATAAATAAATTTAATAAATTAAAAAAAAAAAAATAGGGCTTCCCTGGTGGCGCAGTGGTTGGGAGTCCGCCTGCCGATGCAGGGGACCCGGGTTCGCGTCCCAGTCCGGGA
>NW_006799611.1:714738-730259 GCF_000442215.2 Lipotes vexillifer
AGGCCCCGGAACCAAAAAAAAAAAAAAAAAAAAAAAAAAAAATTGACCTGACTGGTAACTTTCTTCCCCTTTTCCTTCCAAGTGCCTGCTGGTGAGTTGCTTCTAACCTGCCTGAGCAGAGGTCAGGAGGGGCCGCCTGTGATGCCCCCTCCCCGTATCAGCCTGCAGCCTGCGAAGCACTACCAACCACCAGGCAGAAGGAACCAAGCTGGGTGGGGGCCCCAGCCCTGCAGCCAACTTCTATTGAGGGAAGCAGGAGGATTTTAACCCCCACTACCACTTGGGCAGGCTCCTCTCTGGGTCACACCAGTGCCGGGTGCTCACAGCCTGGCATAAACCAGGTAGATAAAAGCAGAAACGTGTAGTGTTTAAGAGCCTGGGCTCTGAAAGACACAGGTTCAAATCCCAGCTCTCCCAGCTTGTGTCTTCAACTGCCTGAGCCTCAATTTCCCCATCTGTAGATGGGGAACAATACGAGCGTCTTCCTCGTAAAGCTGGTGTGTGCATTCAGTGAGAATGTGTGTGAAGCAGTGACCTCATGGCCAGGCTGGAGTGGCTGCCAACAAATGGTGATTATTTCTGCTGCTATTATTATTGTTATTATTTTACATTAATTATTCTATAGCTAGAATAGAAAGTAGAGCTTTTCCCCCCAAAATTATTCCTTATATTTGCCTCTTTCCAAAGTATGTTGTATTATGGGACATTCTCTCAATTATTTCATTTGACCAACATAACACTGTTTGGGGAAGATGCATTAGCCTGAAATGACCTCACTGGGTGCCCATTTTGGATGTTAATCGCAGGAAGCTGACAAATGGGCTAAAAGAGATAAAGTAATTTTGTGTAGCTTTAGAATTTCTCCTGGGAGTGTGGCCTGGCACACACAGGGGTTGCACACTGTTGCAAACAAGCCTTTTACAACTCACTTTATGATGCAATATGGAAGCTCTGCAGATTATGAATGTGTACCTACAAGGAGAATAAGTATAGCCCACTGTCATAATGTGTGGCAAAGTGGTATTTGTGGCTGGGATAATTACCACACTAAACATGAATCTGTGTGTCAAACAGCTTAGAGAGAAGTGGAGAGAGGTCCGCTGGAAAATGATGCTGAACATTTTGAAAAGTGGCTCTGTAATGACAAAGGACACAGCTTCACAAATGCAGGTAAAGCACAGGCAACAAAAGCAAAAATAGATAAATTGGACCTCAAAATTGAAAATTTCTGTGCATTAAAGGACATGATCAACAGAGTGAAAATACAACCCACTGTATGGGAGAAATATTTGCAAATCATATATTTGATAAGAGGCTAATATCCAGAATATATAAAGAACTGCTATAACTCAACAACAACCAAAAACCTCGGGTCTTCCCTGGTGACACAGTGGTTAAGAATCCACCTGCCAATGCAGGGGACATGGGTTCAATCCCAGGTCCGGGAAGATCCCACATGCCGCAGAGCAACTAAGTCCGTGCGCCACAACTACTGAGCCTGTGCTCTAGAGCCATGAGCCACAATTACTGAAGCCCGTGCACCTAGAGCCCATGCTCCGCAACAGGAGAAGCCACCACAATGAGAAGCCTGCGCACCGCAACAAAGTGTAGCCCCTGCTCGCCGCAACTACAGAAACCCTGCATGAAGTAACGAAGACCCAATGCAGCCAAAAATAAATAAATAAATACACAAATTTTTTTTTTAAAAAACCCAAAACCCCATCAAACATGAGGGGAAGACTTGATAGACATTTCTCCAAAGAAGGTATACAAATGTCCAATAAGCACATGAAAAAATGCTTAGCATCTGGGACTTCCCTGGTGGTCCAGTGATTAAGAACCAGCCTTCCAATGCAGGGGATATGGGTTCGATCCCTGGTCGGGGAACTAAGATCCCACATGTCACAGGGCAACTAAGCCTGTGGGCTGCAACTACTGAGCCCACATGCCACAACCAGAGAGAAGCCCACGCACTGCAACAAAGAGCCCATGTGCTGCAACTAAGACCCGATGCAGCCAAAAATAATATAAATAAATAAATATTTTTAAAAAATGCTTAGCATCACTATTCATTGGGGACGTGTAAATGAAAACTACAATGACACCACGTCACACCCATTAGGATACTACTATCAAAAAACAGAGGAGGTGGAGAAATTGGAACCCTTGTGCACTGTTGGTGGAAGTGTAAAATGGTGCATCCACTGTGGAAAACAGTATGGTGCTTCCTCAAAACAATTAAAATAGAATCACCATATGATCCAGCAAATCGAATTCTGGGTATACACCCCAAAGAACTGAAAGCAGGGATTTGAAGAGATATTTGTCTACTCATGTTCATAGCCGCATTATTCACCATAGCCAAGGGGTGGAAGCAACTCAAGTGTCCACTGACAGATAAATGGATTAAAAAAATGTGGTATATATGTACGATGGAATACTATTCAGTCTTAAAAAAGAAGGAACTTCTGACACATGCTGTAACACAGATGAACCTCAAGGACATTATGTTAAGTGAAATAAGCCATCACAAATGGACAAATACATATGATTACACCTAAGTAAGATACCTAGAGTAGTCAAATTCATAGAGACAGAAAGTTGAATGGTGGTTGCCAGGGGGTCAGGGAAGGAGAAAATAGGAAGTTATTGTTTACTGGGGACAGAGTTTCAGTTTTTTTTTTTAATTGGAGTATAGTTGCTTTACAATGTTGTGTTAGTTTCTGTTGTACGACAAAGTGAATCAGCTATACGTACACATACATCCCCTCCCTCTTGAACTTCCCTCCCATCCCCGCATCCCACCCCCCTAGGTCACCACGGTGCACCGAGCTGAGCACCCTGCACTACACAGCAGGTTCCCGCTGGCTATCTGTTTTACACATGGTAGTGTATATATGTCAGTCCCAATCTCCCAGTACATCTCACCCCCGCTTCTGCCACCCATGTCCACACGTCCGTTCTCTATGTCTACGTCTCTATTCCTGTCCTGCAAATAGGTTCATCAATACCATTTTTCTAGATTCCACATATACGCGTTAATATATGTTTTTCTCTTTCTGACTTACTTCACTCTGCATGACAGACGCTAGGTCCATCCACGTCTCTACAAATGACCCAATTTCGTTCCTTGTTATGGCTGAGTAATACTCCATTGTATATATGTACCACATCTTCTTTATCCATTCATCTGTCGATGGACATTTATGTTGCTTCCATGTCCTGGCTTTTGCAAGATGACAGGAGTTCTGGAAATGGGTGACGGCTGTACAACCAGTGTGAATATACTTAATACCACTGTACACTTAAAAATAGTTAAAATGGTAAATTTTATGTTATGTGGATTTCATCCCTATTAAAAACAATAATAAAAAAAGGAAGAAATGCAAGTGAAGAGTCTGAAACTAAACTGTCTCAGAAACTGCAAGAAAGAAACAATATTTATATTTACTATCTCCTTTTAACCCATTTGTCAGGTTACTGTTATAAACATCCAAAATTATAATAATAAAAATTGTTATTATAATTTTTCCGGTAATACCCAACTCATAAAATTAATATTTTAAGTAGGCATTTGACAGTTTCTTTGTCTTGAGTTTCTATACTCAAATTGGCCAAAAACATTTGGGAGTATCTTCTTTTCAGGCAAATGCAGGGTGTTCTCCATCCCTCCTCACATGTTCAGGGCATAATGGAATCATCTCCCATCACCACGGTCCCCCAGCCTGGCGCTCCTTGGGCAGCCTGGACTGTTCTGGGCTCCCACACAACCTAGAACTCAGAGCTCAGGGCCCTAAGACTCCCATGAAGACTTCCGTCCCCTCAAAGGGTTGCTTCCTAAATGCAGAAAACATTTATTGTCTAAAAGGCTCTTGTTTGGGTGTGAGGGAGGTGCAAGAGGGAGGGGATATGGGGATATATGTATACACACAGCTGATTCACCTTGTTATACAGCAGAAACTAACACAATGCTGTAAAGCAATTATACTCCAATAAAGATGTTAAAAAAATAAAAATAAAAGGTTCTTGTTTGGGTTGCACTTCTTAACGTTCTTTTATTAAAAAGAAATGAGCTTCTCAAAGAAATGGTTGAAAACAGATTTTTAAGATTGCTCCCATGCCCTAACACCCTGAAAACACAGGTTTCCTTTTGCGGGGTCCCCTCGGGGCTGTCACCTTCCAATTGCCCACACAATGACCTCCTTCCATGGGAATCTGGCCTCCGCTCAGGGGTGGCAGACAAGGGCTTGAGGCCTTACGGTTGGAGCCCTGACGGTCACCACCATGCACTGGGCGCTTATGATGGAGACCAGGCTCCCCGCTACCTCTTCTTGTCCGCTTGCACTGCGTGAGACACCACAGCGCCCCCAGGAGTTGCCTCTATGGTTGCCATCGAGAATCCCCAGGTATATCAACTACACCTCAATCTTTAAAAATTAAAAAAAAAAGAACTTCCAGAAACAGAGAACAGCCTCTCCTTTCCTCACCCTCTGCCATCTCCCACCCCCAGGCCCCTTAGCTCCTCCCCCATCCCCAAGACCCTGCTGCCTCAGTTTCCCCAGATCATTCTACCCTCCCCTAGAATCTAGCAGGCCCAAGTCTCCATTTGCATCTTCTCCAGCATGAGCTGTGAGTCCAAGCTTTCTTCTTCCCCATTCTTAGCGCTCCCCCGGAGAAGGGAAGGCAGCGAAGGGGGGACGAAATGGGACACTCATTCAGTACAAGAAATCAGACTCATCTTATGCTGTGAGAAGTCGTTTCTTGCCTTGAGTCCTCAGCTGGTCTACAGGGGAGATGCATAGCTCCAACCACCGAGCAAGCGCAACGTGGACCGTGTTATATTTCAAGGGCACTTGTCCCCTCCCCGTCTTACAGATCCCCTTCACTGCTTTGACACTGAGGATGTGCTCCCTATCACTCCTTCCTGAGACCACACGGGGACGGGAGAAGGGTGGGGCAGACAGATAACCCATGTCACCATGATGGAGAAACACACGTTGCTGAAAACATATAAGAGGTAGACCTAAGCTAGTATAGGGAGTGAAGGAAGCCTCCTGGGAGGCTCATTTACACTGAGACAGAAAGGACGAATAGGAGTAAGCTAGGAATAGAGTGGAGACAGCCTGCCGGGCAAAGGGAATAGCCTGTTCAGAGCCTACAGGCAGGAGAGAGTAGGAGCTGCTTGAGAAGCTGAAATAAGGCCAGTACACTTGGCATGTAGTGCAGCCTGGAGGGGAAGGAGGTAGGGATGAGGTCAGGGAGGTGGACAAGGGCCAAGAGGCCTTAGAGGCCATTGGGAGGATTCTAGACTTGGAAGCTTCTCCTGGGTTTGGAAAAGCCTGAATTACCAAGTTCTTCCAGGGAGAATAACTTTGTAGGGCAGATTGTGTGGGCTGAAGTGTCGATGGAGGCCACGATGCTGGGTTTGGAATTTTCTGGCTTTTCTGTGCACTGGGAACAGTTGCAAGGCTGTCTGGATCCCAGAAAGTTCAACAACACGTCTGCTCGCCTCTCTTCTGAAGTGGCCCAGCACCCACAGGTGGCAGCCTGGTTCTGCCCCTCAGTAACCATGAGCAAGGCACTTCCCCACTCTGGGCCTCGCTTTCCTCATCTGTACAATGGGTATCAGTGCCAGCTAACTCACAGGCTTATTTTAGGATTCCATGAGATCCCAGATGTTAGAGACTTCACAAAGGCCTGGTATGGTAAGTCATCAATAAAGGTTAATCGTTGTCATCATTACTATTATTGTTATTATTGATGTTTGCAGCCTGTCCCAACTCCTAAACGCTGTTCCATCTATTGGTTGCTGAACTGTTTCAGGGACAGACACTGCCAAGCCCCGGGACTGCGATGCTCTACTTTTTTGCATAAACGTGCATCTTGCATTCAGAAGAGCCCCTCCTTCCACAGAGGGTCCAGCGGGGTTGCTTGAGGGACACATTCCAGAAAGAATAACTCTGTGTAACATGAAACCCTGAATCTGGAAACACAACCTCTATGGGAAATTAGAGGATAAGGTCTGCTCGGCGGACCGCCCAACCTCATTCCATACAAAAGGGATATTGAAACCCAAAGGCCTTATCACTTGGCCTCCTGCCTATGGTCTCACCCCTCATCGCAGCCAGAGAGATCTTCCTAAAAAACAAACATGACCGTGGCAAGATGCTGTTTAAACCCTCCCATGGCTCCCTACGTCCTGTGGTCAGGCTCCTGCCCACACCTGCAGCCACATACTTCCTCTGACCCAGCCATACAGGCTTCCAATGGGTCAAGTTCTCTCCTGCCTCAGGACCTTTGCATATCCAGTGACCCTCCTGCCCCCTCTAACAGACCACTGCTAATTCTTCCAGATTCAAAAGCCCACAGACCTCGTTGAACCTCCAAATAGTCATGAAAAGTAGTAATATTATCCCCACTTTCCCGATGAAACTGAGGCCCTATGAACTATCACGTGGCTCCTGAAACTAAGCCCCAAGCCATGCCAGCAAGACTCCAGAATCTTTGAGCACCCAAGAGGAAGCACCTGGCTGCACCCCCATCATAACAGGAGAGTGGAGGGGGCTCCAATAAGAAGACTGAGCCAATATGGTACAGAGCAAAGACATACCACTCATGCATTTGTGGTTCAAGGCAAGACAATGACCTCTTTGAACCTCAGTTTTCTCATCTCTACAGTGGGGCTAAATAATAATACCTACCTCATAGGCACCTTGTGAACATTTGGAGATGACATACAGGAAGCGCCTGGCATGTGGTGGATATTCAGTGACTGGCACGATGCCACCCTCCCTTGCTGCATCTGGGGAGGCTGTACCAGTCCAGACCAGCCCGTCCCAGACTAGACTTGCATCACCCGAGGTTAGGCTGCCGGGGCCTGGGAACCATCCCTGCCCTGTTTTCTGTTTTGGGTTTTGTGTTTCCCAGAGTTTCCTTTGGAGAAAGTCCAGCTTCCTCCCTGCTAGAAGGAGGCAGAAGGGGATTATTCACGCCTGGGCCTGGATGCCCAGGGGAGCCATGTGGGGAGGTGATAAGAGCCTGAGGTTTGGGGTCCAGCCAATCCAGGTTTGAATGCAGGATCTGACACCTACAATGCTGTGTGACCCCAGGCAAGTGACTTAACCTCTCTGAAGTGCTGACTTCCTCACCTGTTAAAAGGTCTCATGATTTCTACCTCAGAGGGTACTGGATGTAGATGAAGGGACTGAGATAAGAGAAGATTCTGGATGTACTGCCCCAGTGTACACACAGTTAATTCCTTTTGGGGAGGGGTTGAAGATCAGGGGAGAAGCCATAGGTTTACAGCAGGAGTCACCAAGCCAGACACTGAAGAGGGCAGGTGTCCTGCCTGGAGCAGGGTGGGAGTGGGGGTTAATTGGGGGGACGGAGAAAGGGCACAATTCAGCTCCAGATTATCAACACCCTGCTGGAATAAGGGTCCAAGATAATCAGACCTCTGATGTTTCAGGAGAAAAATCCATATTTTCATGCAAAATCTCATGATTAAAGTATGGTAAGACACATATACTCTACGATTCTGCTTATATAAAATTCAAAAACAGATGAAACTCATGTCTGATGTTAGAAACCAGATAGTGGTTTCCTTGGAAGAAGGGATGGGTAGTGCCTGGGGGTGGGGGGGATGAGGAGAGATTCTGGGGAGCCAGAACATTCTCTCTCTTGATTGGGGTGTTGGGGACATCACCGTGTCCCCTTTGTAAATTTGTGCACTGTGCACTTCTCTATATGTATATCATACTTCAGTAAAATGCTAAAATAATTTTAGAACAAATAAATCAGGACTGCAGTGCTGGGAGGAGAGACAACCCAGCATGGGCTAAACTGAATGCACCTGCAGGCTGCATCCTGGGTGCCAGGCGGACACGTGAGACGGGCGTGGATGCTCCTAGCCCCTGACACCCTGGATTGGCTCCTGGCCCTTAGGGAGCACCCCTGCTTTCCCGAGCCACACAGGAGGAACAACTATCCTGTCCCACCTCGGCCGCCTTGTCCGGAGAGGGCCGGGGAGCCATATCTCCGTCCAACCTGCCGCGCCACCAGATTCTGCTGAGCTCAAATTCCAGAGAAGTAGGTTTACCCTGCCACTTAAATGATAACGTGACACCCCCAAAACTCACCCTTGTTTATTATTCATTTTTCTTCACCAAGGATACCCAGAGGACAGTAATGAAAAGACAGGCAGAGTTCTGTTTCCAAAAAAAGCCTTCCTAGAATCTGTGTTTCACCAAGCCCACCTCCCAGCCCTGAGCAACTCTACACAGGAAACCCAAAGGCTGCAAACTCATTTGGTGGCATCCCAGTGCCCACGAGCCCTTGTCAGAGGGGTGTCGGTCTGTAGTGGGACTGCCTCGGCTCCGCCCCTCTCCCTGGGCCGGATATCTTGATTTTATTTTTATTTTCACTCTCATTCTTTTCTGAGGACCAACGGAAGACGCGCACACCTCCTATATAAAGCAGCACTAGCCCAAACAAATGCACATCAAATGCATTTATTTGCACAGACACTCATAAAAACTTTACTAGACACCAAATAATTACAGGAAGAGGCAAACCTCCAACTCTGCCGATCCCCAGCTTTTGAAGTGGATTTAAGATAAAGATCAAATTGGATGGGCGCTCACCCCCATATCACACCCAGTCCCCTTCCCCAGCCATGGACCCTCAGGGTGGAGACGAATGAACTTTCTTGCTTTTGTGAATTTGTGTCCAATTCATATAAAATGTCTTTCTGTGAGTTATTCCTAGTGTCCTAATGGGGGTTTTATGGCTCCAAATATGGTCCTTGGCCTTTTCTTTGTTCTGGTTCAGGTCCTCTGTCGGGGAAGCCCCTGGTTCTAGATGGGCTGCTGAAATAACCCAACCCATCCATTTGGCAAGAAATGCAAAGATTCTTGAGGAAAGTGCCTTTTAAGAAATAAATATAAATAGCACCTTGAGAGTCCCACATATACAGTTTTGATGCATTGGCTGAAGCCCTTAATTTTGTTGCCTTCCAAAAAACCCCAGCCTGGGCTCCACAGCCCGAGCAAGTAGTGAAGGCTGAGACTGTCTGTGCTGGCTGTCTAGGCACTGCCTGGGGGGGTCTCCTGTGCCCAGCCCACAGCTGCCTGGACCTGAGTTTCACCTGCCCTAAAGGAAGAGAGATTGCTGAGCTCAGCATGTGTCTGGTTCCTCTCAGGCCCTGGTTGGAGGGGGAGGAGGCAGCTGTGATTTCCCTAAGTCCTGGGGACTCTCTTTCAGCCAATATTTGAGTAGAGACTTGCTAAGTGCCAGGCACTGTGGTGAGCACTTGAATTTCATTCAACAACCCTGTGGGAATACATGTCATTATGCCCACTTTACAGACAAGAAAGCTGCGGTAGAGAAAGAGGGCAGGACTTTCCAGAGGTCCTGAACCAGATCTGGTGACTCCCTGACACCTGCTCTTGACCCCACTTCTAACCACTGCCTGGCCAGTGAAAGACCTTAGCCCTGAGCCACCTGGCCAGGGCACTGTCCCTCGCTAGCCCTGAGGGCTCAAAGCAGCCTTTGGATCTGAGGGAGCCTGATCTCCTGACCCACCAGGGAGAAATCCCATGACTAATGACCCAGACCTTGTGCTGAGAAGTCATGAGTCTGTGGCCAGAGACCCCACCAGCTGGTTGAGGGTGGGGCTAGGCTGCAGAGAGGGCAGGAGTTTGCTGGAGCTGGGCGGTCCCAACGTTGCATACAGACACACATCAGCACACAGCCTCAGAGCCACACAAACTGGGCCTCATCAGCAAGGTCCAACTAAAATCTCGTTCCCTGCCACCTCAGCCTAGAAAACTCCAGATGGGAGAGTGAGAACCTGCTCCCAGTCCTGAGTCAGAGGGACCCCAGCTTGGACCTCCCCAGTCATTCCTCTCTGTAGACCTCCACAGGGCTCAGGATCTCTGAGCTCTCCGCAGACACAGGAAGACCACAGACACTTTTCCCTGGGCTGTGGGAAGGTGACCGGATTACTTATCACACACATCCATCTCTCTGCTAGCTGAGAAGGGGACTGAGCCTTTGACCCATGTGTCCTGGGGTCAAGTACAGACGCGATCCAAGGAGCCAAGGGTGGTCACCACTGGCTCCTAAGGCCGGGACACCCGCCCTCTTCCAGTGCCTGCCGGCTCCACTTCCTGAGCACGCAGGTCTCCGGAGCCCAGCTACGACCTGGGAATAGCAGCCCCCAGCCCGGGCCTTGGATGGGGCGGCTCTGGTCCAGCCTGGCCCCCTCCTGCGGATATGAGGATCCCCAGGGCCAGTGGTGGGTGGGCAGCGCGGGATGGGTCTGGGTGCTCTGGCAGCCCCAACTCTCCCTGCTGGCAGGGTGGAATCGAGGATCCCTGCAGCTCAGCGCCCGCGCCTTCATGCTGCACAGCACTCGGCTGGGCAGCTCCCTGTACTCCACCCCTGCCCAGGATTCTCACTTCCAGCTGGGGTTGTAAACTGGGAGGGGACCCTGCGGCTGGCTCTGGTCAGAAGCACCGCTCAAGGGAGGACGGACAGGCCTCCGCTGGGGGGAGAGGGGGAGTCCTAGGGCCGTGCCTGTGGGCTGCTGATAGCGAAGGCAGGCTTCGGGAGTGCAAAGCCCTACGGAAAGGAGCAAGGAGGCACAGGGAAGGGCTCAGTGGAGATGGGGCGTCTGCAGAATTGGGGGAGCTGACTCCCGCCCTAGAGCCTCCATCTCAGATCTTGCCTCTTCCCAAGTGATTCCAAACAGCCGACTCGGTCTTTCCTTAGGTGGAGAAAATCTGAAGCTGTTTCTGACACTTTAGTCCGAGCCAGAGAGAATCCCGTATCGGCTGGAGCGCCCGGGGTTGCCCTGGGGAATCGGCAGGTCCTGGATCGCACCAGCTCCCGTCGAGCACAGCAAGATGCCACTCGCCGCCTATGGGCAGTACCCAACTTCGGGCCTAGGCCCTGTTTCTACCATTCAGTCTGCCACGTTTTCATCAGGGGAAGCAGTCGGGAGGCGCAGGAGTTACGATTGTGCTTGAAAGAGACCTGGGGCGTCTGAGCGCGTGTGCGAAGGAGCCGGGACGCCGCCGACTCAACTGGGGGAATGAGGGACCGGGGAGCCGGAACAGAGGGCAAGGAACAGGACCTATAGGTTGATCCAGAGTCGGGGTGGGTGGGGGGATTAATGCACAGTGAGCGGGGAGGACGAGGAGACGGGACCCCAGGTTCGTGGCCTGAGCAGCCCCACTTCCAGACCAGAGAGAGCAGCCAGCTGCCTGGGTCCAGACCCGCACCTCGGCAGCTGAGGGCAGCTCTGAGCACCTGCCTTGGCCCTCCTGATGTAGGCCCTGGTGGTGTGGGCTGTGACGCCGGCAGGGGCACGGGGCGACATGCCAAGATTCTGTGCGCCCCAGGACAGATGAGCCGTGGCATCCGAGGGGGCCGCCTGCACGTCCTTCTGCCTGGAGACCCGGCCTTTGGGCGGCCTGGGAATGCAACCCTGGGCAGTCTCGACGACTCTGAACGCCAGCCAGGGAGTCAGAGAAGGCTCAGAGGCCGGGCCACATAGGCCCCCATTCCGCCAAAGGGGAGAAGAGAAGTGTGAAGAGGCCCGGCACACGGAAGGTGGGGAGTGGGAAACAGGGGCAGGGGGATGGAACGCTGTACCGGGAATTTGGATTCTGGGGTGGGTCTGCAGGGCCTGTGATGGAATAGGATTCCTAATCGATGGAAGAGGATTCCTAATCGATGGAAGAGGATTCCTAAGTGCGCTCTGAAGGAGAAGAGAGGATCGATCTGGGCCTGGAACATGGACCCTCTCGGCTGCAGGCAGTCGCCCGACAGCGGGTGCAAGAACGTAGCGCTGCCAGCAGAGGGCAGAATGCCACCGATCGGTCCGCCAGCCCTGCGCCGGGCTCTACGCCGCCCGGCTCTGCGCGCCCGAGCCTCGTCCGCCTGGCTTCTCCCGGCAGCTGTCGCGCCCCCGTCCCAGATGCCCGGAGCGGGCGGCCCAGGCCCAGGCCCAGCCTCGGGAGCTCAAGGCCTGGGGTTTCCAGGCTGCGCAAGGACCGGGGACCAAGGGCGTGTGAGAGAAACTCCACATCTACTTATCACCGTCCTGGATACAAAGACGTCAAGAAATACACGGAGACACAAAGACACACACACACACAAAAAAACTGTGGGACACACGAGCACACAGAATCATTCGGAAACTCGGAGGTACACAAAGACACACAAAGGTGACACGCAGACACATAAACAGAAAAGGATCCCAGACACAATACGGAGGATGAAAGACATACAAAGACCGTGGCACCCGCATGGAGTGACAGGCACAGGGACACACACAAAGACCTACAAAAACACGGAAGAGATGGAGATATGTAAGGCCCAGCAGATTCACATCCAAACACACACACACGGATGCAGGGGACACAGATTCACACACTCGGAGCCACTCGGAGCCCAGACTGTCGAAGGGACGCAGAAAAATTCTGTGTGCACAGAGAGACACGGGTGCATAGACATGGAAGAGCCTCAGAGGCGGGAGCATCCATATGCACAGACACACACAGATACCCACCGACACACACGCAGATACTGGGCTGGGGCGGGAGCTTCTAATCCTCCACAAAGCCGGGCCCCTCCGCGGGGCCCCGCGGCACAGGGGGCCACTTCTGACCAAGCCTCCCGCAGGCTCCAAATCCGATCTGCCCTCTCGCCTCCAGCGGGGTCAGGGGACCCGCCTCCCTTGCCCTCCGCCCCCGCCCCGCTCCGCGCCAGTGCTCCGCTCCGGGAGGGGCTCGGGCTGCCCCGCAGCGGCTCGCAGGGTCAATCTGCTCCTGCCTCGGGGCTGCATCGGCCGCCCTGATCCCGGGCGAGCCGCGACTCCCTGGGGACGATGGAACGCTGTACCGGGAATTTGGATTCTGGGGTGGGTCTGCAGGGCCTGTGATGGAATAGGATTCCTAATCGATGGAAGAGGATTCCTAATCGATGGAAGAGGATTCCTAAGTGCGCTCTGAAGGAGAAGAGAGGATCGATCTGGGCCTGGAACATGGACCCTCTCGGCTGCAGGCAGTCGCCCGACAGCGGGTGCAAGAACGTAGCGCTGCCAGCAGAGGGCAGAATGCCACCGATCGGTCCGCCAGCCCTGCGCCGGGCTCTACGCCGCCCGGCTCTGCGCGCCCGAGCCTCGTCCGCCTGGCTTCTCCCGGCAGCTGTCGCGCCCCCGTCCCAGATGCCCGGAGCGGGCGGCCCAGGCCCAGGCCCAGCCTCGGGAGCTCAAGGCCTGGGGTTTCCAGGCTGCGCAAGGACCGGGGACCAAGGGCGTGTGAGAGAAACTCCACATCTACTTATCACCGTCCTGGATACAAAGACGTCAAGAAATACACGGAGACACAAAGACACACACACACACAAAAAAACTGTGGGACACACGAGCACACAGAATCATTCGGAAACTCGGAGGTACACAAAGACACACAAAGGTGACACGCAGACACATAAACAGAAAAGGATCCCAGACACAATACGGAGGATGAAAGACATACAAAGACCGTGGCACCCGCATGGAGTGACAGGCACAGGGACACACACAAAGACCTACAAAAACACGGAAGAGATGGAGATATGTAAGGCCCAGCAGATTCACATCCAAACACACACACACGGATGCAGGGGACACAGATTCACACACTCGGAGCCACTCGGAGCCCAGACTGTCGAAGGGACGCAGAAAAATTCTGTGTGCACAGAGAGACACGGGTGCATAGACATGGAAGAGCCTCAGAGGCGGGAGCATCCATATGCACAGACACACACAGATACCCACCGACACACACGCAGATACTGGGCTGGGGCGGGAGCTTCTAATCCTCCACAAAGCCGGGCCCCTCCGCGGGGCCCCGCGGCACAGGGGGCCACTTCTGACCAAGCCTCCCGCAGGCTCCAAATCCGATCTGCCCTCTCGCCTCCAGCGGGGTCAGGGGACCCGCCTCCCTTGCCCTCCGCCCCCGCCCCGCTCCGCGCCAGTGCTCCGCTCCGGGAGGGGCTCGGGCTGCCCCGCAGCGGCTCGCAGGGTCAATCTGCTCCTGCCTCGGGGCTGCATCGGCCGCCCTGATCCCGGGCGAGCCGCGACTCCATGGGGACCCCGGAGGCCGAAGACACAGCCGGCCCGGGCGCGGTGCACTGCAGCCGACGCAGCGGCCTGCGCACCCAGCGCTGGACTCGGCCGCTCGGTCTCTCCGGCCTTTCGTTCCCCAGTGCCGAGGCCCACGCTGCCCAGGCTGGCCAGGGCCCTGTCCCTGTCGGGCACGGCCTACCGACCCCGGCAGGGTCCCTCCGCCACCAAAGGTCGCCTATCCCAGCGATCAATCCGGTTTCCTTCGAGCAGCCCAACGCACATCTTTCAGGGTCTTCAATCCGCGACCCTCGAGCCACCACTCTCTACCGATGGCCCTCACTCCCAATCCTGTGAGGCCAGGTTCTCGTCCATTGCCCCACCCGTACCCGCGATCCCTTTCTCACACCTAATCATTCTCTAAACTCTAGGTCGCCTGAAACCGGGCCTCACCTTTCTTGCCTTCCCAGTGTTCCCATCCTTGATCCCGGGGCTCTTCCGGGATCTTCGCTCACCTCTCCACCCAATCTCTGCCACGCCTGACGCTTTCCCGGACCCACACCCCAAATCTGGAGCCAAATCCCTCTCTCCCCGGGCCAGGACTTTGGCAAATCCTGAGCCAGCAGCCCTCCCCTCCTGCCAGTCCCCGTCCCTCAGTCCCGGCAGCCAGCCCTCTCCACGGACGAAACCGGCTCCGGGAAGGCGCCGCCACCCGGGGGACGCCAACTCAGCCTGGTGCGACCTACCTCGGCCGACAGTCGGGGTCCCCGGGCGGCCACTCCCGGCCGGCGCCGTCCCCTGGTGGAGCCGCTGCGCTCCCCGCCGTCCGTGCAGTCTGGCCTCGCTCAGGGCCACTCCTCTTAGCGCTGAAGCTTTACAAAATATTAATAATAAAGAAGGCGAGAAAGAAAAAAAGAAAGCCTTCATTCCCCAACTCCCAAATCAGTTTTTCAAGGGGGTGGGGCAGAAGGATTTGTTTCGAAGGCGACCCAAACTTCTGCGAGGGGCCAGCGGGACGCTCGGCCTGACCGGGGCGCCCAGGTCCGCACTCGGGGCCGGGCACGGCGCGGGGCTCAAGCCGGGGGCGCGGGGAGCCCTCCCGCGGGGGACGGGGGGGAGCGACGGCACTATTTGACGTGGAGCCTCCGGCTCATCCCGGCGCAGGGATACGAGGCGCACCAATGAGTTCAAATGTCAGGAAGTTTGAGGAGGGGTGAGGCGGCTCTTGGCTGGAGTATCCCTCCGCCGCCAGCTCCAGCTCTAAACCGAGCGGCTCCTCGGGCGCACTATGGCACTAGAGTAGTTCGGGGAACGCGCCTGAAATCCCGCGGCCCGCTGCGCCCCGCCCGGGACCCCGCAGCGCCGCCCGCGCCCCCCCCGCAGCCCGCGGGGCCGCCCCTGCACC
>NW_006799611.1:730523-731411 GCF_000442215.2 Lipotes vexillifer
CGCGGCGGCGGCGGGGAGCCGGCAGGCGGGCGGGCGGGCGAGCACCCTGGCCGGCGGGGCCCGCAGCGCGCCCCGCGTCCCATGGATATAGCAACAGGTCCCGAATCGCTGGAGAGGTGCTTCCCCCGCGGGCAGACGGACTGCGCTAAGATGTTGGACGGCATCAAGATGGAGGAGCACGCCCTGCGCCCCGGGCCCGCCACTCTAGGGGTGCTGCTGGGTGAGTGCGGGGTCGGAACGCCCGAGTGGTCACGGGCAGGGGACAGGGGCCTCGTTCCGAGGTGGACACAGGGTTCCAGGCCAACGGATAAAGACAGTGGTTTGCAGAACATGGGGGCGTGGGGGACACAGAGAGAAAACTCCTGGAGTGATCACCAGAGGGGCAACAGGCAGGCACGCCTAGACAGGCATCCTGAGGGGACAGAGGTATGCAGGGACACCCCCTAGGAGGAGCGAGGACAGGACAGCTCCAGCCGCCACCCCCCATCCTCACCGGGCCTCAGTTCCAGAGCTGCCACTCCGGGCGAGAGGTAGGAGGCGGGTGGCAGGGGTGATGGAGACTCAAGTAGTCAGTCACCTTGGCAAGCTTGAGAGTGGTGCCAGGTCACTTGGGGAGAGGGAGTCTCTAAGAGGGAAATGTTCCCTGGGTCAGCTGAGCCACAGATTTTGGGGAGATGAGGGAGAGAAGACAACGAACGCCACCGTGGGGCGTGTCAGCCAGCGGGCGCCTAAGCTTCACTTCTCCTGTCTCGGTCCCAGCCGGCTGCCCCGCGCCGTGCTCGTTCTCGTATGTATTTACCACCAAGCGCTCGATCTCCGGAGAAGAGGAGCGCGCAGCGCCGAGCCGAGACTCCAGGTCCGCGGCCTCTTCGCGGCGGAGTCCGCCGA
>NW_006799611.1:732268-732768 GCF_000442215.2 Lipotes vexillifer
GAGCCGCGGAGCCGAGACTCCAGGCCCGCGGCCTCTTCGCGGCGGAGTCCGCCGACTGGGACGAACTAGCTGAGGCCGCCCGGCCCCTGGCGCGGCGGCCGGGGAAGCGCAGGCGGCGGACGGCGGTCCCGGGCTGCCCTCGCCTTTGGGGCCGTAGCCGCGGGCACCGCGCGATCGGGACGCTGGGCCGGGCTGGTCGGCGCTGACGGCCCGTCTCTCGCCCTGTGCGCTGCAGGCTCCGACTGCCCGCATCCCGCCGTCTGCGAGGGCTGCCAGCGGCCCATCTCCGACCGCTTCCTGATGCGAGTCAACGAGTCGTCCTGGCACGAGGAGTGTTTGCAGTGCGCGGCGTGTCAGCAAGCCCTCACCACCAGCTGCTACTTCCGGGATCGGAAACTGTACTGCAAACAAGACTACCAACAGTAAGCGCCTCTCGTCCTTTCCCGCAGCCGCACGGCGCTCCAGCCCGGCCGCCCCCCGCCGTGTCGGGCCCGCGCCCG
>NW_006799611.1:733466-740748 GCF_000442215.2 Lipotes vexillifer
CGCCCTGCCGCCGGCCCTGCGCGCCGCTGGGCCCGTCGGCTCCGAGAACTCCGCGGGTTGCGCGCCTCCCGGCAGGGCAGAGCCGTCCCAGCGCGTCCAACACTGGTGGGGTAGCCCCTATTGCCATCCTTTGTCCGGGAAACCTGCGCTGGGCCGCTCAGTCGGGGTGCGGGACAAGGCCCTGGGCCGACGAGGGGGTACGATGCTGCAGTCGTGGGACAGGGGCTGGCTTCACTGAGGCCTGCATTGGGGACCGAGAATTGATTTTCAAACGAAAGCAGTGCTTTAGGGAGCCGGGCACTGGCGGTGTGCGTCCCCAGCCCAAAGACAGGGTTTGTGTTGGTTTGGGATTCTTGAAGCAAGGAGGTGGAATGGCAGGGTGCTGAAGTGCCCAAGCAGCCAGGGATGCCCCCTTCCTGCCAGGCTTCCTGCTGCACTTTCAGTCCCTGATGGAGAGAAAAGGGTGTGCATTCCCCCCAGACCGTTCCATGCGGGAATTTTGCTCGTATAATTATTGTTGGCTGGAGAAGCTGTCTAGGAAGAGGACCTTAAGAGGTGGGAAACCACAACCTGAGTTCCCCATGGGGTGAGGAACTGACCAAGTCAACCTTCCCCAGCAGCCCTTCTTTCTTGCCATGTGTATGTGTTGGGGCGGGATGGCTTGCTCCACCCTGGCGCAGCCCAAGCCTCAGCGTTGAGGCCAGAAACAGTGGGCTGAGCCCTACCTACTGACTTTTGCTTTTAGCTGAGACTGTGGGTTAGTCTGGCAGGGGGCTCCTGGCAGATAAGAGTAGATCCAGGTTTTGGTTTTTTTTTTCTTTTGATCCTCTGAGTTTTGTGCCTGACAGTGTGATTAAGAGGGAGGCAGAGAGGAGCAACATGAGGAAGAGGGGTGTGGGGATGCCCAGGGCAGCAATTTGGAGACAAGTGGGTGCCTGTGAGAACTTTCTAGCGAAGCACAGAAAACCGTTTCAATGGGGCTGTAGGGTGGGTAGGCTGCTTGAGTGGTTTGGGCCTCAGAGGGGGCTGTGTGTGCCCAAGCCTCTGGGAAAAGGCTGGGCTGCCAGTGCTTGGTAGTTAAGTGCAGCCTACCTGCTCTGCCCAGAGACTGTCCCTAAATCCAGGCCCTGATGGGAAGTGGAGCAGCTTGGCTGAGACCTGGAAGTAGGTGGGACTGCAGGCCAGAACCCTTGAGAGGGCATCGGGTTCAACTTCTGAAGTCTCCGTGTGAGCACTACGCTAGCACCTATTCTGACTATGCTCCCCTGGTCTGGGGGCCCAGCAGGAGCTGCTTTTTCTGCCTTGTATTTCCTGCCAGCTGGGGGGCAGTGAGAGCAGGAATTGGGACCCTGTTCAGAGTCAGCTCTTCTGTGGATCCAGAGACCTCCCCCTCTGGACCACCCCAGGTTAGGCACACTGCCACTGATCGTGTTTGTGCTGTGCCCCGGACTTATATGATTCTACTTCCAGGAGAAAGTGAGGCCACCGGTCAGCTCAGCCACAGGCAGGCGTACAGCAGCATAAAGTGATGAAAGTAGTTTGGGGTAGATGTGATTGGAGGCTTGGGGCTGGCCCCTCAGCAGGGCTCACCGGCCTCAAGTCCACACACATCCTGCTGTCCTGCACCCCTCGCCTTGCTCTGTTTGCCTGACCCCGAGCGCGGTTGTGGCAGTGCCACTCCCCGCACAGCTCAGCCTGGATCACTTAACACGTGTGGGCTGGAGGCCCAGAAAACTGGAAATGGGCCTCCGAGTCATTCGTGCAATTTTTTGAAAAAAATTTTTTTTACATTTTGTAAAGACTCTTTCCAACCTCTTGTATATATCTGCTCACTCTCTCCTCCCCACCCCTCAGTCATTTACAGAGCTTTTGCTTAAAACAAGGAGAGGATGCCCCCTGCTTCTTCAGAGCACAGAATTGTAAAGTCACAAATTTTGAGCTGGATGATCCCTTAAAGCTGAATGGCCAACTCCCTCATTTTACAAAACAATTAAACATTAAACAGCGATTGCTTTGCCGAAAATATGTTTGTTTAAAAAAGAAAAAAGGGCGCCTAAGAGCTTCCTCCCTCAGTGCAGTTAGGGGTGTGTTTGTGGGTGAATTTTGGTTCAGGGCGAATCTCCAACTCAAGTCTGGGTCCTGAGGGCAGCAGGCGGGCATTATTCATGCCTCTCACAGTGCCTTCCTCTTTCGCCCCCCCCCCTTTCTTCCAATAATGCCAATTAGGTATCTGCACTAGGCTGGGCTGAAGGGGGATTGTTGTTATCAAGACAATTCTGGGGACAAATACCCAGTCGGATCTCGCATCAGCTTTTCTCTGGGAGAGCCAGCGCAGAGACGCAGGCAGGGGCTCACTGGGAAGCGATGTTCTTTGCACAGTAAAAATGTATTTCACGATTTATTTTTTTCTTTGAGGATCGCAGATGCATATTTATTGCATCTGTGCGTAAATGCTTTTCAGACGAGAATCCAGGCAAGTGGGCGCAGGAACGTGCCTTCTCAATTTTGTGGAGTCTGTGCGTCAGCGGTATTGGGAAATTAACACACACCCCCGCCATAACTTTTGAAAAATGTTTCTTCGTCTCGATAGGAGTTGCCGGGCTCGGTCCTTGGAAGGAGATTGCTGTTTTTATTAAGCGCCTCTTCCTCCTTTCGATTTGTTTTAGAGATCCGGGACACAGACCCAGAGTCACAGCGTTATTTTATGCACCACGGGGTGATTAATTGACGTTTGGGTGCATTTAATAGCATTTGATAAAATCCACCCGCACGTCCTGGACCTGCAAAGCGGAGCGCAGGCCACCACGGCATTTGTGCATTTTCACGCATAACTCGAAGTCTCCTTTTTCTCAGTACGTGTTTTTCGGGGGCTCCTTCAGGGGAAAAAAAAATCATCGGATAGTTCTCCTGTGCCCGAGCCTCTGGCCCCTCGGCAGCCCGAGCTCCTTCTCAGACAGAAAACCCGGTTAGAAACCGGGAGGAAACGCGGCCTCCAAACGCAAAATCACGAACACCTCTCTCCTTCCTTCACCGGAGAACGCATTTTTAAAAAATGACAACATAAATCCCCTCCTCATTTTTTTTTTCTTTGCCGCTTGGCCAAATAGAATTATGTAAGTCTCTTTTCTTGCCGTCTGTCGCTTGTCTGGAAAGGGTTTCTATCTTTCTATCCCGAGGAGGTGGCGAATTCCAGGAGGAGGCTCCGGAAGTGGGGAGGGTCGGTGGAGAGTCCAAAAATCTGTCACAAAATGGAGCCTAATCGCTTGTAAGACAGCTCCCAGGTCTGACGACCCGAGCCTCGTCGGTGTGCGAGCCGGAGCCTGCGTGCGCCCTGCGCCTACCTCGGCGTCCCGGGCTGGCGGCGCGCTTCTGCCACTGGGCCTTCCCGGGCGGCCTCGCCTCTCCGCCGCCGAGCCCGTGCCGGTCCCCTGGGCCTCGCCTGCCCAGGTAGGATGCGCCCACTGCAGCAGGAGTGGGGCAGCAAAGCTTTGATTGAGTTTCACAAAAAGCCGTCTGAGTCCTGGGGTGATTTTTTTTTTTCTTTCTTTTAAATTTACCCCAGCTGGCTGCGGCTCCAGTGGCCCAACCCCGCCCTTCCCAGCACATTCCTTTCCTGGGAAGTGTTTACACCGGGAAAGGCCTTCCTGGGAGGCTCACCTCTCCTCAGAGCGGCGGGTGGGGTGTGGCGCACGGGTAGAGCAAAGTCAGGCCCCAGCCTTTTCTGCCTGCTGCTTCTCCCAGTTTGGGAGACCTCCTTAGGCCCTGCTGTAGGGTGCCAGTTACCAGCAGCATCCCTTCCACCAGTGGGTACCCCAGCTGGCATGGCCCCCATCAGACCAATTCAGAGCTGCAGACACCCCTGCCCACAGCCTGTGCCAGAGGGCCTGTCCTGGAAGTGGATGTCCTTGGAAGGAAGAGCCAGCGCTTTCCCTTATAAAAAGGCCTCCGTAGTGCTCTTCCTGGAGATCTAAGGGCTGAAAGGCTCACTCTGCCAGCCCAAGTCTGGGGACCCTCTGGCTCCTGGGAGGGCACCTCTGCATTTAACCCTAGCACCTTGACTGTAGGCGGAAAGGTAACCAAAGGCCTTCCTGAGGCTGCAGTTCTCCGCTGCTGAACAGAGACATTATTCACAGCTGACTCCCGGCTCACCCTGTATTCCCTAGGCTCTGGGCTGGTATAGCCTAATTTGTTTGCTGGGTTTTTCTCGAGTGGGGGAAGCAGGCTGTGAGGATCTCCTCTGGGGTATGTGATTGGTGACCCTCAGCTCCCTCCTGTCTGTCCATTGGAGCCAGGCTTAGGACCACAGAGCCTTGACATCTACCTGAGCCTCTTCTGTAAAATGGGGGACATAGCCACCCGGGGGAAAGTATTCTTACAAGGATTGGAGATAACATGCCCCAAAGGACCTGGCATCTTGCCTGGCATGTTGTTAATACTCTGGAAATTATTGTTGTTACTTTATCACCATCAGCGTGGCAAGGAATGCCTTGTCTCCAAGGCCACACACCAAACTGCCCATGGGTTCCCTGCCAAAGAGAGGGGCAGCTGGCATGCTAGGCTTGCCATAAGCCTCTGTGCAGGGAAGATGAGGGATACCCTGGGAAAACCGTTCCCTTTTCCTGAGTGGGACAGTGTGAGACAGACCTGGGTTCACCTCCCAGCCCAGCACTCAGTTGCTGTGTGATCTTAGCCAAGTGGCTGCCCATCTCTGAGCCCCATGTTCTCCATCAGCAAAGTGGGGGTGATGATATAATTTCTCAGGGTGGTTGTGAGGATTACACAAGGTACCTGGGTGTGGGGTGGGGAGGTTTCAGTAAATGTTTCACACTTCATGGGATCCAGTATCCTCTCCTGCACTTCTAGAGAGGCAGAAAAGCTTCTGATTACATGAGTGAAAACAAATGCCCACTGTGCATTTGCAGGAAGGGAAGGCAGCAGGGTGGGCCTGGTGTGCTGACCTGTTTCTCCTTGCGGGGTGGAGGTTGGACTAAAGCAAAGATCTTTCCACTGGGGAACAGTTGGAATCTACCTGGTCTGCATATAACTTGGAAAAGCACACAATAGTATAATTTAATATTTGGAAAACTGTTCATGCTCATTTGTTTTTGTGACTCAAATGACAGAAAATAAAGCTCAACCGACATCTCCGAGGCTGCAGGGGAAGAGTCAGAAGAGGGGGTGTGTGAGGGAGAGATCCAAGGATTATGTTTTCCAGGTGAGAGACACCAGCCTGGGCAGTCAGAAGGCTCCTCCAGCCCAAGGAGGTATTTTTGGTCCGTGAAAGCTGGCAGTGCTTCCCCAGGGAACATCCTCTGCCCTGCAGCTGTGAGGTTTTTAAAACAGAAAAGGGAAAACACACACACTCACAACCAGCCAGTCCTACTTTGGCATTAGTTGGGCGGAGAGATGGAGGATACTCTCAATGATGTGAGTTATAACTTCCAATTTGTTGGGCACCACAGTCAGGCCCCAGCTTCAGGGGAGGGAAGAAGAGAGGGGTGGTCCACTCGTCCAAGGAGCTCCTGTGAGCTGTCATGCAGCTGAGGGTGCAGGAGGACCCAAGGCCCTTGGCTTTCTGGCTGACCCAGCCCTCTCCAACCCCCAGATTCTGTGCGGATGGCAGCAGAGAGCAAAACCAAAATTATATATATTTATTGCCACTGCAGTCAGAAGTGGGGAGGCGGTGGTATTGAGGGGAAGGCAAGGCTGAAAACCATATTTGAAAAAGTTGATTCACAAAGGCAGAGGAAGCAAAGTGGCAGACGTTTGCCATTTCATCAACCGGCTGGTGTTCTCCATTCATGTCATAAATGTCTCCTGTCATTTGAAGCCAAAAGCAACATGATTTGGTTCCCCGGTGGCCTATAGAGTTTTTCTCCTTTTTCTTTTCTCTCTCTTTTTTTTTTGTGTGTGTGCAGTAAATGTTTATTTGTTAATAATATACTTTAAACAGCCTAGCCTTGACCTCAAGTCGCCTGAAGCATCCATCTTCTCTCAGAAATATCTTCCAAAGTTTGTGTAATTTTGGGGGGGAAGGTGTAACTGACCGGGCAGTGAAGGGCCTGTGTTTGCTTTAACTACTGCAGTGTTGGCAGTGGAGGGGTATAAGGGGCCACTGTGCTCCGAATGGCAACTTTCTTGAGTTTCAGGCCTGGCTGACAGCACTTCCTGCTGCCCTTTACCTTTCCCTGGCCTGATCAGTACAAATAAATTTCTGCATGGGCCCTTCCTTTGTTATTCCTGGGGCAATATTGTATCCATTTCTGTTCAGCTTCTTGACTGGCAGCTACTGGACCTGCCTGGTGGACCCCGGAGCCCTGAAGGGAGGTGGGGGAGTATAGAGGTCTGGGGGGAAAGGGCTTTGTCCCAATTGGGAGCCAGGCCCAGACGTGGACCAGGTGCGCTGGCTGATGGCAGAGCACCTGGCTGGCCTGGCACTTGGTGAACTGGGGGGAAAAACCCGGTTCCTGGAATCTGGTTCCAGAAGAAACAAAGATGTTTGCTGCTTCCTAGCCAGCCGTGCTGTAAGAGGTTTCCTCAGGAACTGTGAGCCAGCAGGGAGGGTGCTGTAGGCTGCCCAGAGCATCAGAGGTGTCCACCAGGGCGGACAGGAGTCAGGAGACCACCGAGCAGCTGGCTAGGTGCAGGAAGATGAGGGAGCATGCTGGAACACCGTGCAGCCCGGGGTGCCTCCCCACCCCCAGGTGCCTCTGCCGGTGCTGCAGCGGTGACGATGGTGAGAGGGGAGGTGCTGGGTGTGACTGCCGTTCCCCCCTCCCGCCTCCTGCTATCCTCCAAGACTCTGTGACTGTCGTCACATGACTCCTGAATTGCCATAGTTGCTGGGCTGCCTGGGTGTGGGCACCCGCCCAGGCCTGGAGTTGCCCGAGCCTGTGGAGATGGAGAGGACCACGGTGCTCTGGGGCCACCTCCTCTAAAAGGAGGGCCCTCTGAGTGGGGCACATTTTCTCAAGGGAAACAGCAAGATTGCAATTACAGATCTGGATCGAAAATGTCTCTGGGTCCCAGTGACACAGGCCAAGGGCATTTAGGAAAGCTGGTGCCTCTTCCCAAGCTTCAGTTTCTTTCTCTGTGTAATAGGGGTGATAATTCCAATCTCACAGGGTTGCTCAGAGGAAAGTGAAACAAACCCAAAGATGCCAGGCTACAGTTCGGCATTCAGTCAATGTATGTTTCCTTCCTGCCTGCCTGGGAAGTAAGCCGGAGGCTCCCTGCCTGGCAGGAATGCATTGTCTACCCTGAGCTGGGAGCCCGGGGAGGG
>NW_006799611.1:740881-755084 GCF_000442215.2 Lipotes vexillifer
GCCTGGCAGGAATGCATTGTCTGCCCTGAGTGGGAGGCCCAGAGAGTGTAGCCTCCTAAACAGGCCTCCTGGAGCAGCCTTGCCCACCCTCTTGCTCCTCACCCGGCTCTGGGCTGGTGTTTTTGAATTTTTTCCTTGCAAAAGGAATGGGGCAGGTCTGGCTGTCAGAAACTGGTCCTTAGAGGCAGGCAGCCAGCAGCCTGTGGATGGGCCCCCGTTACTCCTGAGGCACGTAAGTCCCCAATTTTCCCCAACAGATTCTTGAGCGTGGCCGGTGTAGATGTGAACTGGCAGAGCAGAGCCTCACTAAGCCCAGAGGGGCAAGCCACAGCAGTGCACCTAGAAGGAAAGGAATGGGTGTTTCTGCAGTGCCTGGATGTGCACTGACCTTTTTTGCTCTAGCTCCATGTATAGGTGAGCAAACCCAGGCTGAGGGAGTTAAGTCACTTCCCTCAGATCCGAAGTTACCCCTGTAGCAGATTCTCCCCCCACCCCCAGCAGGTCTAACTCCCAAAGCGGACGAGAGCCACCCCCTCACTTCCGGAAGCCCCAGATTCCCACTTTGGACAGTCGTAGTGATTCTCCCTAGAGCACCCAGCGTGGAAGGGTGTGTGTGTGTGTGTGTGTGTGTGTGTGTGTGTGTGTGTGTGCACGTGCACGCGCGCGCAGGGGGTGGGGGTGGGTGGGTCACTGCCCTTTTCCCGCCGGAACGCCCCCAGTAAGGCCAGTCCTTGCCAGAGAAGGAGAAAGGTTAGAATAACTGCCTTTCTCCGGGCGGGGAGCTTCCTTCAGCGGCCCCCCTCCGGCGCGCGGGCGGGAGGGCTCTCAGCGGTCTCCACCCGCGTTCTCCAGGCCCACCTCTCGGAGGGTTCCTGCTCTTCGTTCTCCTTCATCCCTGAGTGGGGCAGCGCCGTGCACAGGCTCCTTGGCTCCCGGGCTCCTTGGTCGAGCCGCGGGCGCCAGCGGCGGTTGATGAATTTCGGTGTCACCAGGGGTTTAGCCCGGATTTGGGAACCGGGGGCTCTAATACGCGCACACGGTCCTGCCCTTTCTAAAGCGCAGCCCTTTCACCCAGCCGCTGATTTATGAAGGAATCCGATCCCGGGACGGGCTGGGCTGGAGCCGGGAGCCCGGGGCCCCCGTGGCAGCCTTCGGGCTCTTTGTCGTTGCGGGGGCCCTTGGCGGCTGCGGGTGTTCTCCTGGGGTGGACTCGGGGAGCTCTGCAGGGCGGGGCCTCCCGCGGCCCAGGAGTTCCCTCCGAGCCACTTAAACGCTCTGGAAGGGAGCAAGGCTGGCGGAGAGAGTTCGCATTTTCGTTCGGAATTGAGCAAAGCCCTCGCCCCTCCCCAAGCCCTCCGATCGACCCCCTCGGGCAGGCCCCAAAGCGGCGAGATCGGGAGGTTTGTTTATCGAGGGAATAGAAAATTGAAAAAAAGAGTCTAAGACCTTTTTCCCGCCTGAGAAATGTGCAAAGTCCCTCAGCTCCTGGAGGCGGCGAGGCGCCCGGAGAGCCGAGTTCCCGGCGCGGACACGGGGCCGACCCAGCCCCCTCCCTCCGGCGCCCCCGCCGCACCACGGCGGGAGGGCGGATTTTTTTTAAGATTCGGTTTGCAGGGGGGAAATGGGGTTGTATCAATCCACAAATATTTACTCTTAACAGACTTGTATCTGTGGAGATTTCGAACAAAGACAGTTTAGGGGGATTACAAAAACCCTAAACCCCGTTTTTCTCCCGGACTTGGTGCTTTAAATGCCAATTACAGGCGAGCCATATCCAACAGCAACGGGGGGGAGGCGAGCAGGGTCCGGGGAGGGAGTGGGGGGCGAGTCCAGCCATTAAATGTAACTTTTCATTATGAAAAGGATTTCGCCGGTTTTATCTTCTAATAAGATTATGTCACGAACACAAGTACCTAGGATGGTGCTGAGTGACAGGGCTCTGTCGTTTAATCAGAGGCTGCGCCGCTCAAACCGCGGGGCCCTTTGTCCGACGGAGTGAACGACGGAAACTTGCCGTCCTAATCCCCTTATTCATGTCAAGCAGAGAAAAGAAGCCGAGCACCTTACAACCGTGTCCCCTCCACCCCTTCCGAGGGTGCAGGGAGGAGGGGGGCTCTAACCCTGCCCCCCCTCCCGCCTTTCATTTCCCATCGCGCTTGGGTTTCCCGGGCCCGCCAGGCGTTGCACCAACGGTGGGGGAAGGGGTTGCTTTGGGGGAGCCTCAATTGTCAGCTTCTGGAAAATGGGGCAGAGCACTCAGGATACAGAAGATACAGGTTGGTGGGATTTTTTGCCTCCACTGACAGAGAGCACAGGCCCCATCTGACCCCTTTTCCCAGGAAAAGTGGCACTGGGTAGTGCACACCCACCATCCCCATTAAAGCAGGATTGAGAAGCAGGGAGAGGTCGAATGGAGATGCCAGCCTGGGGTCCTCCGCGGGGCGGATTTCGTTGGATCCCTGGGACTGCTGTCGCCATGTTGGTACTCCTGCGAGTTGACCATTCCCGGCCACTCGCTGGGCCCCTTTCTTCGAGGGCGAATTCCTTTGTTCAACCCCTGCAGAAACCTGCTTCTCTGCTGGGCCAGTGGCGCCTCTATTCTCGCCACCGCCGCCGCCACCACCCCTGTCCCACAGTGTGCAGATCTTTACTGCGGCGCTCCGGCCGCCCAGATCCAGACAGGTCTACCAGCCAGGCCCTCAAGGTCGCCTCCCTGCCCGAGCCCGGGCTGCCAGCTCCGACAACTAGAACTCCAGCCCCACAGCGGGCGCCACAGGCGCGCACCTTTGTTGCTGGCACTCGCCTCCGGGCACCGTGGGTAGACGCGGGTGTCGAGAAGCCGCTGCGCACGACTCCGGGTCGCTGCACAGGCTGAAAAAACCAAAAGCAAAACCAACACCCAGCAAATGAAACCCGCGCACCCCCAGGGCTCCGCTACCCGCTCCAGAGGACCAGGCCGGCGACCTCCCGCCCGGCTTCTAGGATCTCAGACCCAAAGCCCCAGAGGCCACGGAGCTGGAGGGGGGACTTCGTAGGAATTTGTCTCTAATACACCCGACTCCTTGGCCTCCTTTTAAAGCTCTTAGGCTACGCTCCGGGGCAGCCTCCCGGGGACCCCAGTGCGCCCTGGGAGCGCTCCAGAGATGCCTAACGGCACGCAGTCTCCTCCCTCTCGAGCCCAGGCTCCGGGCGCGGGGAGGATCGGGCTGAAAGCAGGGTGTCACCTCGTAAAAGCGACAGGCAAGGGCTATTTTATGGGAAGGGAGAAGGGGCAGGAAGTGCTGCTTCCCTCTCCGGCCACTCTGGGACAGAGAACCCCAAGGAGGGAGCCCCATCTGGGCAGGGGACAACCAGGGGGACAGGGCAGCGTCAAAAACAGTCGGGTCTGAGGCTCTTAAGCAGGGCATGGGGACCCACCGGAGCTGGGAAGGGGACCAACGGACCTGGGGATCCGGAGCTCACCTCCCGCCCGTGCTCTCCCGGAGCCCCCTCCGCAGTCCAGGGCTCAGCCAGCATCTCTGGCCCTTCCTTCCAGGCCGGGGGCAGGCGGGGGAGAGACTTTCTCCCTCGAAACACTTGATACCAACTTTGTTTTTTTGGCAAGAAAAATAAGCCTTGTTTGGAAAGGGGGGTTGGTGGTCGAGGGAAGGAGGGAAGGAGCGAGCCGGCGGCAGCAGAGCAAACTTTGCGGATTAGGTTTCAGCGCCTCCGCCCCACCCCCAGCCCCGCGGCGGTGATTTGTGTGCGGGGGTCTGTGACCCTGCGAGGCATCAAAAGGCCCGCGGGAACCGGCCGAGTTCAGAGGGACAGTGGGCAGAGGGGCGGCCTAAGACAACGCAGATGGTTCATATCAGCCGGGCCGGGCCAGCCTTGGGCTCGCAGCGTCTGCCCGCTAGCCTGGGCTCCTCGGCAGGGGAGAGGCCTGGGGTCTTACAGGGAGGCCAAGGCCTGAGCGGTAATAGGGGTCCAGAAACGCAGCAGTCAATGGCCAGTGGGCCCCAGCTGAAAGAAGGCCAGGCGGCCAGTGACAGAGTTCTTCCACCGGACAGTCCTGACCCCATCCAGCTCAGGTGGAGCCTGACCTCCTGAGTAGCCTGGGAGAACGGAGTGATCTTGAAAGGAGACCCTCCCGCCTCTGCCTGGAGGCCAGAATTTACCCCACCCCTGCCCTGCAGCAGCTGGGGCTCATCCAGGTCATAGTGCCCCACCCCAAGGGACCATTAGTAGCCTTTTTCCTCTCCAGGAGGTGCCCTGTCTTCTGCCTGCTGTGATGGGCTTGGGAAGCCCTCGTCTCTCTCTGACATTCATTCACTCATTCATTCATTCTGCCACTAAGGTAGAATGCCCTTTCTCCCTCTGCACCCTTAGCCCTTCTGCCTGGCCTGGGCTAACTCCTTCCTCCCTCCTAGCTCCAAGGGAAAGCTAAGACAGAGACTCACTCCTACCTTGGCCCAGAGCCTTGCTCTGGGGGCAGGGCCCTGTTTGGTTGGGTGGGAGAGGTGCTTACCCACACCAGCCTTGGCTCTGAGCCTGCTGCCTCCCACCCCCAGAGCTGGAGTCCTGCTGTGGATAGCAGCATGCCCTGGCTTCCCTGCCCTGGTCTCCAGGACCTGGCTTCTCCTTGTCCTCCAGGGACCTCGGAGGACCAGGGCCACACCCACCACCAGGACCTTGGGCTGGTTTAGAATGTCCCAGCTGAAGGCCTCTTCAAGAATCTTGTAGAAATGGGAAAAGTGGGGCCCAGGTGTAGCCAGGACTTGCCCAAAATCTTAGTTGTAGCGGAACAGAAGCAGGAACCTCAATCTGCCCTCTGCCAGGTTAGGAGTCTATGTGGCAACTCCACAATTCTTTCTAGAACCCTCTCCCAGACTCTGACTTTATCAGTGACCTAGTCTGTCCCCCTGGGCTGAGGTCACCGAGAGGGGAAGGTCCTATGATTCTGGTTCTTGAGCGGGGGTAACAGGCCTCCATTATGAAATGATTCTGCGAGCTTTCTGTATAGCATGTGGGTTTGGGAAGTTTATCTTCTCAATTGGGACACTGAGGGACAAGAGCCAGGTGAGCACAGCGCCGCATCCCACCACCTCTCCGTCCTCTTAGTGTCAGACTCCCAGACACCCTGGGCTTGGCCCTTCTCTACAGCAGGTCACAGGGAGGCCAGCAGCCTGGCCAGGGCCACAGAGGGCCACTGAGCTGCCAGAACCTCTCAGGGCTCCGTCTCCCAGGGTCCCTGCCTTGGGGGAGCAGCCGACTGGGTCATCTGTGCACGGAAGACACATCTGTCCTCCACATGTTCGAGGCCGAACAGAGGACATGTGGTTTGGGACGTGTTATCTTAATCATATTTATTAGCCAATCCTGAAATTAAAAAAGAGTTTGATATTGTCACAATTCGGAAAAGATCCCCAAATCTACACCGCAACAGATCAGGAGAGACTGCCAGCGACAGCCAGGTTTCTTTCAGCTGGGATCAGGACACAGCTTTGGAAGTTCTTTGAGTTGTTCTAGTGCGGTGGGATCTCTATGCTGTGAAGTAACACTTACCGCTTTCATTTTCCCAAGCAGAGATCTGAAGCAAAATTAATTACCCGCCTTGACTGATAGTTGTTCTGTTGGAGTATGGTTCTAATCCTTATTAACATTCTCTAAAGTCAGGCATGAAATATGACTTTTGCACCACACTCTTTGGCATATGTTTTTCTTTTCCAGGATATTTTTCAGGCTATCTCCGAGCCTCACTGCTGTTCATTATTTTTGCCATAGGTCTAAAGTTGCCAGCCCCAGAGCCAGTCCCGCGCTGAGCACAGCCAAGGGGTGGGGGGGGGGGGGGGAATGACACATCTCCCCTCACAACGCAAATTGCTTCTGATTATTGAGCTTTGAATGTTTTCTTCCATCATGTTTTTATTAAAAACTCCAGCATATTTACGCTCGATGGTGTCTTCAATTAGGTTTTTTTTTTTTTTTTTTAAGCCGGGGGTTCCCCTTTCTATAGCAGCATGTAAAGAAAATAGTTGTTATGACCGCAAAATTACCGTCCAAGCCTGGTTCTAGTAAATCTGGCCCTGCTTTGACAAGCCCAGCAGGCTGGGAGCTTTTTTTCCTAAGTGTTCCAGCTGCTGGGGAAACAGACCAGGGAGGAAGCCCACAGAAGCATCTGTTCTGCAGGGTACTCGGAGCTCCTCTCAGGAGCTAACACTTCCCAAGTTTGTGAGCTGCAGAAGGGGGCCTGGCTGCAGGGGGCTTGCTGATGGGCAGGCCCAGACCAGACAGCACACAATAGCGGCAGCAACAGTAATAATCACAGCTGATGCTTGTTGAGGGGTTGTGGTTCCTCAGGCGCTGTTCTAAGCCCCTCACATTCTTTCCAGAGATATGACAGGGGTACTGTTATTATTTTCATTTTCGGATAAGGCAAGAGGCACCGAGGAGTTGAGTAACTTGCCCAAGGTCACACAGCTAGCAAGTGGAACTGGGATTGGAGCCCAGGCATTCTGTCAGGAGCAACCCTTTGGGAGGCAGATTGTGGCCCCTTGCTGTATTCTGTGCCCTGGTGGTGGCCTGGCACCAGGCTAAATGTTATTTGTTGAATGGATGCTTCATAACTAAAGGCCAGTGTTCATTGCATGCTGCCTGTGGTAAAGGTTTCAGGGAGATCAGCTCATTGAATCTTCTCACTGCCCCGTGGCAGGTATTCTTATCATCATTTCCCATTTTGCAACCTTGACCTGAGAGGTGCAACAGTTTTCCCCAAGGTCACGCAGCTTCAGGTAGCAATAAGAGCTACCGTCTATCCTGGGCACATGTTACGTCTAGGCTCAGGGCTAAGCCCTCGGCACCCCAGATCTTAGAATTCTTAAAAGCTCTATTGTTTACCCAGATCTCCAGGTGACAGAACTGGGGCTCAGAGAGGTGAAACCACATACTCAGGGTCACATAGCCAGTGGGGAGCTGCACCAGCATGTAGCCAGCATCTATAGGTGCCAAGACTTGACTGTTCCTCAGCCTTGAGGGGCCCGGGCTGGGGGGAGCATTGAGACCAACCTTCTTGGTGGGTCTCACTTGGGCTGAACAACTGTCCTGGCAGTAGGTGGGGCATATTTTGGCCATGATGAGAGAAGCATGTCTGTGACCTGCCTCATGCTGAGAGGGCATGGCATCATCCCATCCTGGCCTCCCCTTGCAGATGGGGAAACCAGGGCACAGAGAACTTAAGTGACCTGCCCTGGGTCACACAGCTAGTGAGCAGCTGATGAGAATCACACTCTGGTGTTCCAGCTTTGAGGCAGTGTTTCTCAGAGAGACTGACTCACCATCTTCATCGTCAGCATTGTCAGCATCATGCATGGCCGTCCCCGAGTGCCTTTTGAGTGCTTTGCAAATACCCAGTGACAGCAGGGCGGTTCCCAGAGGGAAGGTGCTTTTCCCAGTGTCACACTGCAAGATACAGCTGGCCAGGGTGTGCCCTCCTGCTCTAGGCAAGGGGACAGGGGAGCAGGCCCAGCCCATGGATGGGCTCCCTGCCAGCTCTCCCAGGGCTGCCTTTACTCCTGTCCTGCCTTGTGGGCTTGGGCTGCCGGTACAGCAGCTCTGGGCAGGCTCTGTCTGCCCTTTGAAGGGGACAGCCGCCTGAGCCTGTCACTTTGAACTGCAAAGGGGCCTGCGGTGAGGGCCCGGCCCCCTCCCACTTGTCCCTGCCCACCCACCCCTCCAGGTCTGGTTCCAGTCGGCAGGCCTGGAGCCGGAGGGGCGGGCAGGGCGGCAGCCTCCCTGTGGGATGTCAGCCTGATAAGTGAGCAGCACAGACCCCTGGAGGAGGATGGAGCAGGCCGCCCACTGGTCCAGCCATCCCACGTGGCAAGAGTTCAAGCCAGTCATTGAGGTGCCATCCTCCCACAGACATGCTCTGTTTCTGCAGAGAAACACCTCCCCGAACATCAAAGATTTAAATTAAAATAACCGTAATGATAGTAATAATAATAATAATAATAACTTATAAAAGGAAACATCTTGCCTGGGGCACAGGGAGTGTCACGGAATCAACCACATGCCCTGCTTGGTGACTGCTCAGTGGCAGGAAGTCAGGAGGGGTATTAGGTAAGAGACGGGTGCACCTGGGCAGCTACTTACCAGGAACCCAGCTAGGGGCCTTTTAGTTGCTCAGCCAGGTCCTGGCTAAGCTGGGCCAGGATGGGGCAGACCTACCCTGCCCTCAGAGAGCTCCTGGGCTCAATGGGTGTCCTGGGGGTGGGGGCAGAGTTAAGCAGAAATCATGTCTGCACAGTCCCTGTGCCTGGAAATGTTGGCCTCTTCTCTGATTTTGTGACCCCAGAACTGATTCCTTGGGAGGCCGAGAACTTAACCAGATTCTTAGCCAAGTAGACAGAGAAAAGATGCCAGTGCTTTGGAGCTTCAGGGTTCAGAGTTTGATCTAGGCTCTGCCACTTACTGACGGTGTGACGTTGGGTTAGGTGCTTTCCCTGTCTGTGCCTCAGTTCCCTCAAAGTCTGTTGAGGACCAAGCACCTGCCTTAGGGTAATGATGAGATTTTAAAGGCAAAAGCAGGTGAAACGTCCTCAGGTTATGTGTGTGGTTCTTGTTGATATTGTTACTGATGCTCCCATAGTCCTTTGTGTTGGGTCTGAACAGGCATCTGGCTATGGATATACGTGTCAGGCAGTCTCTTTGCCAGAGTTCATTTTGTGCACCATGCCTCGGCTAGAACAGGGCATGACACGTAGTAGGTGCTCAGTTAGTTTTGGAAGAAAGTATAGGGGACTAGCTCATGGATCGACTGGCTCGGCTGGATTCCAGGCTCAGCCTTTTTCTAGCTGTGTGACCCTTCTTTTAGCTGTGAACTCTAGCTGAGTCCCTCAGCTTCTCTTGTTGTATTAAATGAGATGATGCATGCGAAGAGCCGTCCTGGTAGATGTGAGCTGTTTTTTTTATCCAGAAGGGCAATGAGCAGGGGTCTGGTTAATCACGCAAGACAGCAAGGGTCTGTGTACAGCATTACCCTGGGCAGGTGCCTGTGAGGTGAGAGGCTGGCACCAAGGAGGATTTGGAGAGGGCATTCCAGGTAGGGGCACTGGTAGCAGGGATATTAGGGGTTAAATTGGTGGGCCGAGAAAAGTGGGCTGAGACAGTGAGTCTGACTGGAGGGACTGCCTGGGGGCTGCTGGGACTTGGGGCTGCAGAGTGGGGCGGGGGCCAGTAGCTATGCAACGGGGTTTGGATTTTATCCTGTGGGCAGGAGGGAGCCATTGAAGGTTACTGGACAGGGGAGTGACAGGACTGGAGAGGCACTTTATGGAGATGACACAGGCAGCGTGTGTACACGATTGGAGACTGGAGACAGGCAGGGGGAGGCTGCTGCCACCTGGGAGGCGAGGGCAGTGGAGGGGACTAGAGAGGGGACAGGTTCAAGCCAACTTGAGGAGGTAGCTCTGAGGGCCGAGGCGGGGTGGGCAAAGGGAGAGTCAGAGGGGCCTGGGGCTTGGAGCTGGGGTGACTGGAACCCCCAGGTTCTGAGCACTCTGGGCTGGACACAGCAAGGGTGAGCCACTTGGCTGGTTCCTGGCCAGGTCCAGCTTCATGGGCAAGTTAACCGGGCCCTCCACTTAGGAGGGCTTTGCACTCGGTTTAATGCTCTGCTGTCGCCCTCTTGAAATTCTTAATATGTTTTGAACAAGTGCCCTGCGTTTTCGTTTTGCGCTGGGCTCTGCAAATTATGTAGCTAGTCCCAGTCCGCAAGTCTCAGGCTCTGGGCTCTTGGAATTGAGGCCTGGGAGGGCTCAAGCTAGAACCAGGCCTACGGGAATTAAGGAGACCTCCCTCTCTACCATTGGCCCGAGGCTTGTTCTCAGATGGCTTCTTCCTGCTGGCTCTCAGCTTGGCCTTCAAAGCCTTCCTCAGTCAGGCCCTGCCTCTTCTCTCATTCTCTGACCTCAGCCACCAGCTCACCTGCTGTTCCCAAACATCTCAGACACTTATCGACATCTAGGTGTTACTCAGGCTCTACTGGTTGTTGCAGGATGTGTCCCTGGCCTCTATTGTCCTATCTTCTTCTGGAGAAGTCCTCTGAAGGCCTGGCACAGGAGTCACCAGTGTCACAGAGTCTCCCTGGCTCTTTCCATCCCACCCCACTCCCCTTGGAGGGGACCTTGGGTCTGTCTTGCAGTGCTTGTTAAACATGCAGATTCCTACTCCAACTCTCAGGGTGAAGCCTATGAATCTGCATTCTCAGCTGGTCCTTGGGGTTGCCTGTGCACACTGGGGTCTGAGAACCTCTGCCCCAGGTACCCCCAAGCCTGGCACAGGGCCTGGTACTGGAGAAGTGCTCCGTGTCTGTCTACCAAGTGAGTGAATGAGCTGTGGTTGTCTGTCATCTCGATGCGTGCAGCCTCCCTGCAGCCCAGCCTGTTGCCTGGTGTGGAGTGGCATCAGTGGGTGACTCTAAATGGTGGTGGGATGGCAGCAAGTGTGGATCTGGAGGAGGATTGGGAGGACACCTGACCATCCTAGGGACTCTGGCTGGGCCAGGGTTCTTCCCCTCCCCCTGAAACCCCAGGCTGTAGGTTGTGCCCTCTAGGAGACAGGAAGTAGGCAGAGCCCTTCCCCTCCCCCTCTTCCTAGAGGGCGGTCTGCTCCCAGTGTGGTTCTCTTTGCACACAATCATAACAGCATGATAGAGGTGAAGGGCTTTAGGTTTTATTTCTTTACACTGCATAGGCACTGAGTTAAGGACTTGAATGATTTCATTAAACCCATAAAAGTCTATGAGGCAGGGTCTGTTATTATTCCCATTTCAGAGATGTGGAAACTGAGGCACAGAAAGGGGAAGTCAGCTGTCCAAAGCCACACAGCTTAGCTCAGTCTGTCCACCGTTTGGCCTCTGAGATGTCTGATCCCCCTGTGGCTCCTGTTTGTGATATCCCAGGAAAGCAAATGCTCAGTGAGTATTTGGGGAAGAGAAGGAGAGTAGAAGGAAGCCCAGCCCACCCCCCATCCAACTGGAAGGACCCCTGCTCCAGGCAGGGCTGGGCTGGCACCATGAACCCAAGGTGAGCAGGACCATCACAGCCCAGTGTGCCGGGGGTCGGGGAGTGCAGGGGAACTCAGGGGAGGAGCAGCTGACTCTGGCAGGTGGGCTGTGAGGGGGCATCCAGAAAGCTCTGTGGTGGACCACAAGACCAGGAAAGCCTCCTTGCCCAGTGGTGACCAGACTCTGTCAAGAGGCCTGGATGGTCCAGTCTCCACAGATGACATTCCAGAATCATAAGTGGAGCCGCTTCCATGCCAGGCCCGCGTGGGTACTGGGAAGGCCTGGGGAGCAAGACAGACGCAAACCTTGTCCTTGGGGAGTTCATGATCCAGGGGGCAGACAGCATGGAGGAGACCCAGCCAGACAGGCCCTGGGGAACTGAGTGGAGTGGGGTCCAACCCAGGGAGGACAAGTACAGATGCCAGGAGCAGGCCTGGCATATAGTAGGTGCTCAGGGACTGTTCCCATGACATTTTTCAGTTGTCCACCTACTACAACAGCCCCTTTAATTAGCACCCCAGAGGGCCAAGCTCCAGGCCCTCCCTAATGCCGTGACAGTGCTGTCTTGGATGAGTCCTTTGACCTTTCTGAACCTCAGTTTCCTTACCTGTAAAATGGGTGCAACTTGCCCTCCTCTCCAGGTCGTTGGAAAGATTAACCATAAGAGGATGTGAAGTGCTTAGCACAAAGCTCATCACTTAAAAAAAAAAATAGAGCAAAGAAAAGAAATGTTTCCTTACAGCTGTTGTTGTGGTGGTCATTTTATTTTTATTAATAAGAATCCTAACAAAACAAACCACAGGAAGGCCAATCTACCCGCTCTGAGCCCTCCAGAGACTGACTTAGCTCCTTTTCTCCCCTCCCTCCCACCTCCTCAGGACCAGCTCCCATCTCTGCACCCACCCCCACCCCTGCACAGGGAACAGAGGTGACTCAACTGGTCCAGACCTTGCTGGAGCTCCAGCCTCACAGGAGACAGAGCCAGGGAAAGACAGGGATGCTGAGGATAATCCTGTGAGTGGAGGGCTGTGGTGAGGGGAGGGTCCTTAGGGATGGGGTACCTGGAGGAATGCTACCTGGAGAGGTGGGAAAGCCTTTACTAAGCAGGGGACATGTGGACAGAGCTGGGAGAGGCAGGAGGGGGGCTTTCCAGGCTCAGTGAATAGTGAGGGCCAAGGCCTGGAGGCGTGGAAGGCTGTGGCCTTCTTGGTGAAGCACAGAATCCCCTCCCTCCCCTTCCCTTCCTGCTCTGTCCCTGGCTGTCCTCCCCTCAGATTAGTGAGTGCAGTTTGGCTGATTTGGTTCAAGGTCTAGCACCTGCTACATGCAAGATTCTGGCTAAGCTTATCACATGTACCCTGTGAAGCCCAATGACACACCTGAGAGGTAGGTGTGATTATCATTCCCATTTTACAGGTAAAGAGACTGAGGCCCAGAAGTGGTGGGCAACTTGCCCAAGACCACACAGCTGCATCACAACCAGGTCTGACTCCAGCCTCTGCCCCTCCCCCATCCCTTCCACTCCCCTTTTAGTCAACTGCTTGTCATCCACTCGCTCATTGCCCACGCCTGTCATGGCACATGAGGAACAGGCACAACATCCTGGGGCTCATACACAGACGAGGGTGTGTGGACTCTTGGGACTGGGGAGATTGGGAGCAGGTACAGGCGGAGGTGGACACAAGAAGTTTTTGAAAACCCACTTGCAATCAGAGGACATGCTGGGGCGAGGGCGCTCCAGGCTGAGGGGACTGCTTGGGCAGAGGCAGAGAGGCTGGCAAGCCCCGACCATACTAATAATTCTGTACACACTGCTGATGACATGACCCCATCAAAACCTTGGAGGGGGCTTCCCTGGTGGCGCACTGGTTGAGAGTCCGCCTGCCGATGCAGGGGACACGGGCTCGTGCCCCGGCCCGGGAAGATCCCACATGCCGCTGAGCGGCTGGGCCCGTGAGCCATGGCCGCTGAGCCTGCGCGTCCGGAGCCTGTGCTCCGCAACGGGAGGGGCCACAACAGTGAGAGGGCCGTGTACCGCAAAAAAAACAAAAACAAAACCAACCTTGGAGGTTCAAAGGAATAAGTGTGTTTCAGAGCCTGGTGGTCCTGATCTTGGTTGCATTCCTTTCTGCCGTTTAACTGCCGTTTCTTTACCTATAAATTGGGCAATCTAAAAACCCAAATCAGGATTTTCAGCAAATGAAGAAATGGTAACTGCCATTTCTTGGTAACTCCCTGGGGGCACAGGGAGAGGTCAGATCACACAGGCTGTTAAAGGCCGTGCTAGGAGTCTGGCCTTTACTGGGGGCGGCCACTGGAAGCCATGGAAGGATTCTAGGAGGGCAGTGTCATGGTCAGATCTGAATGAGGAAATTCACTCTGATGGCTGCGTGGTTTGCAGGGGGAGCAGGGTGAGGCCCGAGAGGAAGCTGTGGACATAGGGAGGGGGCCCTGTAAGGCCGTGTTCAGGTGTGCACACCTGAATGCAGATGGCTGTAAGCACAGATGGGCACGGGCATCTGCATGGGTGTCAAGAGACCTGAGCTCCATGAGGGGGACTCGGTGAATATGTGACACGTGTCAGTAGGCACCAGGCATCCACATCTGTGTGTGCATGTACCTTGCATTCATCTGTGTGAGTCCGTCAGTGATGGTGGTATGTCCCTATGTGTTTTCAAGGCTATTTGTGTATGTGCACACATGGCAGCTTGTGAGGTGGCAGTTCTCTGTCCAACCGTGCTGAGAGAGCTCCAGACAGCCTTGGGCCAGTTGGTGGGACCGGCCCAGCCTGGGTAGATACCACCTGGTCTTGACACCCCATCCCTGGCCAGAGGCTGTCAGCTCCACCTCTGCTTAGCTTTAGTGCCATGTCATCTATCAAGGGGTTATCGCTGCTGTAAATTGTCCCGAGCAGTTTGATTGCCACAGTACCTGCCTGGCTCCCTGCGGCTGAGCTGATGGCAGGCGGGTGGCGTGCGGTGGGCACAGCGCTCTGGCACAGGCAGCATCTGGAGAGGCAAGCTCTGAGCCTCCTTGGGGACCCTGGCTTATTCTCCTGCATCTGAATGCCAGTGCATACGGCGGGCAGGCAGTGGGGAGGGACACCGCCTCTGTGTGTGTGTGTGTGTGTGTGTGTGTGTGTGTGTGTGTGTGTGTGTG
>NW_006799611.1:755135-759562 GCF_000442215.2 Lipotes vexillifer
TGTGTGTGTGTGTGTGTGTGTGTGTGTGTGTGTGTGTGTGTGTGTGTGTCTGTGTGTGTTTGGACACAGGGGTTGGGTGCGATGGGTGGAGCAGCAGATGGCCCCTCCTGGTGTGTGACGTCCATGGCCACAGCTCTAAGAGCCCAGCCCAGGTTTTGGCAAGAATTTCCTCTCACTTTTGTCAGGGTCAGGAGGGTGGAGGGTGGGGTGTGATGACGGATGGTGCTCTGGGGCTGCCGGCAGCGGGCAGGCGGCGCCCTCCTCACTCCCTTCCCAGCTGGGAATAGTCGGCAGCTTCTCACAGGCCCCTTCCTCCTCTTCCTCTCTCCCTGCTCTCTCTTCTCAGGTGCTGGGCCCAGGCTTAGCTCTCGGGCCAAAGGTGTGGGTACCGGGACACCCTCCCCGTAGGTCAGACCCAGACCCTGGGCGAAGACAGACACTCCCCCCTCCTCTTCCGTGGCCCTGCCTGGGGGTCTCCTTTGGGTCTATGGTCAAGGAGCCTCATCAGGGTGCCCAGGCTGGGACCTCAGGGCCTGGAAACACACGGAAAGGGGTCAAACGGCACAGGGCTGGGGCAGGGGGCAGGTGCCTGGAAGCCCAAGGAGCCCCCAGCCCAGGTGAGCCCCTGCTGGTGTCCCTGGCAGGTGGGTCACGGCAGGTGCACTCCAGTGGATGTGCCCCAACTGGTGTGTGTCCTCACAGGTGTGCCCCAGCCCGTGGCCCCCAACAGGTGTGCCCTGACCGAGCTTCCCCGGGGGGAGCGAGCGGAGCCAGCCGCTGGGCCCGTGGGGCGAGTGGCTGAGCCTCCAGGGCTCCCAGTACCCACCCCCGGCCCGGAGGCCAGGGCCCTCCCACCGCTGCCACTGCCCAACCGGCAGCCCGGCCACCCCAGGGAGGTGACCCTGACCCCGCACGGCCCCCCACGTCCCAGCTCAGGGGCTCACAAAGGGAGAGGAGGGAAGAGAAAAATCGCAGAGATTTGTCTTGTCTGGGGCTGACAGCGGAGCGAGTGATTGCCAGGCCCGCTTGGCAGTTTTTAATCATTTTATCTCTGTTCTCGGCTCTCCGGGGAGACAGCCAGTGCTTAGCAGTCTGCTCAGAAAGACCTCAGGGCGCGTGGCGCAGCGGCGGCTCCGAGCTCCCATTATTAGCTGTGCTCTTCGGAGCGCGCTCCGATCTCTCCCGGGGGAGCCGGTGAAAAATTAACACGGGCCGGCGGCGCGGGCGCCCGATGTAACTGTAATTACTCCATTGATATTCCTCACACAATAGCGCTGTCATCAGTCATTTACATAAACTTTCTCTCCGCAAAGACGGGCGGAGGTGCCTAATCCTATTGGGTGCTTCCACTGCATGCATTATACATGGCAGGGGGCCCCTAGGTGCGAGGGGAGGGGAGAGATCGGGGAGGAGAGAGGGGAGGGGAGGGGAAAGAGAGTTGGGAGGATCCTTGGAGAGGAAGGGACTAGGAGAGGCCGGGAGGGAGGAGGGGAAGGGAGAGATGTTCGGAAAGAGGAGCGGAGAGGACAGAACCAGGAGGGGCGCTAGGGGAGAGCAAAGGGCCGGCTGGGCGGAGCCGGGGCCAGAGCCAGGAGCCACCCTGCGGAGGGCGGGGTCCCCGCGGGCTGGAGCCCAGCTTTACCCGATGGGGGTCCCCCTGAGTCTGGGGCTGGCCCACCAGGTTTGGGCAAGGGAGGCTCCTCTGTTGCAGGGGAGGGAGGCAGGTGAACCCGACCCTCCGAGGGCCCCCAGCAAAGCCTTGACCCGGATTCAGGGACCGTCCCCGACTCTTACCCACCCGGAGGGCCAAGCCCTAAACCCTGCTGGGCATGTGGCTCAGGCTGGAGGCTCTTCAGCTCCTAAGGAGTTAAAACCTCCTTGGAAATTACCCCTGTAATGACCAAATTAAAGACTTGGGGCGGGGGAGGGGACACCTTCTCCAGGGTGAAAGCTAATAACACCCGCCCAACAATAATAATCCTGGTGGAGCCCCCCCCATTTTTGCTGTAGCCTCAGCCCGCTTCCGACCACCCTCGCTTGACCCCCTCCTCTGGTCCTGCCTGCACAAGCTGTCGGTATCTGGGGCGGGCGGGCCAGGGGCTGAGCCCCCAGCTGGGCAGGGAAGGGCTCAGGATGGGACCAAGGGGAGAGGTCCAGGGTAGTCAAATTTCTGTTGCTGAATATTTAATGAAGCCTGTGCGGTTTATTTGGTTGGCCTGTCGATTTTTATTCTTCTGTCAATAGCTTCTCATATGTGGGGCTGTGATGATCTTTAGCAGGGCCTCTCCAGGGATGGCTGCCACTAAATGCAATTATGGATTTTATACCTCAATGTGTTTGATATTTCCACTGATCTAATTTGCAGCCTGGTAGTTTATTGTTTGGCATTTTAATGGCGTTCAAATGCTATGGGAAATTTGATTTCTTTTTATAATTCCTCTTAACGCAGTTAATGCGGGTGGTGGGATGGCCCAGATTTTAGAGTCCAATGTACAGAAAAAAGAGAGAAGAACACACCCTGCGTATGTTTGGGGATGTGTCCGTTGAAGGGAGATGTCCCTTTGAGCCGTGGAGCCCAAGTGCCTGCCCGCCTCGGGGTGGTGACCTCTGATGCTGGTGTGGGGAGCTGGGGCTCAGATGTAGGGGAGCTCTTGGTGGCGCCCGGGGGCTCAGGCAGAGGGCCCGGCGCGCAGTCCTTTGCTCCCGCTGCCCTGAGCCCCATGGCCTGTAGGCCTTGTCACAAGACCTATCTGAGTGGCTTTAGGTCACTGCCCTGTCCAGTTTGGAGCAGCTGCAGAGTCAGGGAGGCCAGCCGTACCACTGCCACCAGTTTTTGTGGCCTGTATCTGAGGGCAGGGGCTGTACCAGTCCTGGGCCTTTGAGACCAGGGGTGATTTTGTGACCTGCCTGTCATCCGTGTGACAGGTTCTTGTGGGGCCTCAGCCACATTCACCAAATGTGTCAAGTTCCAAGTCTCAGGTCAGGGCAGTCCCCACTTCGGCCCCTGCCTGCACCTCTCCTTCTTGGCCTCCTTGGGAAGGCTAGGCATGGGCGCATGGCCAGGGCAGGCCCTGGCCGCCCCATAGCCCAGACCTGGGTTCCTGGAGGCCGTGCTGGTTCTTTTCAAGGCTGGACTAGAGCAGAGAGGAAGCTGAGGTCCACGGAGCAAGGTGGAGGACCCTCACCTCCTTGGGGCTGTCCCCCTGAGCTGAGCCACTTTCTTTCCTGACAGTGAGTCCACAGGCTGAGCTCTGGGCAGGAGGGGACTCCTGCCCTTGGTTAGTGGGGTACAGCCATGGAGGACACTGGGAGAGCCTACTGCTGGGAGCTGCCTGCCTGTAGCAGGACAGCTTGGGCTGGTCTACCAGCAAATGCCCTAGATTTTCTAAAACATCTTCTGGGGAAAAAGAGTCCAGAAAAGCTCAGGAAGCTCTTCCAAGTGGCGTGCCTGGAAGTGAGCAGGGAAAATGGTCCAAGGCGGGTAGACTGAGTTCCTGTGTCCTGGGTTCCCAGGCTCCACTGGGCAGGCCAGGCAGCCTGGCCCAGAGAGCAAGGAGGGAGCTCATCCTCAGGCCTTCCAGGGAGGGTCTGTCCAGGCTCCCTGCAGCCTGCAGACCCCAAGTTCTGGTTTGGAAGGTGCCCTTTCCTGGAGCACAAGGGGACCTGGAGTCCAGTTGTGTGGAGATGCAGAACTAATCCGGCTGCACTTTACTGGACACCCACTGTGTGCCGAACAGCACGCTGAGCACTTTGCATACATCATCTCATCGCATCCTCAGGAAGCGCAGGTACCATTGTTATCCCCATTTCACAGAGGCACAGACTGAGGCTCTGAGAGTTTCACAACAGCTGCCTGAGGCCACAGTGATGGCAGGGCCAGAACAGGAACCCAGGTGTGTGTCGCTTCAGAGGCGCCGCTCTTGACCACGTGCCTGATAGTACGTTCTTCCCAGGGCCAGGCTGGGCATGTCTGCGCCGGGAGAGCTGTCACCCCCCAGCTGGGGCCCTCCTCCTCAGCACAGCTGACCGTGGTTTCTGTCCCTGGGCCAGGCTACCCCCATAATCCACAGGGCTGCTGGCTTAGGCACAGTGGGTGGGTTCTGTCTTGGGGAGAATTCTGTACCTTTTGGAAAGGAATGGCTGTCCTTCCCATCCTCCTGGGGGATTCTAACCCTGCCACCTCTCCCAGGTTTCTGCTGTGTCCAGTCCATCTTCTGCATGGCTGCTGTCCACAACGCCAGCCCCGACAGCTTCTTGGCTGCTTAAATGTGAGCAGTTACAGTAACAGCTCACACTCATGAGTCCCTACTCCAGGCCAGGCCCTGGGCCAGCACTTCCCACGCATTCCCCCACAACTCCATGAAGCAGGGACCATGGTTATCCCCATTTTACGGATGAGGAAACCGAGGATCAGAGAGGACACATTC
>NW_006799611.1:759701-769753 GCF_000442215.2 Lipotes vexillifer
AAGAGAGAACAAATCCCTGCTAGGGGCCTAGTACGACTCAAAGCTTTCCCTCAACATCCCTTCCAATTAGAACAATTATATTATTCCATAGCTTTCTTTTGTGTCTCATGCCACCGAATTGTGTTCATGTTTGTGTCCCCAGCCAGCCTCAGAGGCCTGACAGGGCAATGGGCTGGGCCTGTCCTGCTCATAGTCTGTCTGCTGCTGTAACGGGGCCTGGCACCCCTCAGATCCCAGAAAGACTGTTAAACAAATGCATGAATGGACAAGTGAAGGCCCAGAGCCCATACTCTTTTTTTTTTTTTTTGCAGTACGCGGGCCTCTCAACCGTTGTGGCCTCTCCCGCTGTGGAGCACAGGCTCCGGACGCGCAGGCTCAGCAGCCATGACTTACAGGCCCAGCCGCCCCACGGCATGTGGGATCTTCCCGGACCAGGGCACGAACCCGCGTCCCCTGCATCGGCAGGTGGACTCTCAACCAGTGTGCCACCAGGGAAGCCCCAGAGCCCATACTCTTGACCTCTCCTTCCAGCCGTTCTAAGATCTCCTGGCACCTTCAGGAGAGATTTCGGTCTGGATGCCAGATACCAAGGTTTTCATAGTTTTCTTGCCACATACCCTTCAGGTCCCATCGCCAGCCCCTCAGCCCCACCCCAGATGTCCAGTTTCACCTCCAAGTCTCACTTTCCCTGGACACTCAACTCTCTTTCACGCCTCTGCGCCCCTGTCCACACTGTCCTCTCCACCAAATAGCTTTCCCCTTCTCTCACCAGGCAAACTCCGCTCAGCCTGCATGACCCAGCTCGGGTCATGCCCCAGGCAGCCTCTGCAGTGCCTCAGACCTCATCACTTGGCTTTGCCACTGTCCCCTGCTGCCCTGGCATAGCCTGGAGGGAGAGTCTCCCATTATAGCACAGACCCTGGGGAGCATCTGTTGAATGAATGAATAAAAGGGAACAGGGGGAAGGAACACTTCTGTGGGTCATCTCAGTTAACTCCCCTGCCTAAGCTGGAGGTTTAAAACAAACTGGCTTCCTGCTCACCCAGTAACTCCCACCCTGGGGTGGAAGGGAAAATGGATTGAAACTCTGTTGGCCCCAAGTGTGGACAGGGGCACTGTCAGCAGGTGATGGATAAGCAGCCCGCTTTGGCCTCACCCTGTCCTGAGAGCTGTCCGGGTGTTAAGTGGACTCCTCCCTTCCCAGACCCAATCAGCAGTGAAATCAGACCTGAGTAATCTGATGTTCCACTTAGGAAAGAAAACAGGATTCCCCAGCCTGGGAGGAGGCTGCGCCACGGTGGGCAGAGGCAGGGATAACCTGCTAGCATCAGCGTCCGCCATCAGGGGCCCGATAAGATCTTCACAGCTTGTTATCCTGGGTCAGGCTGACTTGTGTGCATACTTGTGTGCATGGCTGGGGGGAGCTCTCCAGGTAGCTGGATCTGCTCTCTGTAACCCGCCTGTGGAGGGCTGAGGGGCTGTGTGGAGACGGCTGCAGGAGGAACCGGGGTCCCAAGACCTCTGTCTGCCCCCAGGAGCACCAACTTTTGATCCTTGAGCCTTCAACTGCATCTCAGTAGATCCCAGGGGAACGGATGAATGCAGGCAATGCAGTTCAGTGGGGTCACACAGACCACAGCTCAGTCACTTCCCAGTTGTGTGCCCTTGAGCAAATCACACACCCTTTCTGAACCTCAGTTGCCTACTTTGTCACCGGGGAGCACAACTCCTACTCCTGGATTGTTGACAAGATTTAGTGACATCTTGTTTGGCCCTGACACAGTGAAGCAAATCAGAACTTAGGTGACCAAGCCATTCATTGTCCAAACCAGGACACTTTCAGAGTGAAAGGGGATGTTACTAATAATTATGCTGGGGGCTTCCCTGGTGGCGCAGTGGTTGAGAGTCCGCCTGCCGATGCAGGGGACGCGGGTTCGTGTCCCGGTCCGGGAGGATCCCACATGCCGCGGAGCGGCTGGGCGCGTGAGCCATGGCCGCTGAGCCTGCGCGTCCGGAGCCTGTGCTCCGCAACGGGAGAGGCCACAACAGTGAGAGGTACCGCAAAAAAAATAAAAATAAAAAAAATAATTGTGCTGAGGCCACATATACATACCAGGACCCTCCCAGGCGGCCTGGGATCTATAGTCACCTATCAGTGAAGCACTTTCCCACGGGTCAGGGCCAAGGCATCTCAAGGTGTGTCACTGGGCTCCCATGTCTTTCTCTAGTGCTTGTTGGTAGGCAAAGGGCTCCTGGGATTAGCTAAAAACAATACTATGTAACACTTACTGCCTGCCAGGCACTGTGTTTTCTCATGGGATTGTCACGATAGCCCGATGAGATAGGTACCACTTTTATGCCCACTTGCCTAAAGGTCAAGTGACTTGCCAAGGTCTCACAGCCAAGAAGGAGCAGAACTGTGGCCTGAAAGCAGGTCTGGTTGACTCCCAAGCTGGAGATGTAACCACCGGACGCACTACCCACATTCTCACCAGGTCAGGCCAGTTCCTCTGCCCCAGCAGCTGAGGGGAGAGGAGGCTGGGCTGATAAAGGGCCATCTGGAGGCCAGGTGGGGACCATCTCACCCTGCCAGGTAACCGGGCCGCCAGCTTTTGGGCCCTCATGGGCCTCCCCAGGCCTTCGGTGTCCTGTACCCCACCAAGCGGGGCATCTGCAGAATTGGTTTCCCGGCTGGAGGGCATCCCCCATCAGCTCAGCAGCTGTCAGGTTTGAAGAATGAGATGGGGAGAGAAATCTATAAGCTGCGGGTTTTGAAAAACCTGTTTGTTGGGTGAGCTATTGATTGACTGGAAGGCTTCTCCCAAGTCAGCATTTAAGCTTACTGGCGGACAGAGGATGCTGGGGTCAGGCACAGAAAGGGAGGGAGAGATGTTAACTCCCCCAACCCCGCCTAGTCCCCTCCCCTAAATAACTTGCTTGGGCCTTGTTGGGCTGTCCCCTTCCCTGGGATGGGGGCACCCCTGCAGCCTCAGGACAGCCATCTCTGGGGATCAGTTATTCCTTACTTTGGAAGCTTCCTGTTTCTGCCACCTGCATCTCTGGAACTGTGTTGTGACATGGGCAGGGTAGGGCCCTCGCTGTGACAGGGCGGGAGGGAGAGTGGCTTTGCCCTCCAGCTGAACTGAGTGAGAATCCGTCCCTGCCACTTCCTGGCTGTGGGACCTGGGGCGAATGCCTGCCCCTCCCTGAGCCTCAGCTTCCTTTCCTGAGCTTCATTTGACCACTACCCACCATGCAGGGTGCCTGTGCCGGGAGACTCAGGTGCACACTCAGTCGGGCTCCATGTCTGCACTGAGGGCAGTTCCTGGGTGCACCTTCCTGAGTCAGGTGGAGATGGGCAGGTTTCACTTGAGATTCTCTGGAGCAAGACAGGCCCTTTCAGCAGTTACGTTGAGTTCCTCAGAATCCCTGACAAGAGCTGTCAGGGACGGGGCCCCCGGGGCTTCTCCTGCCCTCCCAGCCCACCTGGCCCCAGTGGCAGCAGGCATTGCCCTCGCTGCATTCTTCGGCTCGCTCCCAATTTGTGTTCACGTGGCTGGGTCACCCCCACCCCCCGGAGGTCCCAGTGAAGGGCCTTCCTCAGTCCAGGGAGCCCACCTCTCAAATAGGCACAGCCCCCCACCCAGCGGGCACCTCGCTCCAGAACTCGGCACCTGGCCCTAGGCAGACCCCTCATCGGCACCTCCTCTGGGCCCAGTTGGCCTTGTGGAGGGACACAGGGAGGGCTCAGACCTGGACCCTGTCCTCGGGGAGCCCCCAGTCTGATAGGGGAGACAGATATGGACACTGGTGGTACCAAACCCAGGGTGATCCCTGCTGTGCTTGAGGGATGCCCCGTGGCCCAGCAGGGAGCAGAACCATGTCTAACCCAGCCCGCCCCACATGGTACATGCTTGGCAAGCAGAGCACAGACTGAATTTCAACCCACTCCCCGCTCTGAGGAGCATCTTGTTCAGTGAACAACCTACACAAGCATACAGGGCGGCCCGGGAGATCCATGGAGAAGGCAATTACATAGACCCTTTAACTCAGAGATGGTGCTCACAAGGCTGAAGGGTGGACGATCGGCGCCACAGGAAGGGAGGACAGGGGATGATGCTGGTGGAGAATGGCTCCAAGTGGAGCTAGAGGGGAAGTGGGCTTGTCCTCAGAATTCTCAGTTCCACGGTTAAGAGTTGGAGCTGACTGTAGGGTCCAGAGGGGTTTTGAGCACGGGAGCGCCCCAACTGCTTCAGGGAGGGTGTGCCAATGCGAGAGGAGCTTTAGGGAAACACTGTAGCTCTGGGTGGGAGCACCGTGAGGGCAGGGTCTGCCCTGGTCTGTTCCGCACACTTAGCACAGTCCCTGGAGCCTGGTGCGCATTCGGTAAGTATTTCCTGCGTGGATTATTGACCCAGGGGAGAGTGTTAGAATCTTGGTTCAGTTCTTCTCATTTGAGGCCAGAGATTCCTGGCTTCTTGGCAGTGTGAGCAGGGCAAAACATTGGGCTAAACTGTATTCTTCCTCTTGAAAAGAGGAAGAGACCCGCAGTTTTCTCCCCTGTGATATGGGGTGATGCCCCAGAGTAGAATGTGGATGGCAAGAGGAATGTCTGAGTGCCTAGGAAAGCAGGAAGGTATGCTGACCCCTCTTATCTCATTTATCCATCCACCCCACCCTTTCCATCCATCCACCCACCTATCCATCTAGCCATCCATCCGTCTGTCCACCCATTCATTTATTCACCCATCCATCTGTTCATCCGTCCACACACCCACCTATCTACCCATCTATCTGTCTATCTGTCCTCTGTCCACACATCCTTCCATCCATCCATGAATCCACCCACCCATCCATCCATCTAATGTTTACTGAGAGTTCACTCTGTACCAGACCCCATGTTAGACAAATGAAGACATGGCAGTGAAACCTACACACATAGCCTACCTTCATGGACTCACAGCCCAGTGGGGGAAACAGGTGATTAGGTAGGTGCAGCAGACCCCAGTCCCATGAGTCCAGGGCCAGTGTGGACATCTGTTAAGACAAGCCCCTTGGCTGCTGGGCTCCATTTCTGGGGGATGAGCAGATTCCGGCTCTTAGAGCCAGTGATCCCAGAATCAAGCTCTTGGTCTAGTCCACACATATTTCTTGAGCTCCTCCCCTGTGCCAGACCCTGCCCTAGTGCCGGGACACTGCAGGCAAGGTCCCTACCCTTGGTGGGGGGCAGGGGGGGCACGCTCACACCTCATGCTGGCTATGCAGTTGCTGAGGTGCATTGAACAAAGTCACAGTTTAAAGTGGGGGGACACAGACAGACTGTGATATGTGCCCCGATAGCACCTGAGTCAAGGTTTGGGGTTTGCTAAAAGGAAGGACAAACACATTTCGCTTTGGTGGGTCAGGGAAGGTCTTAGGTAAAGAGGAACCTAATGGACTTATTACTCTTTTGAACAAATATCCTTTTAACTTTATTATCATTACCAAAGCAATACATGCTAGGAAAAATTCAAATACAGAATGTCTAAACAAAGAAGAAAAAGCTCTCTCCCCACCTCCTGCCCCCTCCCCTTGGAGATAAACTCCCTTAGAGGTGGGACAAACTCCTCCCGACGTGTTCTACACGGTTATGTTCAGTTCTACGTGCATTACTTTGGGACAGAATGGAATTGTGCTGCACATACTCTGGCAACCTGCATTCTTCACTTACTGGGCACTTCCTTTCCTGTTGGTGCCCCGTCTTCGCTGTGCTCTGGCCCGGAGTCCCTTTAACCAGCCCCTAACGATAAACAAGGGGTTTGCATCTGATTTTCACTACTACAAACACTGCCGTGGTGAACATCCTTGCGCAGCAGCTTTGCACTGATGCACAAGTGGATGTGGCCATGGATTGGGAGAGTAGGGGACCACCAGATGGACCTGCGGGGAAAGGCAAACACCCACAGATACAGAGTGGCTTCTGCCTGGTCCGGGGACTGGTCACTGGCTCCAGGGGGCTGAAGTGTTGTGTGCCTTGGTTGGGGATCCATGACCTGACTGATCCCCTCAGGAAGCCACACCAAGAGGAGGCTCAGGGCTTGGGGTGCCTGCTCAGGACTCTGAAGCCTCTGCCCGTGTATGAGGATGCCAGCCTCTTGGGGAAGCCCAGAGGTCTCACACAACCCCAGGCCCAGCCTCACAAGCCCACCCTGCGTCCTTCATAGCAGCCACCCCAGGGCAGTCCTGGGAAAGGACTGTGTGAGCCCATGGGGACACAGACTTCTCTCCCCAGAGATCCGATACCTGCCCCCAACCCTCCATGCTGCTGTCTCCAGGGAGCTGTCATCTCTGTCCTCCCCCTCCTGCTCTCCTGACCCTGGCAGCTCCTTGGGTGATGGGAAAGGCAGCTTTCCAGCATGTGGCCCTGACGCGATGTGGTATGCATTTTTATTTTTTCAGCACGTTGTGAAACTCATAACACTCGGTAATGACTTCCTCACTGTACTGGGTAAAGAGAAGGAAGGGGGAAAAAAAAGGCCCTTGAAGAAAAATGAACCGTGGCGGTAGGCATGGACTCCATTTATAACAATATGGAAATTGATTGTTGAGTCAGAGGAATATTTTGTAGTTTGCTTAGCTGTGCTCAGCACTAATAGCCGGGAACATTAGTGAACCCAGGGAATGAGTTATGGGCACATTAAGGAGGCCTCGAGACTCCTGGGCCTCCCTCAAAGGCGGGTCCCAGCCCCTCGGGTCTGCCCACTGCCGTGGGCACTAGCTCCTTCCTCCCCTGGGAGAACCAGCCAGGGCTGCAGCTCTGCTGCTGGGGAGGGACACAGGTGCCATCTTGATGGGGTGACGGGGGCAGGACTTGGGTTCAGATCTCAACTCCTCTCACTTGTTTGCTGTGTTACCTTGGGCAGGTGACTTGGCGTCTCTGTCTTAGTTTTCTCATCTGCAAAATGGTGTTCATCATCCCTCACTTAGGGAGTGGGGGAAAAATAATGCACATGAAGCCAGGAGCCCGGAATTGGGCAGAGTGGTGGCTCAGCGAGCCAGGTGGCCAGATGGGTGGACAGATGCATAGGTGGATGACTCGCCTGCTGAAGGTGATGCTGGACTCAGGTGGAGAGATGCTGAGCTGCCAGTGGAGGCCTTGGGAGTGAGCAATGGAGCTTCCCAGGACCATGAGGTCACCAGGACTGGGGAGGCTGTGAGCATAAGGACCAAAAGTTATTAGGTGGAGGGAGGCCATGACTTCCAGCCCTTTCTGCACATCAGCAACTTCCCGACCCAGAGCTCCACCTGGATGGGGCATCAGACTTCTTGACTTCCTCCCACGGGGGCTCTGCAGGTCCCTGAGACACCACGGATCTTGAAGTCGTGGTCCCCACCGCCACCCATCAAACCCTCGTTCCCATCCTGGTGAGAGGCACCTGTCATCCTCCGGGTACTTAGGTCAGATTCCTTGATGCCTCCTTCTCCCTCACCTCCTACATCCTGGCTGTTTGACCCGTTGACTGTCACTCAAACCTCTTCCCTTCTCTCTGTCCCCTTGGCTTCCCCAACCCAGGCCTTCCCATCTTTCTTCCCTGGAAGCATTGCCTCAGCCTCTTCCTGGCCTCCCTGCCTGCCTGCCTGCTGCTGCCCCCACCCTGAAGTCAGTGCACTTTTTAAAATGTTGATCTGACTTTATCACTCCCTTGCTTAAAAACCTTCCACGCTCTCCAGTACCCTTCCAGGGATTCAAGACCTTCTGGGAACCTCCTAGAGGCCTTCACCTGCTGTATCTGCCTGCATCCTCCCAGCTCCCCTCCTGTGTATGCTCTAGCACCAGGGGTCTCAAACCTGAGCAGGCGTCAGAACCCACCCCACCACCGCCCACCTCCCCCCACACCCCCACCCCCGGGCTTGTTAAAATAACCACAAACTACAATTGGTACAAACTACCAACAAACTAGTTTGTTAAACTAAACACTCCCCCAGGGTTTCTGATTCAATACCTCTGGGGTGGAACCTGCAAATTTGCATTTCTCGTAAGATTCTGGGCCTCCAGTCTGAGGCCACTGTTCTAGGGAACCTCACTTTGAGAACCACCGTTCTAGGCACAACTTTTTTTTTTTTTTAACTGTTCTCAAACGTCAGTTTCATTCTTGCCTCTAAAGAATTGTACCAGCTGTGCCTGCTCATGAGACTATTCTTTCTTCCTCTTCTCAGCCTGGTGAACCCCTGTCCATCCCCTCCCCGTGTTCCCAGGCAGAGGCCCACCAGGAGCCCCTCTCTTACAGCATCATTTCTTCTTTTTTTAGATTTATTTATTTAGTTAGTTAGTTATTGGCTGTGTTGGGTCTTCGTTTCTGTGCGAGGGCTTTCTCTAGTTGTGGCGAGCGGGGCCGCTCTTCACGGCGGTGCGCGGGTTTCTCACTGTCACGGCCTCTCTTGTTGCGGAGCACAGGCTCCAGACGCGCAGGCTCAGTAATTGTGGTTCACGGGCCCAGTTGCTCCTTTTTTTTTAACTGTTCTCAAACGTCAGTTTCATTCTTGCCTCTAAAGAATTGTACCAGCTGTGCCTGCTCATGAGACTATTCTTTCTTCCTCTTCTCAGCCTGGTGAACCCCTGTCCATCCCCTCCCCGTGTTCCCAGGCAGAGGCCCACCAGGAGCCCCTCTCTTACAGCATCATTTCTTCTTTTTTTAGATTTATTTATTTAGTTAGTTAGTTATTGGCTGTGTTGGGTCTTCGTTTCTGTGCGAGGGCTTTCTCTAGTTGTGGCGAGCGGGGCCGCTCTTCACGGCGGTGCGCGGGTTTCTCACTGTCACGGCCTCTCTTGTTGCGGAGCACAGGCTCCAGACGCGCAGGCTCAGTAGTTGTGGTGCACGGGCCCAGTGGCTCCGCGGCATGTGGGATCTTCCCGGACCAGGGCTTGAACCCGTGTCCCCTGCATTGGCAGGCAGATTCTCAACCACTGCACCACCAGGGAAGCCCTTACAGCATCATTTTGTCCCTGTTGGTCCACAGACCGGGAGCTGTTTGTCTGACCACCTCTGAGCCTCCGTGAGGGTCAGGCATCAGAGGCCTCAGATAATGGGCTTTGTGCCCTGCCTGAGTGTCAGGGCGGCTTGTCCTGGCAGGTCAAGCACAGAACCTGTCTGCCAGGCGTCTGGACCGTGTGTGGGGCACAGACCCTGGTCATCCCTCCTAGAGGCCAGAGGGAGCAGAGGCCTCTGGGAAGACAAGGCCAGAGCCGCAGCTCTCACCAGTCAGCTGAAAGGCAGGCGGGCTCGAAGGGGGCCGCCCAGTGTTTTGTTTTAATCACGAGCGAGATGCTGACGTGGGCCTCCCGGGGGACGGTGAGGGGGAGACCAGCCCCACGGGCGGTAGAGGCGCTTCTGCAAACAGTGAGGAAAACCCAAGTCAGCAGTGGCGGGGGAGAGAGGGCCAGCGGTCCTGGAGGGAGAACATTCATTATGCCAGGAGGGCAGCGGGAGAGCCCCGAGACGGCCCTGCCGCACAGCCTCCTGGCTGGCTGCTCACTGCCCAGCGCTTGGGCCTGGCCCCTCACACCCTTGGGTCCCCAGGACAGCGTGGCTGGCCTTGCGGGAGCCCTGTTAGGAGCTGCCGCGCAGCTGGAAGTTGTGGCCGCAGCAAAACTTCCAGCGCATCCTTTTCGTGGGTGCCCTGGGCGGCCCTCGGTGGGCTGGGAAACTGCTCGCCATACCTATTTTAAACACCAGTGTAATGGTTTATGGCCCATAGAGGGATAATTACGGAGTGCAGAACCCAGCTTTTATGGCCCCTCCTCCCCGGGGCGCACTTAGAGAACAGTATGTGTCATGTAGCCAATTTAGATAATGATTCTGATAAAGATAAACGGAATTGTTTATTATAAGTAATTGGGTCTGCTAAGACCCAGATGAGGCAGTGATGGGGAAGGATGCAGTCGGATGTGGGGGGCATGGAGACAGGGGCCTGGAGGGGGCTCCAGGGTGGAGACGGGCCTGCTCCCCTCTCCGTGTGTCTCCTCCCCCCAACTTTCCTTTTCCCTCTCCTCCGCCCCCCCGTCCCCCCACCCC
>NW_006799611.1:769777-782498 GCF_000442215.2 Lipotes vexillifer
CACCCCGTCCCCACCATCTCCCTCGTCCCCCCCGCCGTCTCCCTCTCCTTCCTGGGCCTGAATGGCTCCTCCTCCAACTGCATCCTGGGCAGAGGCAGCTCCTGGGCGTAAATAAATCATGGGGTTTTCTGTCGAGTCAGCTGAGCTGGGGGAGGCACCTGGAAGGAGGGCTGGGAGGATTGGGAGAGAGTTCCGACCTGCCCTGGGCTCCAGGGCAGCCTGGCCTCTCGGCCACCGGACCCCATGCAGGTCCCTGGAACCCTGAAGGGCCGCTGTCTTCCTGGCAGCTGGCAGGTGCAAGGCGAGGGGGAGGAATGCAGGGAACTGGGGGCGCCAGAGCTGAGATGCAGAGTCGTCTCAAGGGGGACAGTGGCCCCCTGGTGGGGGTCTTTGTGAAAGATAAACAACATGAAGGCCTCTGGAGCCCAGCCCCTCCTCGCAACACACACACCTGAGACCTCTAATTATGCCCCAGCCCCAGGCAGGGCCGTGGGAACACTGCCCCTTTAACCTGCCCGCCTGACCCCTCTCCCCCAGGTCCCAGTTTCCTCTCCCGAGGCCTCCTGGGTCTCAGTGCCTGACTCTGCAGGGAGGGGGAACGGGATCCTGAAGACCCAGATTCTGAAAGATGGAGCGCTCAGAGATTAGAGCCTCAGAGAACAGGACCATGTCCCCAGGGTCTCTGAAATGAGGATCTGCAAAGCCAGGCCCTGAGCTGAGGGCTTAACAAGCCAAGGTGTGCACCCACAGATCCTGCAGACCAGCGCCCTTGGGGGTGCGGTGGGGACCTACAAGCCAGGGTCTTAGAGGGAGAGCCCACAATCTAGTTTGAATGGGAAACTGCAGAAACCAAGGGGACCCCACAAAATAGGGGAATCCTATAAACCAGGGTTCTTGAGACAAAAAACAAAAACCACAAGCCAGGGTGCCTGAGGCCTGGGGCTCCCCACGAGCCAGGACCCTTGAGGCGGGGTCCCTACACAGAGGCCCCCAGTGGCCCATCAGACGCAGGTGTAGGGGCCCCAGCTAGGCTGCCTGAGGCTGCAGCTCCCCCGGATTGAAACCCAATCCAGAGGAGCGGCCTGTCACCGGGCCTGTGATCCGCGGCATGATTGGGGGGGGCAGGGCCCGCAGGCAGCCCCTCTGCGCGGAGCAGCAGCGCAGCAGGAACCTGAGGAGGAGAAAGAGGGGATTTTCTCTTTCTTCCCCGTGTGCTTATCTGATCGCAGCGGAGGGGAGGGCTCCGGTTCAAAGGCAGTGTCCTTATCAGCTGGGATTTGTTTGGGGCGTGAGAGCTGCACCTGGCAGGGAAACCTTCCTGCAGGTGGGCGTGGGGGAGGCAGCCTGGGCGGGTCTGGGGCTCCAGGGTGCATGTGTCCCCATGATCCTTGAGCGCGCACACATCTTTACGCACGTTCACGGTCTCTGCGTGCGCAGGTCTGCGTGCCCTCTGTGTCTGTCTCCGTGTGTGCACGTGGCCGTGCCGGTTCCGTGCACATCTCCACCTGTGCGTGACTTTGTGCACGTGGGTGGGCACGGAGCAGACATGCTCTGCACAGAGGACCGAAGGAAGGGCCTCACATCCTGTGCCTGGGATCGAGCTTCCCTGGTGATGCTGGTCCTAGCCAGTCTGCACCTTCCTGTGGGAAGCAGGGGATGGGTAGGTAAGTGGCGGCGTCACAGGGCACTCATGGTCCAGCAGGGACAGGATGAGTGGGGAGGGGCATGATGCTGAGGTAAGGCCCTGGGGATGTTTACAGAGAAGAAAGAACCCGAGGGTGAGGCCAAATCAGGTGAGGGGAACTGGTCCAGCCAAGGGCCAGGGAAGACCGCAGAGGGAAACCAGCTACAGGTCCAGGGTGCCCAAAGGCTGGAACAGAGCAGTGGGCCCGAGGGTGCCGTGGGGCTGGGGTTTTTTGTGCTAGGAGTTGACTTAGCTTGAGACCCGTCCGCCGTCCCAAACCCCTGCTTCCCTGGTGTTTTCTTCAGGTAGATGTTTTTTAATTAATTTTTTATTTTGAGATAATTGTAGAATCACATGCAGTTGTAGGAAATAATACAGAGAGATCCCCTGCACCCTTTACTCAGTTTCTCCAATGGTAACATCTTACGCAACTAAAGTGCAATATCACAACTAGGATATTGACATCAATTCAATTCAGATTTCCCATGTTATGTGCACTTGAGTGTGTTCTTCGCAATTTTACCACTTGTGTAGATTCCTGTATCCACCACCTCAGATGGCGGTACAGACCGGTTCTATCACAAGGATCCCTCCTGTTGTCCTTTTATAGCCACACCCATCTCCCTACCCCACTGGGGTTTATTGTTTTGTTTACTTTTAGAAAATGGCACTTCTATCTACCAGGCTCCCAAGCTGAAAATCAGCGTATTGTCTTGGTACCCCTCATCTCTGCTCATCCCGTGCATCCAATCATCAAGGCCTGGGCATCGCCAAACGCCAGTTATTTCTGGAACTCTCCCCTTCTCTTCACTCTCCCTTCGCTGGCTCATCTCTCCATTGGGCCTGGGCTCTCCCCCTCCAGTCTGGGCCCTGCCCCCCCACCCACAGCGGTAGCTGTCACCGGGCCCTCCTTCTCAAACACAGCAACACAGCATCAGCCCCATCACCGCATACCTCAGAGGTCCTGCAGCTCCACTGTTAGGATAAGAACATGGAGCACGTGGCTAGCTCTGCCCTGCCCGCCTCCAGCCCCCACTCTCTTTCACTCTTTATTCCAGTCATTCTGAGCTACTTACAGGGCCCCCGGGATGCCACCCTCCCAAGCCATCCCCTGGGGCCCAGCATGCATGGCTGCCTCCTTCTCTTGGGTGACTCTGCCCCTCCTGCAGGTTTCAGCTGGAGTGCCACATTCTGGGGGCCTTCCCCAGCACTCTGCCTGGCTTTGCTGCCCCTTGGCTGGGCTCCCGCAGCCCTCTGTGCTTCCCGCACCCTGGCCCCCATCCCACGTATTGTCATGGTCTGTTTACTCACTGGTCTTCCCCAGAGACAGCAAATAACTTGAAGGCAGAGACTGTGTCTGGTTCAGCGCCGGGAGCCTGGTGTCTGCATGGCTGGGAGCAGGCACCCGAATCAAGTTTGCATGAATGATCAGTGGATGAGTGGGTGGATGGTAGGTGCCCAGGTGGGGACAGACAGCCGGGCGTTGGAGCCAGTGGAGGGAGAGACTCGCTGTTGCCAAACCATAGCTGCATGTTGCAGAATAGGGCCTTCCCCCTGTGACCTCTGTCTTCTCTCCTGTGACCTGAGTGCCAAGCCCTGAGCGGCTGGCTCTGGAGAAGGAAATAAAGGAATAATTACTGAGTGCCTTCGGGGAGCATGCCACAGGGAACAGGGCGGGCCAGTGGGAAGAGAAGGGAGTAGGGGCAGTTGCGACACACAGTCCTGGGTCTGTTTTTGCCTGCTGTGTGACCCTGGACAAGTCCCTTCACAAGTCCCTTCATGACTTCACAAGTCATTTCACCCTGTGAAATGGTGTCCCTTCCTGTGAAATGGTGGGTTACGATAATACCTTCTGTGTGCAGTGCCCAGGAGGAGCCAGGGAAGCAGTGGGCATGAATGGGATAAAGTTGGGCTTTTGTCGTGGGATAGTTAACTTTTTGGAGGCCCCCAAAGGTGCCCTGGCCTGGGGCCGAACCCAGGAGGTTGTCCCCAGCTCAGCCCTGAGGACCCTGCCAGCTCTGCCCTTCAGCCCTCCTGCGGTGGCCTCCACTGACAGGAAGGTCTAAGTGTCCTCACTGCCCCAGACACCCAGCTGGTTCTCTTGACAGGGACAAGCAAGATGGGGGCAGTGATGGGTGGGGCTGAGGGGGCTGCCCAGGGCGCCAGAAGTTGGGGGTCACCTGCCCAGTGCAGGGGAATTCTGTCCCAGGAGGGTGGACAGGCAGATAGGAAGGGGGGTGCTCCAGGATGATGGGTGTACCAGATGGGAATCCTGGCTTTGCTCCCTAGTAGCTGAGAAGCTCTCCACAGCGGAGGCAGCATGGAGGGAGGGGTTTTGCTATTTTGTTTACCAATGTGTGTATCCCTAGTATCCCTAGCTGCTCAAAAAATATTTGTTGAATGACTGAATCAACCTTGGGTAAATCACGTCACTTCTCTAAGCCTCGGTGGGAAATGGGAATATATTGCTGCTGTTTTGTTTTGTTTTAGATATAATTCGCATCACATAAAATTCACCATTTCAAAGTGTGCAATCCCTGGTTTTCAGGGTACCGCAAGGTCTGTGCTGCTGCTTGGTCATTGAATGTGACACCGGGGTGGGGGGCGAGCGATCTACAAGGTGACTGTGGCTCCTCTGCTCAGGGACGGGGGCTGTGCTTTTCCATTTATGATGCTCACCTGCTACCTCCTCAAAGGCTGTGAGCCAGCTTCCCAGATTCTTGAAACAAAAGCAGTGACTCAACTCCCTGGAGAGTGCAGGGGAAGTAAATCAAGCGCCCAAGCGGATACTTTCCCAAGACGAGGATTCCACTGAGCTCTGAGCATCCCAGCAGCCAGAGACAGAAGGGGATATAGGATGGAGTAGAGAATCCCCCTGGTCTGACCACTGAAGGCTGATGAGTTCATTGGGAGAGATTTTCTTTTCCTGTTACCAAATTCATTTTTTGCAGGTGTCTTATATGAAGAATGGAAAATGGGCAGGTGTCAAATCCCCAGCCCTTGCCTTGTGCCTGCCCATCAGAGGCTCCCATTAAACCTTTGATGAAGTGAAATATTGAACAAGATCTCCAGCGGAGACCGTCTCCCCCCAGCTCATAGTTTCAGACAGACAAGATGAAGGGCGAGGAAGCCGCTTGGAGAAGGCCTTTCTGAGGGTTATACGCCAGGGAAGGAAGGGATGTGATGCTTCAGGGAACTCGAGGGACCTGGGGGCAGGTAGGGCTTAGGAGCCTAACAGGAGGGTGGAGGTCTCCCTGCCCTCAGCTTGTTAGTGCTGAGCTGTCTGGCGAGAGTCGAAACCACGGTTAGACCGCAGCGTATCTCAACCTGGGCTGCATTTGCTCTTTGTTGCGGGGAGCTGTCCTGTGCATTGTCGGAAGTTCAGCGGCATCCCAGCCGCTACCCACAAGACGCCACTAGCACCACACCCCCAGCCATGGCAATCAAAAATGCCTCCCGGCATCGCCGATGTCCCCTGCGGGGGCAACAGATCGCCCCTGGTGGAGAACCACTTGAGTTGGAGAGACACCAGACCTTCTGACCTGACACTTTGGTGTGGCCACATTGGGAGATGCTGTGCACAGATATCCCAAACCGCCCTCCATCCTGGATCCGGCTCTTGCCCGTCACCCGATGAAAGAAGGAATCTCACTCTTGTGAGGTGGCACCGGCCACCTCCCAGCCACTCACCTGGCCCCATGGCCATGTTTTAAGCAATGTGTATGCATTTTGCAGGGGGGACTACTTTATTACATTTTTTTCTGAACTTTTAAAAAAGTAAAACAAGTGGGAAATGGTCAAAATAAAAGCGCTACCACTAGTAAGAAGAAACCGTCTTCTCACAAAGGTAGACATCACCAGCTTGACAAAGTGGACAAAAGACTGGTTGCGAAGGAAAATAATGATGTTAAAGAACATGAACATGGTAGTAAGTTAAAAACACTGGAGAGGGGCTTCCCTGGTGGTGCAGTGGTTAAGAATCCTCCTGCCGGGCTACCCTGCTGGCGCAGCGGTTGAGAGTCCACCTGCCGATGCAGGGGACGCGGGTTCGTGCCCCGGTCCGGGAAGATCCCACATGCCGCGGAGCGGCTGGGCCCCGTGAGCCATGGCCGCTGAGCCTGCGCGTCCGGAACCTGTGCTCCGCAACGGGAGGCCCGTGTACTGCAAAAAAAAAAAAAAAAAACACTGGAGAGCATTTTTAAAGCCTGGGCAGGTATTTTTGTATGACACACAAAATGCACAAAAGAGGCAAAGCGTACTTGGGAATCTGACCATACTTTTAGTTCTCTGCAGACAGAACTCTGCTTGTATGTGTAAGTCTGCCACCGAACAGTGACTCGTTTCCAGGGGCTGCCTGCCTGCAGTGGGCAGGGGTGGGGGCCGTGAGAGAGGGAGAGACCCATGGGCTTTGGATCCCAGAAGTCTCATGAGGGAGGGCGGCAGGGCGTCCTCATTGTGGAGCCCTTGCTCCACATGGATACCCTGCAGCTCCTGAGCCAGAATTTTGGAAGTGGGAGGATCTTGATGCATTCATCCATTCAGCAAGCAGTCAGTGAGGACATGCTGTGTGCCAGCCACCGTATTAGGCATGGAACATACGAAGATAAGCAAGGGAGCTCCCAGTTTTGTGAGAGCACCCAAGGCTGTTGATGAACTGTTGTATAGGTTGTTCACTGCACAAGGGCACCCAGCCAAGGGGCTGAGTAGGAGACTGAAATCTATCTTGTACTTTGTTCACCTGGTCTGGCCAGAAGAAAGGGTGCCACTTTAATTCAGTATCAAGGTCCGGCGTGGGCTAACAGTTAGTGAAGGGATGACCACGGGGTCTTGGGGCTTCGCTTGGGGGGAGTAGCAGTGGGATGGGAGAAATCCTCTCAGAAGAGGGGCTACAGGATATGATAACATTGTTGCAGAGTCCTAGATGCGGAGGGCAGAGTGAGTGCAAAGGTCAAGGAGGCGTGAATAAGGACTGTCTTTGGGGAGAGTGGTGGCAGGGTTGTAGGAGTCGGGGGAGGGGTGAGAAGTGAGGCCAGTGGGGCAGGAGGGGTTGAGCCTGCAAAGGGCACCACATGCCAGGTTTGGAGTTTGCGGCTGGAGAGGTGGTGGGGGGAGGGTCTGCAGCCAGGGCGGGACTTGTCAGCTCTAGATCCTTTTGGCCAGGGCAAGGGGAGTGGGCTGGAAGCATGGAAGCAAGGCAGCCTCCCGTTTGGCCTGCCCCGCTCCCGCAGACAGCCAGGCCTCCAGGGGCCTCGGGGCACCCTGCCTGCTGACCCTCTGCCCTCCCTGCTGCCTGCCAGCCCCCTCCCTCTGGTCCAAATTCCCACCTCCTGATTAGATTTGGGAAGGACTAATTAGATATAATTCATTATCCTCAAAAACGAGATCAGAAATCAGGAGCTCTCCTCAGAAGAAGGCGGCCTCGCCCCTCATCCATCATGCCTCTAAGTAACCAATTTAAAGTCAGGCGGCAGCATTATTACCTTGTCATAAATAGTTAGGGGAAGGCCCCCGAACAAGGCAGCTTTATAAATGGTTTTTATCACATTAGTTTGCAGTTATTTGTCATCCACTTTGCTTAAGATAAATGCCGAACAAATAATCAAATTATCAAGCCAAAACCTTGGAAAGTCATTTGCATTAATTGCAGCAGTAAAGGCCAGGCATCCCAGTCAAGAGACCCCCCTGCCTCTCTCAGGCCTCGTTTGCGGGGTGGGGCTCGAGGACTTCCTGGCAGGGGTGGGGAGCCTGTACTGGCAGCCGGAGACACCCAGAGGCCCCGCTATGGGACAGGGTCAGCTGGACCTGGGGCTGGGCTGGGCCTTTCAGGGGGCTGAGGGACTGTGCTTTCCTGGGGCTGGGGCCGGGGTGTTAAGGTGGGTTTGCCAGGGCCCCCTCTTCCTTGTACACCCACAGACACGCTCCCACAGATACACACACACACGGATGCATGCAAACACATGCAGACTCACACACACACACACACACACACACTCACTCCTTACTCTCTGTTGCTGGGAGCTCATTGGTGCCTTTTGTCTGGCCCCAGAAGGCCCCTGTCACAGGCCTGAATGGACCCCCTACCCCTGCAGAGCATGACAGGTTCAGGCGACTCATGCCCCAGGCCTGTCTGGTTCCTGTGCTGGCCACCAGTGCTCTGGTGGCAGGTGGTGAGGAGGGTCCCGGGCCTGGGCGGAACATGTCCAGGGGCGCCCACTGACCCCTCCCAGCTGGGCCCGGAAGGCTCCCTCCAGCAGCAGCCCCTCAGTAACGAATGGCAATTTCACGCCGCCCCCAGGAGGCCCTCCTGCGCCCCAGCTGGGCCAGGGACTGGCTAGGCCTGCAGGCGCCCAGCCGTCCTCCCTGCCCGAGCAAGGCCGGCCCTGGCCCATCCAGCTTCCTCCATGTTCAGGTCAGGGCAGGGGTCCTGCTCAATCATCTGGCTGCAGACACTGGCCTGACGTCAGAGACGGTCTTGGGGGTGGGTGTCTACACTGGCTTCAGAGGTTGTCTTATGTGGGGTGGTCTACACTAGCTTCAGAGGCTGTCATGTTTGTGAGCATCTCCACTAACCTTAGAGGTTGTCCTGGTGTGGCCAAGGCAACATGAGTCTTCTGTGGTCAGTGCAGACCCTCTTGGAGCCGCCCAAGAAGGGATTTCTGAAGCCAGTTTAATAATAAAGCGATTAGCATGGACTCTGGAGCCAGGTGGCCTGGGTCAAACCCCAGCTTGACCACTGTGAGACTTTGGGCAAGTTACTTAACCTCTCTGTGCCTCAGTTTTCTCATCTGTAAATAGGGTAGTAACAACATTAACTGGGTTAATATTATTTGTAAAGGGCTTGTACCAAAGCCTAGAACACAGCACCATAGCAGGGCTTGAAATACAAGAGGTCAGAGTGATTTCCAGCCTCGTGTGAACATTCGGGCAATCTTTGCTTAAATGGATTTATCTGCCTATCCTGTCCTTCCTTCAGTCTAACACTAGTCTTCCCTGAGCATCTCGTGTGTGGGCTGGGGCTGCGGCTGTAGCCAGGCCAGCTGCGGTCCATGCCTGCTGTGGTTCTTGCGTTGGGATGAAACAGGCAGCGTCGGAGCCTTCGGTGGGTGTCGTGATGGGGGACGACACAGGCAGCTGCTGCAGAGTCGGAGCGGGAGAGCTTAACCAGTCAAGGGATGCCACAGCAGGGGTCCCTGAAACAGCAAGATCTAAGCTCTAAGATGGGAACGGGGTAGCCCAGGGACGAAGAGCAGAAAAACTTCTCCACGCAGGACGACCTCTGAGGCCAACGTAGATACACTCACCCTGAGCGGCCTCTGCAGCCAGTGTAGACACCCCACGCAGGACGACCTCTGAGGCCAGTGTGGACGCCCCAATGCAGGGCCGCTTCTGCAGTTCCATTGGCTTCTTGCCAGGAGCGCTGGCAGGGCCAGGGCGGGTTCCGAGCAGGGCAGCTGCTCTGGGTGGTGGGCGGAGGGCTGGCGCGTGGGGGGCACTGAAGCTGAGCCGCAGCACATGGTTGCTGTCTGTTTATTGGGCAGCGGAGCAGGTTTAATGCGCCAGCCCGCAGGCCATGGAGAGGCAGCCCTCAGAGGAGCCGTAGCAGAGGGAGGCCCTCCCTCCGCCCCAGCTCAGCTGGGCCGCCGGAGCCTGGGGCTCTGTGGGGCCCAGTGGGGTCCCTGCCTGCCCCTCCCCACCCCCCAGCCTGTGGTGTGGCTGTGGTCCAGCCCTGAGCAGGCACCTGGAGATGCCAGGCCCCGGTGGGAGGGGCTGGCCTGCCCCTTACTATCCTCAGAGGGGTCCCTGCAAGGTGTGGCCATCACAGCCGGGAGGAGGACACCTGGCCAGGCGTGACCTTTGCCCTCCCCAGGCAGGCCTGCAGCGCCCCCGGCCCAGTGGCCCTTGCAGCCCCCAGCCGCATCAATCACTCATCTTCCCACCCTCCGAACAGCTGGTGCTTCCAGGGAAATTACCTAATGAATCAACAATGCGGGGATTGTGGAGGCAGAACGGCTAGAGACAGGCCTCTCCCAGTGCTAGGCCCACTGGGCACAGAGGGTACCCGCGGGCCAGTAGGGCCCCCTCCCCCCTCAGGCTCCTACCCCCAGCACCTTGCAGGTTAAAGAAGGCTGCAGTCAGACAGAGCTGGGTACCACGGCCCGCCTCTCACTTGCCAGCTGCGTGGCCTTACGAGCGTCACTTTACTTCTCCCAGCTTGGGTTTTCCTTGTCTGAACAAATGGGGTTAATATGGTACCTTGTGCTCTGAGACTGTGTTGACCGAGAGACATGGCCCACGTGCAGTGCTTAGCAGGGGCCTGGCATGAGTGATTGCTCAGTGCATGGGAGCCTAATAATAATAGTTATGACTATACCTGCCCAGGAAACGTTCATTTATTTATAGTTCCCAGTGACCCTCTCCAGGGAAATTCCCTTCAGCCTCACTCTCCCTAGCTGTAAAGTGGGGCCAGGAGCCTCTTGGCTTGAGGGTCGTGACAGGGACCGAAAATGTCCCAGCCTGTGCATGGCGGCTGGCCTGGTTCCTGTCCCTGGAAACCTCCTGGCTCGCAGCCTGCAAGCACAGCGCTGGGGATTCTGCAGAGCCAGTTCCCAGATCTAGCTGCGTGCGACTCCCACGCCCTGCCCTGGGTGGGGGTGGGCGGGAAGGACGCCTGCGCCTGGGGTGAGCACAGGGGCCTGGGGAGGTACTGCGGAAGTGTGTGGGGCTGGGCTGGGAGCCGGTGGGCAGCCTGTTGGAGCAGGCCCTGAGCTGGGCACAGAGGGCCCATTGTTGCTGGGCCCAGCCAGGCTAGGCCCCGAGTTTCGAGAGGTGTCTAGACAGGGCAGCCCCAGGCCCTGGCCTGGCCTTCCTCTGGGCGGGGCTGTGCCACAGGGGACAGGCAGGGAGGCTGGTGTCCTCAGCTCAGAGAGACAGACGGAGGAGGCTCGGGTGGGGGCAGGGCTGCCAAGCGGGAAGAACAAATAGGCACAGTCCACACGCTGCTGGCAAGGAGGATGGCGTCAGCTGTGGTGACCCGCGTGGGACCTGGAGAGGGACCTGGACCTGGGAGGCAGAAAACCCCGGGCTCCAATCCTGGCTCTGTGGCCGTGTGACCTGGGGCAGGTGATTGCCCCTCTCTGAGCCTCGGTGACCTCAAGGGAGCAACCTAAGGTTTAACAACTCTGAAGTCAGAGAGACTTGGGTTCAAATCCCAGCTGCTGTGTGCCGTTTGCAAGGTATCTTTGTGAGCCTCAGCTGCCTCATCTGTAAAGTGGGGATAATGATAATCCTTTCCTCATTTCTAAAATGAGATGAAAAAAACGAGATGTTTAGAGTGGTGCCTGGCAGGTGATGAATGTGCAATAAATGGTAATGACTGCAGCTATTATTATCATCATCATCCCGATTTGTTTTGGATGAAACCAGACCTGCACATCACCTGCCAGGCATTGCCTGGCACAGAGCCGATGGTCCCTGTTGAGAGAGCCTTTCCTGAGACAGCATGCTAGGGCCCTGGCCCTGGCCTTGGCCTCGGTTGCCCTGCCCATGAAATGGGCTTATCCCAGGCCAGGCCACCCACAGCTCAGGGGCAGTGGGCCAGGCCATCTGTGGGGAATTCCCCTCCCGGCCTCTCTGCCTCCCAGCGTGGGACTGTTTTTAGCTGGATGGGTAGGAGTTGCTGCTCTTCTCTCTCCTGGTATTTTTGGCACGTCCTGACTGATGCGGCTCCTCTGCCCTCCTGTACCAGCAGCTCCCACAGAACCTGGCCTGAACCTTGTGCCAGGGTCTTGCCTCCCACCCCAGTCCAGGGAGACACCAGGCGGAAGAGACACCTGTGCAGCCACCTCTCATTTGCCACCAGCGGCCTCCGGGCCACCCACAGCTGGCCCCAGGTCTGAGGCTGTGGGGGTCTTAGAGCACCCGCCAGGCTCCCCTCCCCCGCACGCTCTGTGTGGTTTCCATGGCAATGAACACAAATCCCCTAGTGCTTCACAGAGGAGCCTTGTTTGTTTTGTCCGCATAACTCTGGAAACCATGTCACAGGCCCCAGCCCCCCAAATCCCCCACTCAGCCCAGCGCACTACCCAACCTGATCGGGGAGCCGGGCCGCGTCACCTCCCAGCCCCTTCCCCTCTTGGAGCCTCACTTCCCTTGCCTGTCGAATGGGGATGTGTCCCGAGACGGAACGTGTGACCTGGCCTATACTAGGTGCTTAATAAATGCACAAGTTGTGCAGAATCTTTCCTGTCCTTGACCAAAGTAATTCACCTTTCTGAGCCTCGATTCGTCTACCTGTGAAATGGGGATAAAGGTCTCTACCTTATTAGAGGGGATGAAGCATTCAATAAAATGATGCGTGTACAGTGCTTAGCAGGGTGCTTGGCACTGAGCAAGGGCCCACTCAGTGGCGATGCTTTCAGTGTTGCTCCTGTGTTATTATCATCATCCCCAGCTGGGGGTGGGGTATTCCCGCCAGGCCCTCCTGCCTCTCTGGCTTCCTCCAGCTCAGGGAGCTGCTGCCTGAACCCAGTCCCCCTCCTCGACGCCAACCCCCCCACCCCCCACCCCCTGGCAGGGTAACCTGATTTTGGGGGAGGGGCGGTGCAGCCTGGCACGGCCCATTGTTCGGGTCCCCCTGGAGCTGGGGCCACGCAGTTGTCGGGGGAGCTGCCAGCTGTGCGGTGACATTCCGCAGCCCTGCTGACCGCTGCTCCTGACTCTGGTGGCTAAACTGAGTCTCGGTTTCCTTAAAATGACTACTTATTGCCTTAGTGCAGTACCGAGTATTTACTGAGTGTTGGCAAAAAAGGCTCGCCCAGCTCAGGGCGGTGCAGCCTCCGGCAGCGGCAGTGGGGCTGCTCCAGGAGGGCCGTCTGGAGAAGGGGGGCGGCGCCTCTTTCCCAGAGAAACAGAGGCCCCTCCGGTGCTCCCCGTACTGGGCTGCAAGGGCGGGGTTGCCGAGTCTCCGATCTGGACCACTCCCTCCCCAGGCGGTGTGTGTTCAAGAGAAGGCCTGCCTGACACCCACCCCACCCCCCC
>NW_006799611.1:782508-782875 GCF_000442215.2 Lipotes vexillifer
CCCCGCCCCTCACAGGCCTGGAGAATCGCTGGCCTTTGAACAGATCAGGCACCAGCTGCCCCCCACCTGCCCCCAGCAGCCCGCCTCCTCGGCGGGGCCAGCTCATGCCAGCCTGGGGCATCTCAGCTGTGTCCCCTGCACAGAGACCTTCACACACCCAACGAGGCGGGGCGCGGGCCCTCCCTGAGGGCCGCACCATTGTCTCCAGGGTCAATGCAAACGCCGACCAAACCCAGAAGGAGCTGTGCATTGAGAGGCTGCAGTGTTGTGCCCGTGAAACAGACGGGAGGAGAGGAGGCATCCCCGCCGGAGCTGCCCTGTGCGGGGCGCCGGAGCCCGCCCTGGGCTGAGGCGCTGCGCCCCGGAG
>NW_006799611.1:782885-799508 GCF_000442215.2 Lipotes vexillifer
AGGAATGCCCCTGACAACCTGTGAGGGTAGCTGCTATATTTGCCCTATTTTACAGACGGGAAAACTGAGGTTTGAGAAGTAAGATCTGAACCCAGGTCTGGCTGCTCGGCTTCCCACCTTGCAGGGTCCCAGGGTGTTATGGTAGCCCGAGGGAGGATGCCAGGGGTGCCGGCGGGCTCCCTGGAGAAAGCGCCCATTGAATAGCCCTGAAGGACAGAAAGCATTCAACCAACAGCCCTGGAGGCGGCCCTGGGCAGGCCAGGAGGAGGGATGGGGGAAGCAAAGGCAGAGAGGTGGGCCAGGAAGAATTTCAGAGTGCGCAGTAGCCTCGAGAGTGAGGCCGATCAAGTGAGTGGAGCCAGATCAGGGAGAGTTCGCCTTTGTGCGGCTGGAGCCTCAGGTCCACTCCTAGAAAGAGGAAGGAGAGGCATTGAGAGAGAGAGAGGGCAGGAAACTGAGGGCAAAGAAAGAAACAGCAAAAGGAAGAGGGAAGTGGGAAAGAGAAGTTGTCGAAGCGGCCGCGATCATGAGGACCACAGCTCAGGTGTCTGGCCTTTCCTCTGCGCTGGCACCGCTCTGGGTGCTTCATGGATTCAAAGTGTGGATGGAGAGCTCGGGCTGGCCAAGGAGAACTTCGGAGGCACACTCAGACTGCGGGCTGCCCAGGGGAGGGACTCTGAAGACGTCTGAGCAGCGTGACACCGTTTGACTTTCATTCCCAAAGAGCCAGGAGGAGGCAGAGAGGTCCAGGAGGCCAGTGTAAGGGCTGGCAGGGTGGGTGTACAGGGACAGGGGTCCACAGAGGTGCCATGTGGGCAGAATAGGAAGCAGAGTAGACCAAGGTCGCGGGGTCCTGGACCTCAGCCCGGGTGTGAGTGTCACCTCTAGAAGAGCCGGGCAGATGAACCGAGCTTAGGGAGAAGGAATTGGCTTGCGGCACGTTCTTTGCTTTTTTATATTATAAAAGTCTTTGTTGCTTGTTTAATAAATCCAGACCAAGCAGAGGTGAGTCAAGCAAAATGGGACAGTCCTCATCCCTTCCCCCACTCCCTTCTCAGAGGCGGTCAGCTACTGATGGGGAACGTTCCAGACCTTTCCTACATGTGTGCGAGCACGTTCTGCAAGCATGTCCCGTGCACATGCAGTTGGCTTTCCTCTTTAGGAATCCGTATTTTCTCTGCGCTGCTCTGCTCTGCTCTGCACTTGCTTCCTCCACTTAGCAACGTGCTGAGGACATCTGCCCATTGCAGTGCATGTGGATCTACCTCTGTCTTTGTAACCACGACATAACAGTCCAAGGAATGGGTGAGCTTTGATTTATTAACCCATTTCCCCCACTGACAGCCCTTTGGGCGGTAGCCAGTGCTGCACTGTCACACACACAATACATCAGCAAACATCCTGGTACATATATCTTTGTGCACATGTGCCGCATGACGGGAACTGGGGTGTAAACACATTGGGTGGTGCTGCCCTGGGGGCATCTACTCTCAGCAGCCCAGGAAGCAGGTGGGCGAAGGGATCTGGAGCCCAGGGGAGGAAGGGGGTGCCTGAAGGAGGGATCAGTGCTGCAGAACTGGAGGTGGTGGCTTGAGGGCATTTGGCATCAAAGTGACAATCAAAGTCATAAAGGGACAGAGCCCTGGGGGTCCTAGCATTTAAGAGCAGGTGTCGAACCAGGAACCTGCAAATATGTGGGGGGAAAACCAAGACCATGTGCCTTCATAGTTACCAGAAGAAAGGGATGGTGAAATGTGTAAATGGCGGAGGAGGCTGTCAAGCCCCCTGCATAGTCCTGGAACATAGAAGCTGCTCACTAAACACTGGGTGGTTAAAGGAATGAATGAGTGAATGAATGAATGAATGAATAAATAAATAAGGCCCTTAGGTCTGGAAGGTGTTGTGTGTTTTCAGCTGAATGGTAGTTTGGGGCAAGTGGAGAAAGCTGAAACCAGGTTGCGTGGGGAAGGATCCAGGTGCGGCTGAGGTAGCAGTGGGTGTGGACAGTCTCCTCAGAGCCTGGCTGGCTCTGACAGGGACGGGGAGAGGTGGGCAAGTTGAGGAGGGGGCAGGGAGCTGAGTGTCCTGGCAGGTTAGGAGGGGGAGGGGGAGGAAGAGATGCTGAGGGAGTTTGCAGCTCAGGGACAGGGACTCTTAGTGAGGCCAGGGGCCCACAGGGATCTCAGTATTGAGGTGCTCAGGCCTTGGAGGGGGCGTGGGAGTCACTTCCTGAGCACCGTCCTGGGCTCTCAGCATTCACCCTCTCCTTGCTTCTTCAGAACCCTGCGAAGGTGGGTGGTAACCTCCTGTTTTACAGAGGAGGAAACTGAGCCTCTGGAGGGGAAGTCATGAGCCCAGGGTCACAGAGCTAAGATGAATCCACATCCTACAGACTCCAAAGAAGCCCCCCCCACCCCGCCTCTCCCCGCTCTGTGCCCCCTACTCTCACCCGGGCCCTCCTGGGGTGGTGCTTATCAAGGAGTGATACTCAAACAGAGCCAGGAGCCCCAGGGGAACTGGTTCCCTTTACCCACAGAGTGGGGTAAGTGTTTGCATTTTTCCTCCTTTCTTAAACCACCATGGAGGCTTTGTTGGGTAAAAACCCGAGATGCAGTCAGATTTATTTGCCATTTAGAAATGGACACAGAGACGGTGACAGGCCTGGGGTCCAGTCCAGCCAAGGGGCTCTCTGGACACCTTGGGCACTGGGCGGCCCTGGCCCTGCAGCCTGCGGGGAGGGCTGGGGAGGAAGAGTGAGGCTCACAGAGCAGAGAAGACAGGCGGGCCTTCCGGGGAGCCGGCAGGCAGGAGTGAAGGTTGAGAGGTGACAGTGTGTGCAAGGAGCAGCAGGGAAGCAGAGCAGGGTCCAGCTGAGGGCTGGGAGCTCATGTGTCTGACATGGGGTGAGGCCAAGGGGAGCTGGAGCTGGGCCAATAGGGCAGAAACCGGGGTGGGCGGCCAGCAAGGGTGCGAGGCCCCGGGGAAGACTGCAGCTCGGGAGGAGAGGCAGTCAGGGAGCTGGGGGCCCTGAACGAGCCACCAAGCAGCCTCCGCTGCGGCTGCGGGCTGGCCTCTTCCCTCTCAGCCTGGGCCTCCTGCCCCACCCAGCATTAACCCTGCAGCTACTTTTAGGAGAGCCAAACCTTCCTAGACGTTTTCTTCTGAAAAAGAGCTTCACTTGGGCCTGTAGTTTGTGTGTGTGTGTGTATGTGCACGCGCGTGTGTGTGTGTGTGTATACCTGTATGTCTAGGTGTGTCCCTTGCCACCTGTGTGGGCCTATGTGTCTTTGTTTTCCTGTGTCGATTTGTGTCCTTGTTTGTCCAGCATCTCTTAAGTTCTTGTGTGCTAGTGTATGCTTGGGTTTTTGTGTGCTCTGTGTGTGTTTGTGTACACCGTGTATCTGCAGGTGCCTGTGTATACCTTTGTATGTGCCCTCAGGTTTCCTGGGTAAGTAGATGGCATTCTAGTCACCTTAGGTGTGTGTGACTGTGTGTCCACATGTGTGTCCATAGGTATACATGTGTTACGAGTGTCCCTGTGTGTGTGTGTGTGTGTGTGTGTGTGTGTGTGTGTGTGTACTTATGAGGCCATGTGGCACTGGGGCTAGGGGGTCAGTTGTGTCTAGGGCAGGGCAGGGCAGAAAGGGAGCCCAAAGTCTCTTGGAAACTGGATAGCCCACTTCCCTGCCCCCAGGATGCCCGCCCCCCCCGAAAAACCCCAGGACCACGAGGCAGGACAGGAGCCACAGTGACCCTGGCAGAGGTGAGGGAGGCAGGTGAGAGGGAAGATGCCTGCAGAGGAGGCTGAGGGCAGGGCTCCCGGGCCCGAGATTGATGACAGCTGCAGGCAGGAGCTGCCTGACTGACAGGGACCCCAACGTGGCAGCTCCTCCAGAAACCTGGCACTGGGAGATCTCCCAGATCTGAATTCCCAAGAGTACCTCTGGCCTGTGCCTCAGCCTCCCAGAACGGAGGCCAGCAGAACTGTGATCCCCCAGAGCAGTCACTGGAACAAACGTGGGTGACAGCCCTCTAAGGGCAGACCCCTGAAACAGCCCCAACGGCCTCCCATGGCTAGACACGCCTACACAGTGTCTCGGCCAGTAGGAACGTACATGCATCCGTGGTCATGCACAGCAGTAGAACGTGTGAACATGCTCAGAGGTCAGCCTGTAGACGTAGTTATGCGCACGTGCGGTCATAAAAGGAGGCGCGGCTTAGTGTGTATGTGAATATGTGCGGACAGTATGTGTGTGCACGGTGGCGCAGGCACTCGTGTGTATGTGCAGGCATGAACAGCAGGGTGGGGCAAATACAGATGTTCAGGCGGGTGTGAGTGGCCATACGCGAGTGTGTATGGATGTGTACCTATGTAGTGCCAACGTACACATCCGTATTGGCAGGCTTGGGTAGGTGGATTTGGGGGGCTGTAGACTGTTGGTGCGTGCAGCCCGGGAGGCGTGTGTGCGTGTGGAGTCCTGTGCTCCGTGGTGGAAGGCGGGCTCACATGAGGCTTGTGTACTTGTAGGCTGCTTCTCCCTGACCAAGCTCGCTGCTAGCACAGTGGTTGCCTGGTGGGGAGTGCAGGACAGACAGACACACAGCCAGGGGGCATCCAGGTGGCAGAGTTGGGGTGACGGAAGCTCAGGGCGAGGGCACCTCCCCAGCACTCGCAGAGCTGGACATCCCGGGCACACGTCCAGGCCCAGCTCACCTGCGAATGGGCAGGATTCAATCCCATCCCAGTAAACCTGGCTCTGCTCCACCACTGCTGCCGAGCTGTGAGCGGCGTGGGGGTAGGGGGACCAGGCTCGGAAATCGACCATAAGTTTCTTGAGATGCTTTAATTTTTTAAAAGCTTCACTTAGATGTTTTGCATTGAGAAAACCCACAAATATCAGCTAAATGAGGTGTGCCAGCGGAAGGCCTGGTGGCCAGGCCCACGGCCCTCCCCTCCCCGCAGCTGGGCCTGGGCTCAGCTGGGGCCCCTGGCCTGGCCAGTGGGGCCGAGGGGCCCATCTTTGTTCCGAGCGGGGCTCAGACTGCAGAGTGGCTGGGTAAATAGTCGCCGCAGTAATCACAGGCTGATTCCAACTAATTAAATCCTGCGCCAAGAGCCCACTCCAGCCAGTATCCCGAGAGGCCACGAAAACACAGACACCCCAGACGGGGCTTTGCTCCAGGTCGGGTCTGGTGCTCTAATCCCGTATCTTTTGAAAGATAGGCGAGTCCCGGGATGAGGGGTCAGCGGGCCTGCCCTGTGCCGAGCGGTGGAATTTTTCAATAACCAGCAGCTGGGTCACCAGGCACACAAAGGCAGTGTAATATCCTGTGGGCTTACGCGGGGAGAGAGCTCAGGCCGCGCAGAGCCAGCTCCCTCCAGGCCCGGGGCGGCGGTCCCCCACAGCCCAAGCCCCCAGCAGCCAGGCCGCCGCTGCTCTCCCACCAGAAGGGCAGAGATAGCCTCGGTCGCAGCCTCTGCTGCCCCCTCCTCCAGAGCCTGGGCATCCGAGAAAATTCATCTTCCTTATTAAAAACCAGCCTCGATGCTCTTAGGCCCCAGCTGCAGGCTGTGCGGGGACCTGCCCAGGGTAGGGCTGTAGGGACCAGGCCCCTTCCGAGGGGGCTACGACGCTCCTCATGTGGGGAGACCACGCTGAACAGGGCAAAGGCCTCCAGCTCTGGAGTCTGAAGGGTGGGAATTCAAATCCCATGGGGCCTGTCGGCCTGAGGAGGTCCTGGCTCGTCTATGTGCTGGCTGGTGACCTCAAGCAAGGTGTCCCCTTGTCCGCTTTGTGAGTGGGTGATCAGGGCACGGTGGCTCTCTGTTCCCTCCCCCAGCCTCAGTTTCTTCCACTGTATAATGGGGATCTGGGGCCTTCCTCACATGCTCTGGGGAGAAGCAGGGTTTGTGCCCCCGAGGGACTCATACACTGTAGAGGGCTGTCCTCGGCAGGAGCCATGCAGCACATGTGAGAGTGATTAGAAGCTGCAGAGACCCAGTTGATTTTATTTTATTTTATTTTTTCTTAGAGAAACAATAGTTGCCCCCTCTCCCGAGTCTGGAATGCTTTACGCCCAGGGTCTGGGACCCCTCATTTAAATTGGCTGCGAAGGGACAGGCGCTGTGAGCCCCGGGAGAAGGTTGTTAGGGATGGAAAGCCCGGGCCTAGGAATTTACAATCAGTTACTTGAGAGGTGTCCTACCTCCCCCTCACCCCATCCAGGCCTTCGCAGGCCCAGCATGTGCCGTAAAGATGTCACACTGGGTGGGGTGCCGAGGAGGGATCCAGGGCCTGGCCTCCGGGGGTGGGGAGGGGTGTACACAGCCTGAGAGAGAATCCTGGCTGCACCGTGTTCGGCAAGATGAGCCCCGACAAGGGCTTCTCTCTCCGAGCCTCAGTGGCCTCCATAAAGCAGGACACAGAGAGCGCTGGGTAAGCGGGAGTGTTTGTTTTTATCACGCATCCTTCCACCCCAGCAATGCCAGCTGTGAGTCCAGCGATGGTCTGATGTGATGAGGTCCACAGACCCATGGGGCGCCTTGCAACAGGGACTTGGTCAGAGTTGTGCACTTCCCACTGCCAGCCTGTGCCAGGCACAGTGCCAGGAACTCTGCTCACATACCAAGCAAGCAGCTCTTTTTGTCCTTTGCCAAATCGTACACCGACCTTCTCTCTTATTTGGGGCTCTGATACTTTGTAGCTGCGAGGCTTGGCATAAGGCACATTGCCTCTCTGAGCCTCAGTTTACTCATCTATGAAATGGGTGGTCATTTCCCCTGCCTTACAGGGTTGGGAGGAAATGAGAGATAATGCATGAGCTCAGCCCAGGGCCAGGCACGCAGCAGGTGCTCAGTACACAGTGCTCTTGGTGCTGGGGCCTGACCCTGTGGGGGCACCTCCCAAGGGAAAAGGCATTTGAGGGGACCTGGGAGAATGAGTGGGACCACCAGCAGAGGAAGGGGGAGGGTGCGGCATGCTGGTGGCCGGGCACTGTGGGCACCTAACACACCCAGGTCCCCTAAACAGCTCACCACCAGACAGGAGGGTCAGATCGAGAGCCACATAGGAGCCTGATAGTGAGTCAAATGTGGGTACAGGTGGCGAGGGAGAGGGAGGACCCAGGCGTTGCTCAGGCAGAGGTGCAGGGCGGCTGTTGGTGGCCTCAGGGATATGGAGACACCAGTCTGGAGGCCAGTCAGTGAGGTCAGCTTCCCTTGAGGCATCTGAGGCGTTATGGTTGGGACGCTGAACTGGAGCTGCCTGGGAGCTGTGAGGGATGGGGCAGAGGGCAGGCCTGGCATGGGGCCCAGGAAGCCTGGAGAGTCCCCCTTGGGAGCCCTGGGCAGACATATTCCCAGGAGGTGGTCTGAGAAGGTGATTCCCCAGACACACCAGCTTCACCGGGTCTCCAGATTCTGAGACACTCAGCTTCTGCTCTTGGCAGAAAGTGGGCATCGGGGAGCATTGCCGGGAGTCCCCTGGACGGAGAGTGGGCACCTGGGACTGAGCTCTGCGGGACCTCGGGTGACTGTGGCCCATCTGGGCCAATCAGCCGTTTCAGTCACCAACTCCTGGAGCTCCCCCACCCCCACCCCAGCCGGAGTCCTGAGCAAGGACATCCTTTTCTCAGAGTTGAACATTTAGGAATTTTCTCCGGGGTGGTGGGAGGAGCAGGGGTGGGGGGCGCATCCCCAGGGGGAGATTGCAAATGCCCTGCAAGGCCATGTGCGTGTGTGTGTGTGTGTGTGTGTGTGTGTGACTGTGATGGGGGAGGGAAGCAGAGTAAACAGCCACTGCCCTGTCCTCTCTGCGGCTGTGGCCAGGTACACAGGCCTGTTTGGACAGCTGCCTTGTCTGTCCGTCTGTTTGGGAGATGCTGGCTGATAGATGGGGGTGGGCCTACTGTTAACCCCTCGCTGCCTGCAGTGCTCCCTGCCTCCTTCCATGGGGTTCAAGGGGGCAGAGCGTGGTCCTGGCTGCCCCTAGCACAGCTCCTCTCTGGGAGGACACCTCTTGCTCTGAGTCAGGGACAAGGTTAGGGGGCTCCAGGGCGTGGACAGTCTACACCCCACTCCCACCAGGGAGCGAAGGGCAGAGGAGATGTGCCCCTCCCCAGTGGTGACCAGGGGCAGAATCTGTCCAGAGCCCTTCTTCTCACCCCCACATCCATGCTCTAAGGAGCGTCCTCTACCTTTATTAAAAAGCCAGCTGCCAGGCTTTCTCCGGGCTACCCTGTCTCCAGAAACACAGCCTCAGCGTGGCGTGGATGAAGGAGGGGTTCAGGGCCACCAGCAGCAGGCCCTCTAAAGGGAGGGCAGGCAGAGATGGGGCTTGAGGCTGGTTGTGGGGGAGCCGGGCTCAGATCCAGAGCGGGGAGATCCCAGACCCAGTGACGAATCAGGTGCTGCGCTGGCTGTCGGTGCAGTCAGACCAAGGTAACTTCGGACCTGGGGTCTCCACGCCGTCGCCGTCCACCACTACCTGTCCCCACCCCGGTCCATTCACCAGGCGTCGGACAGGGTCACGTCGAGGGAGCCACCCAGGGCTCCTCCCACCCAGCCCAGAGCCCAGTCCATCTCACGCCGTACATCGCTCTCGGTAACCTGCCCCCTTCTCGCACTCCTGCACCCTTGGCCGGGACTCCCTGCACCTCTCGCTGGCAGGGCACCGACAGTGATCCTCTTAGCTGGTCTCCCTGCTCCCACTCTGCACTCCCCCCTACCCTGGGTCCCTACTCAGCAGCCAAAATGACCTTCTAAAAACGTAAATCGCTCCAGCCGCTCCCCATTTAAAACGTTTCAATGGCTTCCCATGGCTCTTGAGATTAAGACAAAAATCCTTTAAATGGCCCGCAAGGCCATCAACAGGGCACGGGTTAAATAAATTAGGGTTTGCTCTTACAATAGAGTATCGAGCAGCTGTATAAGAAGGTGCTCCAGGCCAAGACGTGGAGTCCTCTCCAGCAGTCATGCAGGAGGGCGGGGGAGGGGTGGGCGGGACACAAGGAGAACAGTGTGTAAGGTAGTGTTTGCGTTTAAAAAAAAAAAATTGGACAAGCCCCCCAACCAGTCCTCATTAAAAAAAAAAAAAAAAGTCGAGGGAGGGGAATAATGGACCTACACGGGCTTGTGTATGGGCTCTCTCAGGAAGGCGGCTTGAATGGAAGACTTGGCTGGGCTCTGGGGGGGGGGTCTGCAGGAATAATGGACCTACACGGGCTTGTGTATGGGCTCTCTCAGGAAGGCGGCTTGAATGGAAGACTTGGCTGGTCTCTGGGGAGGGGATCTGCATGGCTAGGGACTAGGGGCGGGGTAGAGGAGAGAGCAGTGAACAGCCTTCTTTACATTTGAATATTAGACCATGCGGTGCACTGCCTATTCAAAAATACGTCCAATTATTTTAAAAACACCCCCAGTTTAAAAAGTAGATGGTCTGTGAGACCCTGCGCCCTCCAGCTGCTTCCTGCTACTCTGCCTCTTGTCCCCTGCCACACACGCATCTCCGCAGCTTTTATTTCTGGTTAATGCTGGTCCCGTCTCTGGGCCTTTGCACGCACTGTTTCCTCTGCTGCCTGGACTGTCCATCGCTTCCCGTCCTCACCTGGCTGATTCTCCTTCCTCTGTCTCAAACCTCTGTCTTCAGGAGCGTGGCCTTCTCTGATGCGCCCCCCAGCTTGGGCTGGCTAATGAACCATTGCGATATCTTCCTATTCGCTTGTCTCCCTTCTTGGCTTGTAGGGCCATGTGGGCAGAGCCCACTTCTGCCTTGTCCACAGCTGTCCCCAGTGCCCAGCACTGCACCTTGCACACAGTAAACACCACATCGGTATTTGGGGGATGGGTGAACTAGCAACGGGAGAGGATGTCCTGAGAATTACAAGGAGAGGGCTGTTGCCATGGAGGTTGGTAGGTGCCCACCTGGGCCTTAAAGCAGGAGGATTTTGCCCACCTGACTCACAAGGCGCCCGGGCACCAAGCAGAGGGCAGTGCCAGGCGCAGAACCCAGGCAGCTGGATTTCTCTCGCGCGCACCCGGTCTGCCAGCCCCGCTCTCCACGCTCAAGCTGAGTTGTGTGTCTTGGCGAAATTACCGCCCTCTCTGAGCCTCAGTTTGCTCCTTAGCAGAATCGAGGCTTGGCAGGGGTCCCTCCGAGTTCTAGGGGCGGGGCCGGGAGGGGGTCCCACGGGGAAGGCGCGCACACAGTCGGCGCTGGGTAAATGCCAAGGGAACTGCAGTGGGCGCAGGGAAAGGGTTAAAGCCGGGCGCTTTTTAATTGTCAAATGACTGCGGGCGATTAGCGCTGGCAGCTTCCTCAATAATCGCTCTTCTCTGTACCTGCTGGGAGCTTAATTAAAAAACAAAGAGGCTCAATTTAAAGGCCATTACTATGCTAATGCGGCCGGGCGGGCGGTGATTAAGCGGCTCGGGCGGGCTGCGGGCTGCTGGGGCGGGGCGCGGGGCGATCAGTTACCCACTAAACGGGCGGCCTGGCGGCGGGGCCGGAGCGCGGTACGCGGCGGGGCCCAGGCCCGGACCCTCCCGCAGCGCCCGAGCACGGAGCCCCGGGGAGGCGGTCTCCCAGAGCCTCTTTTTATTCCCTGGCAAGGGCCCGGGCCGCGGGCAGGGAATAAATGCCACCCACTCCTCTGAGGGCCTCCTCCTCCAGCATTTTCCCCCCGGCCTCCCCCGGGCCCTGGAGTCCACTCTGCTCCTGCACCCACTTCTCGGGTTATCGTGTCTCAGGCCCCTCAGCTGGGGGGCGTGTTCTGCCCGTGCGCTATGGCAGTGTCCCGGGCACAGGCCACTGGCTGAGAGCGGGTCTGGGACATTTGCTCCCCAGTCCCCAGGCAGCTTCCTAATCTCCAGGAAGGCAGGAGAGAGGCGGTTTTACTAGCCAGGCTGGCCTGGGATGGGGCCCTCCCTCTACTAAACCAGCTGAGTGACCTTGGTAAGGAAGGGACTCCTGCCTCCGAGGCTGGTCGTGAGGCACTGGTGAAGCCCCTGCCTGTGAAGCTATGAGCACAGAGCTGTTGTGGTTCCCGTGAGTTTGACAGTGGGAATGTATGCCAGTGTGCGGTTCAGAAACTGGACAGCAAGAGTACAGGTGTGTGTGTATGTGTGTGGGGGGGCAGGGGGGGTTGGTCCAGATCTCGTGAGACTGGGCAGTGAAGCCCTCAGTGACTGGGCTAACAATGTTATCTCTGGCTGCTTTAAGAGGAGTATACGGTAGGGAATGAGGGAGCAGACGGCTCTTCTGGCCCATGGAGGTCTGTGCTGAGCAGTGGGCTGCTGGGTGCCAGCTTTAAGGGCTGTTTTGACAAACTCAGGCTCGTGACCAGAGTGTAGAGAAGCAGCCACCAGAACCTGGGGGTTATAAGCGGGAGAGGGAGGTGTCAGGGGAGAGATCACTGAATAAGAAAGAGCACACTCAGTCTATGGGGCCCCAGCTGAAGCTGGACATTTCGCACCCAACATAAGATACCACAAGGCTGTCTTGACCCGTAGTTTTGACCCTGAGCATGTTTTTCATTGGCTGCCTGGTAAAATTTGTGGTCATCAACTTTGGTGATTTTGTTGCTAACATTAAAAACCACCTGAGCCTGGGGGTAAATTTAACTTGGTAAATTAAGCAGTACAAAATGCGACTGACAGCAGTGAAACTGCTCATGGTAAAATGTGTCACTGGCTACAAATTAACTGAAGAGTCCAATCCCAATAATCAGTAAGATACAATACAAGCACAAACCTGACAATGAAGCAAATCTTTATCAAAAATTTTTCATGGGAAATAGTTTATCTCAATGAAAATAATTTTAGTAAAATGGAAATGGAAAAACTTGTAAATTATTTAACTGCACTTGAAAGAAAATTGGTCAAAAAATTAAATTGCCTTAATGGAGTTTGTTCCAGAAAACACTTGCTCAAAGGGAGTTTATCAATGTTGTTATAACCCTAATTAAAATGCTGTGGTCTATGTATAGGGAGTCCAGAATCCTTGGGGTCAGAATGATGGGGCCAAAACATCAGTGAGGTCAGCTGTTAACAGGTTCTGTGGTGCCCTGGATATCTCCTTCTGAGACCTCTTTCCCCTGGAATATCTTGTTCCCCATTGATTCCTTGTCACCTAGCACAGCACTTGAGCATGGTGGGTGTTAGGTAAATGCTTACAGAATCAACAAGTCTTCCAGTAAGCCTTAAAAGGCAGCTTCTGCTTTTAAGAGGAGGAATCATGGCACAGGATTTGGCACAGAGCGAGTGCCTAAGTATACGTTGGATGGATGGATGGTATGTATGGATGGTTGGATGGATGGCTGAGAAGGGTGGATGGGTGGGAGATGGGTGGATAGCCCAGCAGGTGGGTGGATGGAGACATGTGTGCATCGGTGCATGGGTGTGTGTGTGGATGAGTAGATGGAAACAAAAGAAACCTGACCTGTCTGTCTTCTTTAGCCCAACATTCAAGGCCTCTGGCTTGACCCTCCTCCTTTCTCACCTAAGCTCCAACCTTTCCGACCCACTGTCTCCCTAACCCTGAAAATGGCCTCCATTTTCTTCATGGCTTTGCTTTTATCCAACCCCTCCCTCCCAGAATGGCCTCTCTGCTCCTCTGTCCCTGCCTACCCAGAGCCCAGACACTGGGACTGGACACACTCCTGTTCGCATCCCAGCCAGCACTTGCCCCTTCCAATTATTTACACTCTTTATAGCCCCCTCCTCCAGGAAGTCAGTCCTTTTCCCCCACCCCACTGACCTTACACTTCCTCAGGCCCTGTCCTGGATCGCTCAGCCCTTCCTAGGCCGCAGCCTTGGGCCTGGCCTATTCTGGCCACTCAGGACCCTGGAGAGAAATCCAAAGGCCTCTACATCTTGTGTTGTGTGGGGTTTCTTATCTTGCACCTGTGTTTTCAGCCCCTCATATCTGTACCTTCGGCAACCCCAGGCCCAGCCCAGGTCATGGGCCCACAGTGCTAAGCTAACGAACGGAGCAAGTGCAGAGTCATTCCAAGTGGCAGGCAGGGAGGATGAGGTTGAGGCAAGAGAGGGCTTCAGGCACAGGGAGGTCCAGGAAGCCAGGAGGCGAGGCTGGGAGGGTGTGCTCTGCAGCCCATCCCAGCTTCGATCCCAGTTCTCACAGTTCTGAGCGGTTGTGTTACCCTCTCCAAGCACCACTTTCCTCTCTTATGAAGAGTGCCAGAGCCCGTCTCTAAGGGGTCTTATGGGGGAGGAGTATGTGTGCAAATAAGGCACAGGGCCTGGTATGTAGGAAACACTTAATAAATCTTAGTAAGTAATAATAACAATAATAATGGCTGCTGGGACAGGAATAAAAACGCAGACGTAGAGAATGGACTTGAGGACACGGGGAGGGGGAAGGGTAAGCTGGGATGAAGTGAGAGAGTGGAATGGACTTATATACACTACCAAGCGTAAAATAGATAGCTAATGGGAAGCAGCCCCGTAGCACAGGGAGATCAGCTCGGTGCTTTGTGACCACCTAGAGGGGTGGGATAGGGAGGGTGGCAGGGAGATGCAAGAGGGAGGAGATATGGGGATATATGTATATGTACAGCTGATTCACTTTGTTATAAAGCAGAAACTAACACACCATTGTAAAGCAATTATACTCCAATAAAGATGTTAAAAAAATAATAAAAATTGATGTTTCTCAAAAATAATAAAATAGGGCTTCCCTGGTGGCGCAGTGGCTGAGAGTCCGCCTGCCGACGCAGGGGACACGGGTTCGTGTCCCAGTCCGGGAAGATCCCACATGCCGCGGAGCGGCTGGGCCCGTGAGCCAGGGCCGCTGAGCCTGCGCGTCCGGAGCCTGTGCTCCACAACGGGAGAGGCCACAACAGGGAGAGGCCCGCGTACCGCAAAAAAAAAATAATAATAAAATTAAATTAAACATAGAAAATTTAAAAATAATAATAATAATAATGGCTGCTGGATTTGGCAACCTGGAGCTGGTGACTCAGTGAGAATGGGGGAAGGGAACCTAGGATCAGCTCAGAGGGCTTTGATGAGCAGGTGGGAAGAGAAGGCATAGGGCCTGACTCATAGTAGGTGCTCAGTGAATGTTGATGGATGAGTGAATAAATTAATTATCAAATGAATGGAATTCACCAGGGAAGGGCAGAAAAAAGAGGGAAGAGCATCAACCCAAGGGTTAATGAAATAATACAGGTAAAGCCCTTAGCTTGGGGCCTGGCCTGGAGCACACGGACCTCTGCTGCTGTAGGCCCTGGCTGGAGGGCAGGAAGAGGCAGGTGGGGGATGATCAGAGGGGCGTGATGCTCCACCTTCCACCTGCCCTGCACCATTGATTGTCTCTCCCTGATGTCACCAAGAGAGGTCTGGTCCCCAGAGAAGCCCCAATATCCCCAAATGGAAAAGCAACTCCTGAGGCAGAGTCTGGGCCTTGCCCCTAAACCCCCAGGGGTCAGAGCCCCAAAGGTGAGAGACTAGTTATCGGGTGCCAAGCCACGTATAACTCACTCTGTAGGAGTGTGTATGTGTGTGAGCATGTATGTCTCCATCCTGGCAGCTCCCAAACAGTGTCTCCAGCCCGGGGCCTCTCTCTGAACACCAGACTCGTACATGCAACTGCCCTCTGGACACATCCACATGGCTGTTAGAATTCAGCTCAGATGTAACATGTCCTGAACTGCACTCCTGACTCTCCCCTCCCCCACCTCACCTCAGTCTCCATTTCATTTAGTGGCAACTCCATCCTTCTAGTTGTTCAGGCCCCCAAATCTTGGACTCACCTGTGCCTCTATTCTTTCTCTCACATCCTCTCGCGTCCCTGTCTACCTTCAGAATGCATCCCAGGTAGGGTGACTTCTCAGCACCTTCCCTGGTCTAAGCTGACATTATCTTTTGCCTGGATTATTGAGATAAACTCCCAAAGCATCTCTGGGCCCCCACACAGCTGCCTGAGGAACCTGATTAAAGTGCAAATCAGATCACACCCCGCCTCTGCTCAAAACCCTCCCTCCAAAACCCCACGTGACCTGCCCCCTCCATTCTACCTGCACCTCCTAGCCCCTTCTCCTGTTGCTCACCTGCCCCAGCCACATGGGTCTCCTTGTCTTTCCTCCAACACCCCAGTTACACTCAGGCCTCAGGACCTTTGCACTTGCTATTCGCTCTGCTGGGAACCCCTTTTCCCCAGATATGTCACTAAGGCCTCTGACTGTTCTTTCTAAATCTCCTGGTCACACACACACACACACACACACACACACTCTCACTCTCTCTCTCTCTCTCTCTCTCTCTCTCTCTCTCTCTCTCTCTCTCTCTCTCTCTGCCCCCGCCCTGCCCCGCCCCCGTCGCTCTTCTTTGCATCTTTATTATTCATCATTGTTACCATTTGTTACACTCTGTCTGCTAGAGATCTATCTATCTGTTGCCTGTCCCTCACCCTTTAGATTGGAAGCTGGCGGGGCGGGGTTGGGAGACACTGTCCATTTGACTCATTGCTCTATCCCCAGCCTCCAGACAGTGCCTGGTACGTAGTAGGTGCCAAATAAATATGTGTGGAATCACCGAATGTGTGCCTGCCTGGCCAGGCTGGCCCCTGGATGGTACCCCGGGCTCCCAGCTGGGCCTGTCCCTCCCTGCCCCTGGCCCGTGACCTCGAGCCCCGGCTGCGGGCTCCCGACAGCGCCCCGGGCCGGGATCAAAGGGCCTTGGAAAGAGCGGCCCCGCACAGCTGGGTCTGTGCGCCCGCAGGAAGCGCCGGGGCAGCCCTCACGGCAGGCTCGGCCCCCGGCGCGGCTAGGTTGCGGAGAGGCCCGCGCGCCGGCGGCCGCCGGTCCCAGCGACCGGCCACGCCAAGCATTCCAGCCGCGTGATTGACGCGCGCGCACCGGGGCCCCCGCCTGCGGCTCCCGCCGCCGCCCGCCTGGCCCGCCGCCGCCGCCGCATCAAAGCAGATGTTTGCAGCTGGTTTGAGTTGGATCCCCATCAACAGGCCCCTTTTTGTCTCAAAATAAAAACCAGCTACGCGCGGAATGATAAGGACGCGGCAGGCACGTGGGGGAGATGTCAACGAGTCGGGGAGGGAGGCGGCCAGGCAGCTCCCTCTGCCTGCTCTCACCGCATCAGCTCCTGCAAGTGACAGGCAGCCTCCAGCAGCAGCAGCTGGACCCCCAAGAGTGTCTGGAGTCCTGTCCCCTCGGCTCCTGTGAACTCCAGCTCATCTCTCAACCAGCATCATCATAGACGCCACAGTCCCAGCAGCCATACTAATACGATCCACCTCCTGAGCACTTACTATATGGGGGCCTGTCCTAGTGCTCTGCGGCCATTCCATCCTGGGATCCCACGCCAGCCTGTGGAGGTGTGGCACAGAGAGGGCAAACATGGGACCATGATCACATGCTAGGTGGGGATTGTGGTCCGAGTTTTCAGACTGGAAAACAGGTTCAGAGAGTAGAGGTGGCTGGCCCCAAGGTCAGGAAGCTGGTAAGTGGCAGAGCTGGGATTGAGACTCTTCAGACCATTCTTACTGCCTCGAGGACCAAGTTCTTTTTTTTTTTTTTTCTCTTGCGTTATGCGGGCCTCTCACTGTTGTGGCCTCTCCCATTTGCGGAGCACAGGCTCCGGACGCGCAG
>NW_006799611.1:799778-821062 GCF_000442215.2 Lipotes vexillifer
GTACGCAGACCTCTCACTGTTGTGGCCTCTCCCGTTGCGGAGCACAGGCTCCGGACGCGCAGGCTCAGCGGCCATGGCTCACAGGCCTAGCTGCTCCGTGACATGTGGGATCTTCCCGGACCAGGGCACGAACCCATGTCCCCTGCATCGGCAGGCGGACTCTCAACCACTGCGCCACCAGGGAAGCCCCCAAGTTCTTTTAACTCTGTGTCATGTCACCTTTTCCAGGAAGTCCTCCAGATTGACTATCATGCCTTTCTATGCCCACCCCAGCCTGCTGAGTGTACCCCGTCAAAGCACATGTCACGTTATGCCAGCTCCCATGGGACAAGATATGATCTGACTGTTCCCCAAACATCTTGCACGAGCCTGGCACAGAGTCAGACTCCTTGGGTGTTTGCTGGGTGAATCCATGAAGGTGTGGACAGTGGGGACAGAGGGCCTTCGGTTCCAGGTGCCAAGCCTCATGGTCCCCATGGAGGGAGTGCTTCCAGGAAATGTGGGACTTGGGCCTGGAGAGGCCCTAAGGGAAACCAGGTCCAGAATCTCCCTGGTCCCCAGTGTGGCCCTGAGGGAGGGTCTCACAGAAGCTCATACCTCAGGGAGAACTCAGACCCAACGACGTGATGGGGGCTTCAGACTTGAAATTGGAGGTGCAGAAGAGAAGGTTCCAGAGCCTGCACTGGGTACCACGTGACACTTAGACTGGGGAGCGAGAGGGACCACACACCTGCCGAGATGCCCTGTGGACTAGGCCTTCTCACATCACCAGGTGAGAGGAGGATTAACACCCCCATTTTACAGAAGAGGAAACTGAGGCTCAAAGAAGGGATGTGAATGACCCAAGGCCACATAGCTGGTGTGGGAGACGTGGAAAGTCACACCTCTGAGGATGAGGATGGGGGTGGGGGGGGTGTTAAAAGGGCCCTTGAATGAGCAGGAGAAGGAAGAGACACAGGACAGAGGGTCTAGTTGGCCCACCTTGAGTCAGGTGTCCAGGCCTGGCCCAATCACTTAAAGGTCAGGGAAGTCATTTAATACCAACTTGGCACTCCCAGGGCTTTCCCTGTGAACTATGGATGACAGTGCAGTGTGGATGTTGGGGGTGTTACTGCAGGACTCCCAGCCCAACAGGAGTGATGTATATAGAACTTCGTTGACAAAAAATTGGGACACCGGACTCCGGGTTGTTTAGGTGTGGAGGGGGCACGGGAGGGCAAGTTCACTTATCTTGTTAGCTGGTAGTGTTCTAAGACCCCCCCCAGGAGCAGAGGAACCAATATTCTATTGTCCTACCTGGCTGCCCATTTCATTTCTCCCAAGGTTATTCATTCACTCAACAAATAGTCATTAACCACCAACTCAATGCCAGAGCAAAGGGTAGGGGATTGAATTAGACCCAGTTCCTTATTTCTAAGTCAGTGGGGGCTTCAGACACACAAGTATCTGGATCTGTGGGTATCAGGGAAGGCTTCACAGAGGAGGTGACAATTGAATTGGGTCTTGAAGGATGAAGAGGAGTTCAACGAGAAGTAAAGGGAAGGGGTTGAGAAGATAGGTCGGAGAGTCAGATGGAATTTTAGGTGCTAAGGAGGCAGGAAGGGACTTGCTGTGTTCAGGGAACAACGAGAAGCGTGGCAGCTGTAGCAGAGCATCTGAGGCCAGGTGTGACAGGGGTAGAATGGGGCCTTGAATGCCATGATTAGATCTTTGGGCTTATCCTAAAACTGTTGGGAGCTCTTGGACTGAGAACCCAGCAAGGGGCTACATAAACTGTAAAGTGCAATGATGGGGGTCTGGGAATGGCAGTACAGTGAGGAAGAGGAGGCCGAGGAGCTTCTACTCAGCAAGGATAGTGAACTGGTGCTGGACAGTCTTGGAGAGATGATGACAGTGATCATGATCACCACGTGTTGAGCCTGGGGGGATGCACCTAGGCCATCATCCCCACTGGACAGATGGGGTCACTGAGGCTCAGAGAGGAGAAGGGACTTGTGTAAGGTTCCAGTGCAAGGAAGTGACAGAGCCAGGATTCCAAGCCTAATGAGTGCTGTGTGGACTCCAAGATCTGGGGATGAAAACCCATGAGGAGAGACTGGAGGGGCCCTGGGACACTAGGAAACCAGTTTTATCAGAGGTAAAAGAATCAGCTGTACTGCATGTATCACTGCAGGTGTCAATGGTTTAAGAGAAATTAATTAATCAGTTTTGTAATCCACGTTCAAATGCTCCCCAAAAAATTGGCTTTCTGAGTTTTGTTTATTAGCTTTATGAGTTTAATAAATTGAGCATTAAATAAATAAGCCAATAAAAACTCAAAGGAGATGGAGACATGTTGTCGTACCCTGGGACTCTTCAAGGGAAGGACATCCCAAGAAAGGGAATTTCTTAAGCTGCAATCACAGATGATCCTGGGGGAGGGGGAGATGTTCAATTTGGTTTAAGAAACTGGGTGTTGGGCTTATGCCAAGTAATAAGAACTCGGGGTGTTCAGAGCCTTGAAGGCAGACAGACATGGGCATGATACTCAGAGCAAAGGGCCAGGGTTAATTGATGAACAAAGAAACATTTGGATGCACAGAGCAGGGAGGAAGGAGTATATGGTGGTGCTGCCATGTGACCCTGAACCTGCCCTCTGCATCTTCCTGTGCTCATCTGTGAAACGGAGATGGAAACATCTTCCTTTTAGGGTTCTGTGAGGACTTAATGGGGTGATGCAGTTAGATGTTAACTGAGCTCAGTGATATTATTGAGACAGACAGAGAATTGAGCCAGGAGTGCTCTGTCCAGCCCAGGCCAGACAGAAGCTAGAAGGCTGGATCCAGAACCCAGGGTGGTCATGAGAAGGGGGAATGGTTGGGACCTGCATCAGGGAGGCTGCTCCCAGGGACCCCTGGGAGACCCCAGCGAGGATAATCAATGAAAGCATGTTGGACTCACGTGGAACAAGAGAAAGGCAGAAGCCAGCTCTTGTGGGATGCCTTCTTCACGCCAGCACAGGGCCGAGGGCTTTACATGCATTCAGCTCTCCCAACAACCCCATAGGTAGGTACCATCATTCTCATTTTACAGATGAAGAAATTGAGGCTCACTGTCTTGAACAAAGTCACACAGGGAAAAGTTACGAAGCCAGAAGGGAACCCCAGGCTGCCTGCTTTAGCCTCCCTGCCCCACACACAGCTCCCCTCCCAGGTGGTCCTGTTTCCCCAGGGCAGGTGGGTTAGGCTCCCACAGACCAGCTTCCCTGTGGGGGTGGGGACTGACTTGCCCTGCCTCACGGGCTGAACAGGGCTATATTGGATGGTTCAGCATTCATTCAGCAAACATTCACTGCTCACCTTAGTGTGTACAGGGACTTAGGCTCAGCACTGAAGGCACAGAGGTGACCATGGGGAAGGTGCACCTGGAAATATGTAAAGTGCAGTCCTGAGGAGAAGTATCTGAGACTGGAGAGGAGAAGGGGGCTTCCTGGAGGAAGGGATGCCCAAGCTAAATCCTTCATAAACAGATATTTGACAGGCAGAGGCTGGGAGAGGGGGATTGGCGTTCTAGGTTGTAGGCACAGTGTGAGGAGAAAAGTGTCGGCGGTTTACATGAAAAATGGGGAGGGGGTTGTGTGGATTGCCAGCAAGCCTGTGTGTCTGTGTTGTGGTCACGGAGCTGCCATCTAGATTTGGAGCTTCTGGATTGGGGAAGGAGCCAGGGCAGGGGGGTTGGCACCAAGAGGGCGGGGCAGCTAGAGGGAAAGCCACAGGAAGCTCCCCACCCGCCTGGGCCAGAGTTTCGGAGCTGCCCCACAGCACCCCATCGTCCCCTGACCCCAGGGCCTGCCCCATCCTGGCCTCCCAGCCCAAGTGTGGAAAGCAGCAACACACCCATCTGGAATCCCCAGGCCAGCTGGGGAGTGGGGACTGTTGTCCCAGTCTTACAGATGAGGAAAGTGAGGTTCAGACTTGCCCAGGGTCACAGAGCCAGTCAGGATGGAGAGCAGGACCAGGGCTGCAAATCCAGTGCCCTTGATGCTTTCCGGGCCTTTCACATCAGGCTCTGGAGCATCTCTGGGGCAGGAGGGGGAGGGAGGCAGGGTGGCCCGGAGCTTTTCAGCCTGATCAACTCTACATCTCTGGTCAGTATTTGCAGCTTCTGGGCAGCATTCACAGAGAGGCCTGCCCCAGCCCCCAATCACTCCCTCTGTGCTCACAGCTTTATCCAGACAACTCACTGCATTTTCACACTGAGAAACAGGCAGTGTTGCTGAGCCCATTATACAGATAAGTGAGCTTAGAGAGAGGAAATTCCTTGCTCAGTCACAAACCAGCAAGTGGTGGAAACAGGCATTGAACCCGAGTCCATCTGATTCCAGTGCCACCCGCCTGTAGCTGGGGCTGCTTCTCAATGGCTGGTTCCACCGATCCTTCATGGTGGGAGAGATCGAAGGAGGGAGTGGGGGGCTCACAGAGAGGAGGGCACCCCGCTGGCACCCCAGCCCCTCCCACGCATGCAGTTGGTAGCTCTCACCCTGGCACGGTAGACAAAGGAAGCCCCATAATTGGGAGTATTTCATGCATTCCCTGCCCCCCCCCACGATGTTTTATTGGGTGGAGAGATGCTTGGAGACCAAACCGATGGCACATTCTGTTTATAAAGTGTGCAGTTTGTTTTATTTCCCGAGTTTTTGCAATCTAGATAACAGATGATGCCCCGAGTGGCTGGCGCTGCCTCTGTAATGGCGGCACCGAGGCTTTGGAGAAGTATTAATAATAGAATGTGTTGATGAGTTTGGAGAAAGTAGCAATCGACCCCCTGCTGCCAAGGCATTAGCGGGGCTGTTCTGAAGGAAGCCTGCATGGTGGCAGCGCCTGCAAATGCAGGTCACACACCCCTCCCCCCCGCTGCTCCCTCCCACTGACTAAGAGGGCCTCCTCTCTGGTAACCGCCCAAGGTGTGCCAACCCAGCCTGGGGCCCTGGCCCTGATATGGTGACACAGAGATGCAGCCATTGCCTGTCCACCCGTGGGCCACAGAGGCCAGGCTGCAGCCCTTAGAAGGGCCGCCAGGTCAGGAGGTAGAGTGTGGGGAGAGGGACAAGGAGGCAGTGAGAGGGGCAAGGCAGAAGTGTCCTCCATGTCAGAGCAGCAGGTTCTGCAAACCTGGCTCCTTCCCTAGCCCCTTGGCAGAGTTGGAGGGCCAGCCAGATTCCTAAGGGCCTCTGCTTATGGTACATGGACAGTTGAGTGGGTCACACCCTGAACAAAGGTCTCCAGCCAAAGGGCCAAATTGGAGCTGCATCCATCTCATATACCGTTGTGGAGGCATGCACTGTGTGGGCCAGTGGGGTCCTGTCTGCCTGAGCCTCTGCACGCCCCCAAGCCTTCACTCATGGCCTTTTCAAACACTGAGGCCTCCTTGAGGATCAGGTGGACCTCTGTAGAACTGGGAGCTGACAGGGCCATGTGCCATCACTCTGATGTGGTACTCATTCATTGAGTTAAATGCTCAGTATCATTGAATCCTAACAACAGCCCTTTGAGGGAGGTCCTGTTGACATCCCCATTTTATAGTAGAGGGAACTGAGGCCTGAGATAAGCATAGAGGATGCCACCTCCCCCAGACTGGGGCATCAAAGAAGGCTTCCCAGAGGAGGTGGCACTGGAGTTGGGCATTGCAGGATGAGTAGGAGCCTGCTGAGTAGACTAGAGGTGGATGGCTGGATGGCAGGGGTTGCTGGGGTGTCCCCAATTTGAGTGCCCTGGCCAGTGCCAGGGCAGCAGGCAGAGCTCGGAATGGCCCTGCCCACCGCGTCCCACCAGCTCACCGTGGGCGGTGCTGATGGCAGCCTCGGGAAGGGAGGCAGGCCGAGAGCCTTGCATGTATGGCCATTTCTGTTCCAGAACCGATTAGTAGAGAAGTGCAGCTGTAATCTGTGCCTGTGATGGCAGGCCATAAAGAGGGATGGGATGTGCACAATGCTCCCCAGGTGGCGCCCGCAGACGTGGCCCAGGGACGTGGGGAATGAAAAATGGTTTTAATTCCCTCCCAGCAGCAATAATTTGATTCTTCATAAATTTTTCCATCAGTGTAGTTCCCACAGAGCAGGGCACGTGACAGGGATTGGGGGCCAGGAGGAGCGGTCAGTAGGTGCAGGCAGAGGCGGGGCCCTGCTGCTCAGACTCTTTCTGCACACTCGCCGGAGTCACAAAGACCCCCGCCCCCACCCCCAGCTTTGTCTCCGGAGATGGAAGATGGATCCTCCCTGTCACGGAGGGACTGGATCAGGCCCGGGGAACAGAGCCGGCTCCATCATTTACTACCCACGTGACCTTGAGCACGTGACTCTGCCTCCCAGCACCTCAGTTTCCTAATCTCTAAAATGGGGTTAATATTTCCTGCCTCATAGTGTTGTTGCAAGGACGAAATGCATTTCTGCATGCAGAGCGCTTAGAAGAGCGGCTGGTACACCATACGTGCTCTGTGAATGTCTGTTCACAGTGTAGATTCCTAAGCTACGATGAGGGATAAGCAGGTGGTAGCCAAGGCAAAGGCCAGAACATGATGAAGAGCCAAGGTGATGGTGCTCTGGAGAGACTGCAGGCTGTTCCACGGGGCCGAAGCCTCGGGGAGCAGAGGGGTCAGAGAAGAGGCAGGACTGTGAAGGGCCTGAGTGCCAGACTCAGCAACTTGAAGGTTCTCCGGAGGGCACTAGGGAGCCATGGAAGAATCTGGAGCAGGGAAGCAGCACGATCAGATGTGTGTTTTAGACAGATCCCTCTGGCTGTCATCCTGGAGGGTGAGTTGAAGGGTTGGAGAGGCCAGGAACCCAGGGAGGGCACTGGGGCAGCCCTCAGGCAGGAGAGGAGGGACCCGGGCTGGGTGATGGGTTGGGCAAGGCTGGGGATTGCTTGGATGTGGGGGAGAGGCAGGGACAGAGAGGAGGAGAGCCGGCGCTAGAGTAAGGGTAGATGGGACCTGTGGGCTGCCTGGCCTTCCCCTCAGGGCAGGGGCCCACCTGGCTCCCGGGGAAGGCGGAGGCTGAACCTGCACTCTGCCCTCTAGTGGCCACTGTGTCTCTGAGCGGGAACGACCGTGAGCTGATGCTCCCAGAAGGCACCTCCGGGCAGGTTGCCCAGTGCCCACCGTGAGGCCACCAGGGCCCTGTGAGCCAAGGGGGTAGGGCTCCCACTGTCTGGCTCTGTGCCCAGGGAGGGCCTCTCCCACTTGGGCCGGAGGGTCAGCGTGGCGGGAGGAAGAGGTGCTTTGTGAGCAGTGCCTCTGGGAGGGACCACTGAGCCCAGCCGCCGCGCCCACTCTGCACCTGCAGGCTCTTCGCGGCCAAGTGCAGCGGCTGCATGGAGAAGATCGCCCCCACTGAGTTTGTGATGCGGGCGCTGGAGTGCGTGTACCACCTGGGCTGCTTCTGCTGCTGCGTGTGTGAGCGGCAGCTACGCAAGGGCGACGAGTTTGTGCTCAAGGAGGGCCAGCTACTGTGCAAGGGCGACTACGAGAAGGAGAAGGACCTGCTCAGCTCCGTGAGCCCCGACGAGTCTGACTCCGGTGAGCTGCGCCTGGAGCTGGGGCAGGTGGTGGGGAGACCCGCCCCTGCAGGAGAAGCGAGCTCGTGACCCCAAGACATGCGCTATACACAGACGCTGTACCCACATCCGATACGCATGCGCACTGATGGGTTCAGTACATATGTGCACGTGTGGGGTGCACACAGACACGTGTGCACAGCCCCACAGGCGCATGAATGTACCTGGACACTATCACACACAGGTGTAGGTGCATGTGATCACAGATGCACACACACAAGCACATAAAATGCATGTGTAGACATGTGCTTATTACATGCCCAAGCATGCAGAAGCCCACACCCATGTAAACAACATGTGCACGCAGGCCCCAGCACACTCACGCAGTAACACCTATGCATGTGGCTGCACATGTTCATCCACGTGCTTACATGTACTGTAGCTTGCACACACATGCTGGCACACCCCCTGCTCTCTGGCCCACCACCCTCCCCCTGCTCTTATCCTTGCTGTGGCCCCCCGCGACAGCACAGCATCCCAGGGGGCTCTCCCAGCACTGGGTCTGCAGGCTGCAGGTGTCTGATCTGATGCAGCCTTTCTGCATCGCCCCCCAGAGCCTTCAGCAGCCCCAACCTATTCCCTTTTTTCCCGCTGCATGGGGAGACTGGGGCCCTCGGGGGTGGAGGGAGAGACTCCATTTCCCAGGGTGAAGCCTCCTCTCTAGCCTGCTCCAGCCCCCAAACGACCTTACCAGTTTGGAGCCCTCCTGGCAGGAAGGGCAGGGCCAGCCGGGAACAAGTCTTAAGGAGGGAAAAGTCAGGGAGCAGGCTGGCACCTTGTCATTCCTGGGTGTGGCGAAGATGGACTGGAGCTGGGGGCGTGGGGAGGAGGCGCCCTGATCTGCCGGGCCTTGTGGGGAACCTGGAGCCCATGGTCACAGGACCTGCCCACACAAAGGATCGCTGTCCCTGCCGGAGCCTTTGGAGGAGGTGTGAGCTCCCACCACCTGTACCTCTGTCCATCCCTGGGCAGGGCACCACGGCGGCCAGGCTGCCTGGGCTCCTGTGGGAGAGCAGAGGCCAGCCAGGTGCCATTGGCACGTTCACGCCAAGCCTAGGGAGGGGTTCTCGGAGGGAGGTCCCCTCCACAGGGGCTCATGCTCAGAGGAAGATGGTCTAGGAGAAAGGAGACCAGTTCAGACTTGGGGTCAGCAGGAGGCATGGGGGGTGGGAGGGAGGCTCTGCTATCTGTCTGGGGCTGGCATCTCTGAGACCCACAACTCGGGCATGGAAGTGGGTGTGGGTGTGCCTCCGGGTGAATACTCACGCTTCTGCATGCAGGTGTGTGTGTCTGTCCAGATGTGTGCATGTCTGTATGTCCCTGCTTGTGAGCATGCACCTCTACGTGTGTGTGTGTACGCGTGCACATGTCATGGTCACAAGTACTCCTGTGTGAGAACATCTGGACTGTGTCTTTGCCCATCAATTCTTAGTCCCTGGAAGCTCCAAGCTAGTGCTGGGCTAGTGCCGTGGGAACTGGTTTTCCCAAAGGCTGACATGCTGGGCTGGGGTCTCCCGGGCACCGGAGGCCAGCAGGACAAGGTGGGTCCCAGGCAAGATGGGTCAGGGGAAGCCCAGGGCCAGAATGAACACAGATGCCAGCATCTCTCCTCAGGCGGGCATGGGCCTGATGAGGACAGCAGATAGGCCACAAGTGAGTATCCTATGCTCCCTTCAGTGTGTCCAGCCACATGTGTACACCTGCGTGCTTCTGCAGTGCCCATACCTGTCCCCACGTGGGCCTGTATCTCTACCATTCTGAACGTGTGCGCATCTGAGTGTGCAATGCATGCGTGCTTGTGTGTCTCTGCCTGCTCACCAGGGTGCCTTCCTGTGTGTGTCTGCCTGTGTGATGTCAGCAGAGCAGGTCTGGGGGCCTTGGTTCAGGTCTCCCTGGGGGTCCAAGATAAGAAAGTGAGGAGTGTGTGCTGAGGAAGAGGACACACAGGGCCCGGATGGGAGATGAGAGACTAGATAGGCAGGGCCTGTGGGTCGGGGGAAGGGGGTGGTCTTTACCCTGAGGGAACTGGGGAGGCGTGGCAGGTGTTAGCAGGAGGTGATGGGATCCCATCAGGTAGCAAGTTGCCTGAGGATACAAGGCTGACAGGCTGGGGTGTGTCCCCCACAGTGAAGAGCGAGGACGAAGATGGGGACATGAAGCCGGCCAAGGGACAGGGCAGCCAGAGTAAGGGCAGTGGGGACGACGGGAAGGACCCGCGGAGGCCCAAAAGACCCCGGACCATCCTCACGACGCAGCAGCGAAGAGCCTTCAAGGCTTCCTTCGAGGTCTCCTCCAAGCCCTGCCGGAAGGTGAGGGGCGCCTGGGGTGGGGTGGAGGCTGACAGCCCCGAACGTGCTGCCTTTCCAGACACCACCCCTTCTGCTCCTGCTGGGGGCTGGGCGTCCCTCCCCCTCCCCGCCCATGTCCCCAAACCTGCTGCCTCCCAGCTGCTGCCCCCCGCCTACCCCCAGGCCTGACCTGTCTCCTTCTCTATGGGCAGGTCCGAGAGACGCTGGCTGCAGAGACGGGCCTCAGCGTGCGTGTGGTCCAGGTCTGGTTTCAGAACCAAAGAGCAAAGGTGAGTACAGGCACCTGCCACCCCGCTGGACAGGGGTGGGATGGGGAGGGGGTGCAGGCAGAAGACCAGGGGCCTGATGAGGGTGGTGTGGGAATGGAGGGGGGCTGGAGGCGGAGACTGGCACACACTGTGTCTCCTGCAGATGAAGAAGCTGGCACGGCGGCACCAGCAGCAACAGGAGCAGCAGAACTCCCAGCGGCTGGGCCAAGGTGAGCAGGGCGGCCCGGGGTGGGGCTCAGTCTCTGTAACTGGACTCCCAAGAAACCTCCTGCCAAGGCGATCAGAGCTCAGGGAGCTGCTGCCTTGGAACCTGCTGAGGTCAGTGAAGGAGACAGGCAGTGGGGGCCATGGGACACAGGAGGGGAGATGGCAGGGTGGGCGGCCCGGAGGGGTGGCAGAATTTCCACATTCAAAACAGCGACGCGGTGTGCCAGGCACTGTTCTCACCGTTCCACACGCTCCGTCTCACTTAATTCTCACAGATCCCTGAGAGGACAGGGCATCGTTACATCCCTTCTCACAGATGAGGAGACTGAGGCTCAGGGAGACTAAGGGACTTGTTGGGATCACTCAGCTAGTAAGGGGCACAGCCAGGCTTCAGCCCGGAGTGTAGGGCTCCTAAGCCTGTGCTTTTAACGTGACCATACACCCTACTGCCCACAGTAGAATTCAGCAGAAGTCTCCAGAGAAAGTCTGAAGGTGTTGAGGAGTCCAGGGTGGACTGGGCCTTGCCCAGATGTTGTTTCCACAACTTGGACATGGAGCCTTCTAGGTCTTGAAGGGAGGGCACTGGGAGCTCCCTGAGTCTGCCAAACTGGGGTAGGGGCCTCAGCTGCCTGCTCCCAGGTGAGCCGGGGTCTCTGAGGCAGATGCCAAGGGATTGATGGGCAGCCCCTCTACTCAGAACTCTGGGGCCAGACCAGTGTCCCAGGCTGGACCTTGGGCTTCAAGGCCGTGGCCTCAGAGCCCAGCTCTTCCTGTCTTCTCTCTCTGCCCCCTCTCCCGAGATGGCCCAGCCTTCTGGGGCTGCAGCCACGGCTTCAGGTCTCCCAGCCTGCTCCCAAGCTGTCTCACTCTCCGGTGTTCCCAGCTGCCCCCTGGATGCAGCCTCCCCAGGAATGTTCCACGGTCCCCTCGAGCTCATCACAGCCCATACTGCACTTCATACTGCTGCCCCTGCTGCCACATGCACAAAACACCCCCTACAGCTCCCCTACCCCGTCTCAGCAAATGGCACTACCACCCACCCAGTACCCACACCAGGAACCCAGGAGTCACCTCCCTCGTCCTGTCCTACACATACTGCATCTGCTCAGTCACCAAATCAGGCAGTGGTTTCTTGTCCCATGTCCCTCATGCCCCTCTTAGTCTTTCCCACATCTGCATTATTACAGACCCCACCCCTCCCAATGGTCTCCTCCTCTGGCCTCCACCCTCCCAGCCTTTCTCCACAGTCCCTCCATAGCTAAGACCCTCCACTGGCTTCCTACAGCCTCAGGGGAGCCCCCACTCAGCTCGGGTCCCCAAGGAACCATCTCTCTCCCCAGGCACAACCTTCTCTTGTCCTCACGCTCCATCCCCATGGACTGGGCTCCTTGCTCCCACAGGGCAGTTTCTCTCTTCTCTGCCTTTGCTGCCCTTCAGCCTGGCATGCCTGCCCCCTGCTCGGCTGGTTGAACCTCTGCTGGTTGTTTAAGTCGCATGGAGGTGGTGGGCTGCTTCCTCCAGGAAGCCTTCCTTCCCTGAGCCTTGTTGGCCGGGGTGCGGGCTCCAGCTTGATGCTCCCAGATGCAGGGCACTCACTGCACCCATATGTTGTCGAATCAGTACTGGCTGCTCACTGGAAGCCTCTGTCTTCCCCAGGCTGGGAGCTCCTGGAGGGCAGGGCTGTAGGAGGAAGGGAGGAGGTGGGGAGGGAGGGCTCTTTCTGGAAGAGACGCTGGACTGTGTGTCTGGGGAAGGTTGGTGGGCTGGGGGATCAGATATGTAGGCTCGGTGACCCTAGAAGGCCGCAGGCAACCTCAGCAGGGGCAGGGCTGGGAAGGAGGAGGTCAGAGAGACCGCAGTGGGCAGCCTGGACTGGGGGGTCATGAGGGAGGTCATGGGACTCCTGGGGTACATCTGTGAGGTCTCCAGGACAGGGCAGGCAGGGCCAGTCAGTGAGGGCGTGCTGTGTCCCCAGAGGTCCTGTCGAGTCGCATGGAGGGCATGATGGCCTCCTACACGCCGCTGGCCCCGCCGCAGCAGCAGATCGTGGCCATGGAGCAGAGCCCCTACGGCAGCAGCGACCCCTTCCAGCAGGGCCTCACGCCGCCCCAAATGCCAGGTGACCACATGAACCCCTATGGTAAGCTGCCCGACCCCCTGCTGCCCCAGCACGGCCCCTGCCCCCTGCCTGACCTGGCAGGCCTGGGCCCAAAAAGCCACCTCCCGCCCCAGGGCCCCCCCACCCCGGCAGACCCTTCCGACACAGCCCACCTGCCTCCTCCTGACCGGAAGGGGGCGCCCTGGAGACCTCACCCACAGCCCCCAACCCCTCTGGTCGGGCACCGTCGGCAGGTCATCCTGTCCCTCCCTCACCTCCAGCCACACTGCCTGTAGGGCCAACAGGGCCCCCAGGAGCCCCAGCCTGTACCCCGGTGCTGACACCGCCTCTGCCCCCCAGGGAACGACTCCATCTTCCACGACATCGACAGTGATACCTCCTTAACCAGCCTCAGCGACTGCTTCCTCGGCTCCTCGGATGTGGGCTCCCTGCAGGCCCGCGTGGGGAACCCCATCGACAGGCTCTACTCCATGCAGAGTTCCTACTTCGCCTCCTGAGAGCCAGCCGGGCCGCACGGACGCTTGGGCAAGGGCCCTGGGGTGGGACTGCAGGCCGCAGAGGCTGCCCCGCCACCCGCACAGACTCTACAGACAGCCATACGGTGCCCTCCCCTCGGCCAACTGGGCCTGGCTAAAGTGCCCACTGGGCACAGCCAGACAGGCAGACGGGCACAGCCTGGGCAGGGGCTGTGTCCTGCCCACAGAGACTGTCACCCCCAGGGACCCAGAGCTCTCGGACAGCCACTCATCTCCCAGCCCCACCTCGGCCTCCATCGCCTCCTTCCCCCTCCCCATCTCTTTTATGGGAAGCTTAAATTCTCTCTATTTTTTTAAATGTCCTCTCTCTGTCCAGGCCACCTCCATGGCATGGGCCTAGGTCGAGGCAGGGCCCCCGTGCATGCCCCCAGACGATGGTGGGTGTGAGACGTGTGTGTACCTGTGCCCTGCACTGTGCCCACCTCCCCCGCCTCTGAGGGCAGGCCCGCCAGCCTAGGATCACCCCTTCCAGCTGGAGCCTGGAGCCTGGAGCAGGAGGAGGGAAGAGCCTGGCAGGTGGGCCAAGCCCACCACAGCTCTGCCCTGAGGGGCAATCCTGGCGGGACCAGGGACGGGTGGGTTGAGCCCAGGCTGACTCAAAGGGATGGAGACATACATGCAAACGCACATACTTAAAGGCACACCCATGCGGAAATGCACACAGATACACAGACGTGCTGAAAGAGACAGAAAGGCCTCTGCGGGTCAGCCCTGCCCTGTCAGGAAGCGGGAAGTGGTCAGACAGGGGCAGGGAGCCCCTCTGATAGCAATAGGAGGGAGGAAGCGAGGAGGATAAGGTGAACTTGAAGCACGTGGACACAGATGTGTCTTAGCCTCTGCCCAGACGGGGGCTGCCTGGGCAGAAACAGAGGCCGCAGAACCAGGTAGAATCAGACCAAATGGCAGAACCTCCAGGCGGAAAAGCATCTCAAAAGTCACCCACTTGGCACTCCATAGGATGTTTGGTTCCTGCCCAAGCCACTTCTGCCTCTCCTCGCAACCTCCAGTGACTTCATTGGGCCCCAAGTCAGCTGCCTTTTCTGCTGATTTCACCTCTGCCCTATTCAGCCCTGAGTCCTCGCTTCTCAAAGCCAGGCTTTTCCAGCTTCTCCAGCTCTTCCTTTTAAACTGTACCGCCCAGCCTGGCTCCAGCTTTCCCTCTAAAGGTATGGAACAGATATAACCCAGTCTTCCCACTGTCATCAGCCAGCCAAAGTGAGCAGGTCAATCACCTCCCCCACTTCAGGCACCCTGCCTCTGTTAATGTGGCCTGAGACCCAGTGAATGGTTTAGGGCACATAACCTTGGAAACTCACCCTGCCCTTTTGTAACCAGAGCCCCTGACCCTGACACATGTGTGACAGCTAAGCCACAACTCTCTTCTCTGTGTGTGTGTGTGTGGAGGGGGCACTTATCGGTCCCTGGAGATCCAGTGAAGGACCTTGACTTTTTTCTTGTTACGTTTCCTCTTATTTGATTCATTCCAGCCTGTGGAGTTTCTCTGCACCCCAGCTCTGTGACCACTGGTTTGTTCTCCCTCCTCAGCACATCCGCCGATGTAAGGAGTCGGCCCTGTGTGTCTCACCCAAGGCATGTGGACCATTTTGTCAAACGCCCTGCTAGGAGCCAGATACACTGTATCAACCTCTGCCCCCAATCTACCCAACTACTAACCCTGTCAAAAGAGGAAGTGAGGCCAGGCTGATGGGCCCTGTTCTCAGTGACCCCTTGCTGGCCCCTGGAGGCCACTGTGTCCTCAGCCAGTGCTCATGGCTCTGCTTTCCATTCTAACACTGAGCCCTAGGCTGCAGAAGTCTGCCTCCAGGCAGACTTTGGACCTTTGAGCTGATGGGATGACGGGTGTCTCTCCACCCGTCTGGAGAAGGGCCCCTCTGTCTGGCCCTTCCTGGGATCCTCAAAGTTCACCAACATCCTCTGTGGTTTTGCTTCTCTGTCCACTGGGGAGACCTCAGTCCCTCCAGAGCATCCTAGGCCAACCTCCCCACCCCTCCTGGGCTTCTGCACGCACGTCTTGCCACGCTCTTCACCGTGGCAGAGCTGGCAGAGCTGAGATGCGGCTCAGAGTCAGCTCTCAGGCCCCAGCAGCCAGCCTGGCCCTTCTGGGCTCTTGTTGTTCTACACAGAACTTCCACAGGGTCTTAGTTGATGTCCTGAGTCCTTCTGCAGTCTCAGCCCACCTAGGTTCTGTGCCATCTCTGGGTCCTGGGTCACCACTTGCCCCTTAGGCAGCCACTCTGGTTTCTTGAGAGATGGTCCCCTTTCTCCTCTTATGCCCACACCGTTGAATCATGCCAGGGGCACCGGGGCAGGTCCAGGGGTAGATGTTCTCCCCTACCAGTAGGCCTGGCCCTTCTCTCCCAGACTCTCTAAGTTGGAAGGAACCTCAGGAATGGGTCAACTAGTCCACCCCTTATTCTGCAGCTGGAAAATGTGGGCCAGGAGAGGGGCAGGGACAAGGCCTCTCTCAACTAGTCAGGGACAGAGCTGGAGCAGAGAATAGGGACACCACGCCAGCTTCTCATCCTCTGTGTCTGATGAACGACCTCCAGGTCGGAGCATGACTTGTCTTGGTAAAATTGCCATTCTGGGGCCTCATGAACCCCAACTCCAGCCTGGGCTCTGCCTCTGCCATTACACTGCTCCCTGCCAGGAGCCGGTACAGGACACCCATGCTGATGACCCACAGATTGTCAAAGCAAGAGGGACCTCAGCCCCTCGTGCCAAAGATGACCCATCAGCTAGTTTAGGTAGCACCTTCGCTGTACTGCAGCTCGCTGCCCCCAGGCTCTGATGCCCACTCTTCCCGGCCCTGGACTAGGTGTGGGGACACAGATGCACAAGATGTAGGCCCCCCCGCCTTGAGGGGCTCTCTCCTAGGAGGAGAGGTATACACATTCCGCCCCAAGCCTGTCTGGACATTGTTAGGGACCCATTCCTCAGATGAGGAACCTGAGGCTCAGAGAAGGTCACCCAGCAGAAGCACAGAGAAGCAAGCAGGCTTGCTGGGGTCTGGGGCTAGCTGAGATGGCCAGGCTCTTCCCACTTCGCATAGGAAATGCAGCCTTGACTGAGGTGGGGGGCATGCGTAGCCAGGACCACTCCCGCCCCTGCCGTGACATGGGATCACCATCACATGGTGCCTGGGTGGGAAGCCCAAGGGAAGGGGGAGGTAGCAGTCTGGTCTCCGGAGGAAGAGGGAGAAAGTAAGAGGTGGGCAGTGGGAGTGCTGGAGAAAAGGCGAGTCCTGTTTCCCTTTGGGGAAGTTGAGGCTCAGAGAGAGGAAGGAATATGCCCCAGGTAACACAGCGAGTGTTAACCACCTACCCCGTGGAGCCTTCCAGGGAGGCCACACAGAGGGACGCTGTGGTTCTAAGAGTCAGACCGTGGGCTCAGCACAGCCCATAGAGAAGGGGCCAGTGCCAGTGGGCTGGGCATCTTGGGAGGCTTCCTGGAGAGGATGAGGTAGGGGGGGTCCACCACGTCCAGATGAGTAAGGCCCTAGCAGTGAGGCGTGGGGGAAGGAGAAGTGGCTGACCCCTGCCTGGGCCCAGCCTGAGCTCTGGGCACCACCTGGGGTGAGAATCTCATCTCCCATGTGGGAGAACCTGCAGCTCTGGGCTCACTCTGCCCCACGGGGAAGGGGGTCCACGCTCACAGGTACGCACACAAACACACTCACACCCAGACACACATGAAGGCTCACGGACCCACACTCGTAGACATGCCGCCTGGGGGCCAGGGGAGCAGGAGGGACCCTCCAACGTTTGGCCCTTGGACAGTGCCATTTCCAATGGGCGTCTCTGCTGTGCCCCCACCCCCTCCAGGGTCCCACAGGAGCTCAGCCCAGCCAGGTGTGGGGACCGGGCCACCGGCCACTGCTGTTCTCCTTGTACAGACTCTCACTGTCCACCCGCCATCCCCAGACACATTTTATTTAATAACTTGTCATTGTTAAATTATTTATTAGCGTTTACATCACCACCCCACCCTGCCCTCCACTCTCACCTTCTGCCTCTTCCCACAAAAGCAGAAAATGGAAACAACAAAAAAAGATGAGACATCAGTATATTTGTAAATAAACCAACCTGTACACGCCTGTGGTGCCTCTCCTTGGGGGGAGGCTGTGCAGGGCCTGAGCCAGTCCTGCATGAGATGTCAGCAGATTTCTCAATGGGCACCAGGGACAGCAGGTCAGGAAGGGAGAGCCTGGGGTCCCTGGTCTAGCCGAACACATTCCCTTGTCCCATCCCATAACTGTCATCTCCCCAACCTTGTCCTATGCCAACCCCGACCCATCTCCATCCTTGAAACAAATGCATCCCTCCCATCCCACTCCATCCCTTTCCCCAACACAATCATTCATTCACCCAACTAATATGAAGGGCCCCTTAAGTGCCAGCCACTAGGCTGAGAACTGGGGCTTGGTCCCTGCCTCAGGGAGGTAGACAGTGTGATGTGAACTCAGTTGAGGTACGGTGCAGCCTTGTTATAGGAGTACCCAACCTCATCTGGAGGGGCGGAGCATCATGGAAGGCTTCCTGGAAGCAGCTACATATTAAGCTGAGATGGGAAGTTAGCCCGCATGGGGGCACTGAATGGGGAGGAGTGTCTGCGAGCGCTCCAGGCTTGTGCAAAAACTCAGGGGCTGGCAAAATCTTGTGAGTTTCTTGAACTGCAAGAATAGCTAAGTTTGGGGCTGGGGGAGAAGCAGTGAGGCTGGACCATCCAGGGTCCTCATGCTGAGTGGAGAATAGATCCAATTAGGTCAGATGGACTGGAGACTGGGGTCAACTCGGTCACCTAGGTGACAGATGACTATGGCTTTGACTAGGGTGGTAAAATTGGGGAGAAAGAAGGGGGCAGATCCAGGAGATAATGGCGAGAGGGGACTCAGGGCACCTGGATCACTGTGATGGGGTCCCTGGAGCACTCTGATCTGGGGCACGTGGAGCTGAGGGTCTCTGGGGCACCCAAGAGGTGTCCTGGACAGGGCTGAGCCGCAGAAGGACCAGATCTGAGTAACCAGGTGTTCAACAACCTTGTGCCTCACTGAGGCACAAGGTGGGCGAGCTCACCCAGGGGAATGTGACAGGGAGAATGAAGCTGAGGCCAAATCCTGAGGAATCCTGAGGACTCGGGGCTGGACATGGCCCTGGGATCCAGGGGAGACGGGGTGGGGGTGGGGCCGGGGGGGGGGGAGATGGCAGAGACTCAAGGAATGTGGTTCTCAAAGTATGTTCCTTGAGGTCTCAAGTTTCCTCAGAGTACCTTGGGGAGTATCAGTGTGTGCGCGTGCGTGCCCTTGTGTCTATGGAAATAGCTCTGTGGGTCAGTTTGCCTGGGTAGATTGTGTAGGAAGCTGGGAGTCTGCATGTATTGGTTTATGGTGTGCAGCTGGCTGTCTAGATCTGTGTATGGAGTTGGGTGTCTCAGACTTGTGTCCGTGTGTCAGTGAAGACGTTTGCACAACCACACCTGGGTGTATCATTGCACATATCTGCCTGGTTGTGCATCAGGGGCACCAGCGCCCCTGGGGGCAGCTCCGCCCCACTCTCTCCTGCAGCCTTGGGTGAATCCCAGCCCCAGGGGCTTCTGGGTGAGGCCCTTCCATTCATCACTTTCTTCGCACCCCACACACCCCCGAGAGGCAGATGTCAAGGTCCCATGTTTCAGAAGGGAAACCCAAGGCTCAGAAGGAGGAAATGACCAGTTCAATATGACAAAGCCAACAAGAGGCAGAAGAACCAGGGCTTAAAACCAGGTTTAGCTGTAAACCCATGGCCTCAACACCACCTCGGATGCCTCCCTAAGCCCACACTCTCTGGCCCTGCAACCTGGCCCTTCAAGGTCAGGCCCAGGGACCCAGGGAGCAAGGAAACTCTCTCCTACCTTCAGAGTGGCCTCACTGAGGCTCAGAAATTAAGTCACTTGGCTTAGACTGCACAGCACAGAGGCAGGACTAAACTGGGTCCTCCAACCAAGCCCCAGGCCTAGGCTTCTGAGAGAGGAGACTCCCAGCTCAAACCCCCCACCCCACTCCCAGCAGTGGGCTGCCAGCTCTCTTGCCGACAAAATTCTGTCACTAAAAAAGGTTTGGGGGGGTGGAGGGGAGGGGCTGTGCTAATCCACTGCTCCCCTCTCTCCTGCCTGTCTTCTCCCCCCAGCCCAGAAAGTGAAGTCAGGGGAGGGGGAGGAAATGTAGGCCGAGTATGGAGACAAGAGAGGGTGTGGGAGAAGGTTTCCCTCCAGGCCCCTCTTTCCAGAGGACCAACAGTAGCCAAGTCCCTGCCACTGCCAGTCACAGACTTTAGCTCACTGACCCTCACAACGACTAAGAACAGCTCTTATCCCATTGCAAAGATGAGAAAACTGAGGCTTGGAGAGAAGTATCTTGCTCCAGGGTGATTCCTCCCAGGAACCTGGGGTTGGAGAGGGTCTAGACCACGGTTCTGTGGGAGTTGAGAAGAGGGGTGGTCCCAGGAGAGGAACGCGACTCTGAGCCCACCCTATGAAACTTGTCTTCGAGGGTCTGAGGCCCAGCCCGGTCCTGCCTCTGGAGTTCACCACTGCTGCCTTCCCTGAGAAAACTGTGTGGGCTGTGAGGCTGGACTGGAGAAGGTGAGGTCTCTGCAGCAGCTACGTGGAATGCGAATCCACCTGACAGATGTGCGGTTAGATGGGCAGTCCAACAGGCATTAGGTGGATGGTCTGAAGGAGGGTGGCTGCATACAGCCCTGCAGTCCCCCACCGTGATGAGAGGGGCACCCCCTGGGCTCAGGCAATGCAGTTGGCCTGCTTGCCCATGGCTGACCTGCTGGAAGGTTCGACAGGCACTGAGGCAGAGAATTAGGTGGCCGAGGGGTTCCACCCACTACCTCTGGGAGCAGCCTTCAGGGATGCTCACCGTGCACCCCACGCTGTGCTAAGCCTTGCATATCTCGTTCCACTTTCTCCTCGAAGCCCCGTGGGGCGAAAACAATTGTAATGTCCACTTGACAGTCAAGACTCTGCTCTCTGCTGTTCCTCCTGTCCTGCTGGCCAGCGCTGCTCTGCCTCAGATGCCCCCTTTTGGCCTCTGAGTGTCCCAGACCCCACGCCAGGCAGACCTTGACCCCAGGCACTGACGGATGGACAGGGGGCTCTATTATGGCTTTGACTGCAGGGCAACCCCTGGGGCTTGACTGGAGAATGGAGACAGCCCCCGGATTGCTCATCCCTTTTGGTCTTCATCCCTTGCATGGCAGACCCTCCTAGGACCCTGCCCGCCTGGGAAGAGCTAAGAAGGAGCTGCGAGACAAGCACAAAGGACTCAAAGCTGGGGGAGGGGGTTCGTCAGCTGTGCCTGGGAAATCAGGGGACGCCTCCTGGAGGAGGGAACAGCCAGAACAAGTGCTCAGAGGTTGGAGCCTCAGAAGACCAGTGAGGCGGGGCACACCCAGGTTAAACTCAGGGTCCAAAGGCCAGAGACAGCAGGAGGTGAGATGCCCCCACTGGGCATGCCAGGGGTCAGTCAGGCCCTTGGCAGTGACAGGACAACTGACACATCCCATACTCTGATTTAGATGAGAATAAAGTGAGCACACTGTGAGATTTTGAATAATAGAGAGGAGTATATGTAAAGTACCTATTTGTGGCCTAAAGAGGAATAATAAAACCCAAAAACCTCTGTATCCGCTCCCTAGGTTACAAAAATGTACCAAAAACGTACATTTTCAATTCCTTGGAGCCCTTGATGTGCCCCACCATGGTCCCAGAAGCCCGTTTCTTCATCTGAAAAACTCTGATTCAAATCGGAGCCAAATCTGCAATGAAGTGAAGTGCAGGAAGTTCTCAGCACAGAATCAAGCAAGAACGGGCCCAGTGGCAGGGGGCCGGCCCCTCATGCATCTCCTGTCTGCACGGAACATCCAGGCGTCTTTCTGTGTGCAGTACCCCACTTTCACTCCTTGCCTCCCTTGGGGCGCTTTGCTATTAAATCCCCAACACAGACCAGAAGCTAGTTTGAATTTTGCTTCTGAACCTGCAGTCACCCATCAGGCCACGAGGTGGCCACCGGGAGTCAGGCAGGTGACAGCTGAAGCATCAGTTAGGCTCAAGAAACAATGTAGAGATGGGGCAGGCTTCAGATCATGGCCAGAGAAGGAAGGAGGGAAGAAACTCTCCTTCTGGGAGGCTTCTGTGCACAAGGCCCTGTGTGAGCGCTTTACAAGGATGATACCATGCATTCCTCGGCC
>NW_006799611.1:821072-846149 GCF_000442215.2 Lipotes vexillifer
CTTACAGAAAAGTAGGCTCAGAGATGTAAAGGAACCTTCCCGAGGCCACACAGCTAGGAAATGGCAAAGTTGCGATTTGAACCAGAGCTGGGGCAGTGACAGAGACAAAGGGGGAGGAAAACAAGGGGAGGTGGGAAGGGGGAAATAGCAGCCTTTCCTTGAGCCCTTGCTTCAGCGACTTCCAGCCTTGTCTGTCCGTCTCACTGATTCCTCACACTCACCTATGAGGCAGTTACTGGCACTACCTCCATTTCACTGATAAGGAAACTGAGGCTCAGGGAGTCTGAGGATCCTCAGTGCCCTAGCTCCTGGGGAATCAACCCTCCCTGAGCCCAGAGGGAGGAGCACAGGGGTGAACAGAGGACTGCAAGGCACCCCCACAGTCCCGCCTGGCCCCTTCTCCTCCACCCCTCCTTCAGTACCCAGAGAAGCCTCGTTCCCCAGGCACATAAAGGGGGCTCCCTCACCAGTGCAAGATCCAGCTCCACCCTCAGTGTGTGCTGGTCCTTGTGGATGCTTCCAGAACAGGGGATGCAGGTCACAGTTGGGAGCCCCAGATTCAAGGGTCAGTATTTCATTCTGATCATTTCAATCCCTGGGGCCTACCAATGGGGGGCAACTGATCTGGTGGGGGCCTGGGGCTCTGAGGGTATCCCATCCGATCAAGCTTCAGAGAATGGGGGTAAGTGCGATGATGTCAAGTTCCAGTCCCAGCTCTGCCAACTGCCAGCCATGTGACCTTGGGCAAGTCACTTAACCACTCCAAGCCTTGGTTTCTTTGTAAACAGAGGGACAAGCATAGAGCCATCATGAGGGTCACATGAGCAAGTGAACCAGGCACAGGGTTCAGCCAACCTCAGGTGCTCAAACAGTGCGGCTAAGATTATTCATGGGCGCTCCTCACTCTGCCTACCCAGGAAGCTAACTCAGCCCAGAACACTGAACCAAGAGGAGCCCAAGGGCCTTGAAGGCAGTGGATCGGGGGTGGCCCTTAGCACTGACAATGGCAAGGCTCCCCCTACCCCTTTAGGCCAGGGAAGCTTCCAGGAGCTGGGTTTCCTGTGACACCAGGCTACCTTTCTCCATGCTCGGAGGCTGACAGACACCTGGACCTCCCATGACCTCAGGGGCCACACCAGAGGAGGCATCGAGGCACAGAGAGTCAGCCAGGCCTGAGCCTCATGGCACAAGTTACAGGGGTGCTGGTAGTTATGCTATCTGAGCTCTTGGCCGTGAGCACATGCCTGGCCCCCGCTGGTGCCACACACACAGAGGGGAACTACCTCCAGTTCACCCACAGCTGGAACTGGGAAGCTGTGCCGCAGGGCCAGGCAGTGGGGTACTTCATAAGCAACAGAGGTCAATTGAAAAAGTGAATTACTGGTGCTGAGCTACTAATAAGCAAACAATCAAGTCATATCGACCACAAACAGAGCGGCTGTGACAAGAGCAGAAACCTGGAGTCATGCTCCGCAAAGCAAAGTGAAGCTGCAACTCTGGAAGAAAGCAGCTTACTACAAGGTGTCTTGTTGCTTATAAAATACTCTGCCAACAACGAACAATAATGATAATAGTGATGATGACCAGGACAATAATGAGAGCTACTGAGTACTGGGTACTTATCATAGGCTAGTGCCTTCAGATATGATCTCATTTCATTTTCACTCAAAGTATTGTCATCCCCATTCTACAGATGAAGATGCTGAGGCTCTGAGAGGTGAAGGAGCTTGTTCCAGGTCACAGAGCTAGTGAGTGGCAGATCCTGAGAGCAACTTACCACTGTAAACAAGCAACTCTGCCTAGAAGGAAGGCCAGGACAGGCAGGAAAAGCCCCAAATATTTTGCAACTCTGCCTTTCTGAGGGGTGGAGCGGGCTTCACGGGACCAGGCTCCAAGCCAAGGAGTGCCTTGGAATGGCCTGAGAGACAGAGAAGGAGGCCGCATCCCAGGGCAACAGGAGTGAGGATTCAACAGCAAGGCCGAGAGGTGTGGCCCGCCTTAAGCTGCCTCTCAGGTGCTGGCCAGCAGGTTGGCTCAGACAGGCCAGGACAAGAGAAGCAGGGAGAAAGGGAGACTGACAGCCAGAAAGCCACCCTCCCTGTCATAGCTAGCCCCGTCTATTACAGGCATGGTCTGTGCCTCTTGCATCATTGCCTTGTGCAAAGGGAACGGCGGAACTCAGGGTGGTCAGCCACTTGCTAAATTCACACAGCCATTTGGCACAGATGGGAAAATGGGGAAGGGAAGAGAGAAGGGTGGGTCCATTTTCACAGATTAAAAGCCCCCCACACCAGGAGAGTCCAGGGAAGAAATCTTGTAGATTAGGAGCCGAGAAAGTTGATGAACATCAGGCAGGTCAGGAGAAGAAGCAGGAAGAAGTAGGCATCATCCATGGGGAGGCCAGATATAGAAGCAGGTGCAGGAGCTGGGCTGGAAGTCTGGACTGGGACGCCTGGGAGCCTGGCCACAGTCCCTGAGGCCTTTCCAAATCACTGGGAAAGGTGGGCACCTGTCTCAGAGGTGACTCCTCAAAGCCACGGCACTGCTCAAGAGGGGGCCTGGCTAGCAGCACCATTGCATGGAGGACTCTCCTAACACCAAACAGGAAGAATATTAAGACAACTACTGAGATTTTTTTTCCCTGGAGTTTTTACTTTATATTAGTTGGCTGCTGTGTTGTTTGGTACAAGGTTTATGATTATTTTATCTTTCTCAGGGAATGTATCTTTCTTCATTAGCTAACGTCTATCTCTGTCCTGTTCAATGCTTTTGGTACTGAATTCTACTTTGATAATAATGTTGGTACTCCTACGTTGTTTTTTGTGGGTGCCTTAACCTACTATCTTTGTCTCTGTCCAGCCCTTTATTTTATAATCTTTCTTTGTTCTTTTTTGGTTATATCTTATTTTTTTTTAAAGTGTGTAACTGGAGTTCATTTTTCTTTTTGTTATATCTGATACATACACAAAACTTATAACTGATATAAGTTGTGAAGCATAATAAGATAAACACCTGTGAACCCAACTAGAGCATTACGAAGATAGAAACTAGGGCACTACCAAGACCACTGAGTCTTCCTGAGTACTCCAGCCCATCCCTCTCCTACCTCATCCTGAAGATAACCACTATCTTGTATTTTGTGTTTATCATTGCCTTGCTCTAAAAATAAAAACGAATTCCTGATCCCATAAAATTATTGTTCAGTCTTCCATGTTTTTGAACTTTATGCTAGTAATATACTATGCAGAGTCTTCTACTAGTTCCATTTTTTACTCAATATTGTAGCCAACATTCATCCACATTCTCGCTTGTGACCATTATTCATTGCTATCTAATATTCCATTTATTTTTTAATTTTCCTATTGCAGATATTTGGGTTTTTCCAATTTTTCATTAAAACAAACAATGCTGCAATGAATGTCCATCTACATGACTTCTAACGCACACATACCAGAGTCTTTACAGAATATAACCTGGTGGGGAGTTGCTGGGTTGCCAGGATATGCACAGGGTCAGCTGTGTCAGACAGTCTGTATCTTCCATGGTGATTTTACTATTTACACTCTCACCAGCAATTAAGAAGAGTTCCCATTGCTCCCCATCCGTGACAGTACTTATCGATTTGGATCTGCCCCAAAGGATTAGTGAGGTTGAGCATCTTTTCATATGTTTATTCTCCATCTGTGTTTTCCCTTTTGTGAAATGCCTATTTACGTCTTTCACTCAATTTCCTTTTGGGTTGTTTGTCTTTTTCTTATTTATTTCTAGGGTTTTTTTAAAATATATATATTCTAGATACAAATTCTTCACTAGTTTTATGTGCTACAAATAATTTTTTTCCAGCTTGTGGAAGAGAAGTTCTTCATTTTAATGCAGCCTGATTCATCATACATTTATGGTTTGTGCTTTCTTTGTGTGTCTTATTTACAAAATCCTTCACTACCTGAATCAGAAAGATATTCTCTTACATTTTTTCTTAAATTTTAAAGTTTTGACTTTCACATTTAAAATTTTAACCCATTAAGAATTTAGTTTGGAGTACAGGTGAGATAAGGATCCAACTTCATATTTTTCCATATGAATAATCAAGTATCCAGGCACCTTACATCAAACAGTTAATACTTTCCCAGTCATCTGAAAAGCCAATTCTATCGTATGTCAGCTTTCTACACATGTGAACTTTTATTACTGTTGCACTGGTCTATTGGTCTAATCCCATGCCAATACCACATGATCTTAACTACTAACACTTGATATTAAGTCTTGATTGCATTTAGGCATGTTTAACCACCATTTCTTCTTCAGGAGGGTACGGCTAGTCTTGGGCTTTTGTTCTTCCACTTAGAATCAGCTTATAAAGTACTTTTAAAAATCCTATTGGGGTTTTGATTGGAATGACAATTACTCTATAGATCAGTATGTGGAGAACTGAACAGGATAAATCTCCCTGTTTATTAGGTCTTCTTTGACGTCTTTCAATAAGGTTGTAACGTTTTCTGCAACAGGTCTTGCACATCTTTTATTAGATTTATTTTTAGATTCCTTACTTTCTGTTGCTATTCTAAATGTTGTCTTTTTCTGAATTGTTTTATAAGCAAGTGTAGAGACGAGCAATTTAGTTTTGAATATTATCTTATATCCTGCCACCTTCATAAACTCATTAATCCTAATAATCTCTTGGTATATTATTTTGGATTTTTTAATGTAGATAATCATCTCACCTGGAAATGACAGTTTTGTTTCTTTCTAATCATTATTCTTCTTTCCTTCCTTTTCTTCTCCTTCTTGTTCTTTTAAAAATATTAAACACATTGGCTAGGACTTCCAATAAAATGTTGATTAGGAGGATATTAAGATCCTTATCGTGTTTTGCTAAGGATAATCCTTTTTACTTTTTATTAATAAGTACGATTTTGCTAAATTTTGTAAGCTAAGAAAATTCCCTTATTTTCCTAGGAAGGTGAGAATTTTAATCATGAAAGAATGTTGACTTTGATTAAATGCTTCTTCTACATAGATCTTCTCCTTTAACCTGTTCATGTCACTGCACATATTTACAATTTAACATATATTAATAATGCTATAGAACATGTAATCCATGCTAATATGTAATATAATATCTACTATACATAATATAATATATAATATAGTAATAATATTAATATTATATTAATATATATATTAATGTTAAACCTCATTAGGTCCATGGTATAAACCTGGTTTGGTCATGATTTTTAAATATCTTGTTGGATTCAGTCTTCTACTCTTTCATGATTTTTGCATTTAGGCACATGAATGAGGTTGTCCTGATTTGAATAATAAAGTTATACTGATTTCTCAAAGTGAGCTGATAAGTGTTCCCTTTTTTCTATTCTCTAGAAGAGTCTGTATAAAATTGTAATATCTGTTCTTTGAATGTTTGAAATCATCTGAGCTTGATGTTTTCTATGTGGGATTAGCAACCTATTTAATTATGTTCAGTGGTTATGGGACTATTCAGGATTTTTTTTTTCTTAAGCCAGTTTTGGTAAGTCATGTGTTCCAAAGAATCTGTGCATTTTGCCTGTTTTAAAATTTATTTAATACAATGTTATATAAAATATTCTTTTTATCTTTTTAATCTCTGCTCTAGCTGTAGCAATATTTCCTTTCTCATCCTTAATATTATTGATTTATGCCTTTAAAAAATTCTTTTTAAACTTTGCCAGATGTTTATCTACTTTATTAGTCTTTCAAAGAATTAATTTTGGCCTTGTTGATTCCCTCTACTGTATCTTTATTTTTCTATTTTATTAATTTATGATATTCTTTCCTTTTCTTTCATTGAGTTTTTATTCTTTTCCTATTTTTGTAAGTTGGATGCTTAGCTAATTGTCAGCTTTCTTTTTTAAAAATATAAGCATTTAAGGCTCTAAATTTCCCTCAAACTACCACTTACACTGCATTACAAAAGTTTTGATATGCAACATTTTCATTCATAAGGGCTTTAAAATTTTCCAGTGTGATTTTTTTCTAACTCACAAACACATGGAAAAATTTTTACTCATTATTTTATCATTGATTTTTAACCTAGTTGCATTGCAGGTTACAGAAACATGATCTGTATACCAGATATTATAATTTATTAAGAATTGTATTATGTTCTAGTATGTGGTCACTTTTTATACATTTCCCTTGTGTGGATGAAAACATTTGTATTCTCTAATTGTTGGATTCAGGATTTTATCTACATCCATTTGTTCAAGTTTCTTAATTGTGTAGTTAAAATCTTCTATATCTTAATTTTTTCTGTGTTTGACATAGCAATAACTACAAGAGATATGTTGAAATCTTCCATAATAATCATGGACTTACCAATTTTTCTCTGTAGTTCAGTCCATTCTTCCTTTGTATGTTTTGAGGCTATTTTATGAACTGAATTGTTTTATCTTCCAGTTTCATTAAAACTTTTATCATTATTAGGAACTCTTTTATAATATTTAACTTAATGACTTTTTTTTTTTTTTTTTGCGGTACACAGGCCTCTCACTGTTGTGGCCTCTCCCGTTGCGGAGCACAGGCTCCGGACGCGCAGGCTCAGCGGCCATGGCTCATGGGTCTAGCCGCTCCACGGCATGTGGGATCTTCCCAGACCGGGGCACAAACCCTTGTCCCCTCAACGGCAGGCGGACTCTCAACCACTGCGCCACCAGGGAAGCCCTATTGACTATTTTTTTGATAGTAATAAAGCCACTCCAGCTTTCCTTTGGTTGATATTTTTTTCTCATGAATCATTTTGGGTTTTGTTTGTTTTAATATTTATTTATTTATTTATTTATTTGGCTGTGTCAGGTCTTATTTGCAGCACAGGGGATCTTCATTGCAGCACGGAGGATCTTTTGTTGAGGCATGTGGGCTATAGAGCACGCGGGCTCAGTAGTTGCAGTGTGCGGGCTCCAGAGCGTGAAGGCTCAGTAGCTGTGGCATGTGGGCTCTCTAGTTGTGGCGTGCGGGCTCTAGAGGGTTCAGGCTTAGTTGCCCCGTGGCATGTGGGATCTTAGTTCCCCAACCAGGGATTGAACCCGTGCCCCTGAATTGGAAGGTGGATTCTTAACCAGTGGACTACCAGGGAAGTCCCCTCATGTATCATTTTGAATGCCTTTATTTTCAGCCTTTTGGTGTCCTTCTGTTTTAGGAGTGACTTTTGTACACAACATACAGCTGGATTTTTAAAATATTTAATATTTCAAATATTATGTCTGTTTCTTTACTAAAGAGTTTAGCACATTTACAGTTTTTACAGTTAGTGATAAATCTGGATTTGTATCTGCCATCTAATTTTGTACTTTCTTTTTGATCCACCCATCTTTTCCATGGTTCTTGTTTCCCCTTTCTCACTTTTTTAAAAGTTGAGAGGTTTTCCCCTTTTACCCCATTTCTTTTCCTCTACAGATTTGGTAGTTACATACTCCTTTTCTATTATTTTTTAGAAATTACCCTTAAAATTTTTTCAAACTTTAAAACAGTCTAGGGTTAATAATTATTTAGTCCCCCTGCCATCCCCAGATAATTCAAGGACTTCAAACCACATTAATTCCAATCACCCCTCCCAACTTGTATATGACTGACATCCAGTATTTGAGTTCTACCTTTTTTTTTCTTTTTTGCCCACAAAGTAGACATTATTATTGCTATTAACCCTATCTTATACAGACACTTTTTGTTTAAATTTACTTACTTGTTTACCACTTCTTTACTCACCATTTGTTCTTGTATATCAGACTTTCCTTTTGGGATCATTTTTACTTTCCTTTAATGAAAGTCTGTCAGGTTTTGTTCATGTGAAGATGACTTTATTTTGTTCTCATTCTCAAAAGATAGTTTTACTGAGTATGCAAACCTAGGTCAATAACTATTTTGTCTTGGCACTTTGAAAATAGTTTCCCATTTCTTATGGATTTCTATTGTGGCTATCGATAATTTTACTGTTAGTCTAAATGCCATTCTTTTATAACCAGTTTGTTTCTATTCTCTGGTTGCTTCTAAGTTCTTATCTTTATTTTTGGTCTTTTGCAAGTTTACTACAATGTGTCTAGGAGTGGATTCACTTCTCTTACAAGTTCTGAAAAGTTCTCAGCCATTATCTCTTCAAATATAATCTCACCTTAGCTTTCTCCGCTCCTTCCTTGTGGGTTTCAGCTGCATAGTAGACCTTCATATTCTTGTCTCCATTTCTCTTAACCTCCTTTTATATTTTACATCTCTTTTTTTTCTCTGTGCTATATTCTGGGTAATTTCTTCAGATCTACTTTCCAGTTCATAATTTTCTCTTCAGCTGCATCTAATCTATTTAGTCCATCTCATGAGATTTTTATATCACTGATCATAATTTTCATTTATACAAGTTCTATTTGGTTTATTTTCAAATCTTCTGGCCATTGTAGACAGGTTTTTATTCCACATTTTTTTTGCGATGTGATTCCATCTTGTATTTCTTTGAACATTTTATACATGATGGTTTTATAGTCTGTATTTGGTAATTCCAATAGCCAAAGTATTTAGGAAGGGCGTATTGTCTCAGCGTATTGTTTATTGTATTGCTGACTCTCACTCATAGTGGCCTGTTTCCTTGTAGTTTGGTGATCACTGATTGTGAGCTCATATTTTTAATTTAATCTGTGGGAATCCTGAGGGCCTAAATTGGAGGTACATTCATACTGATGGCATTTGCATTTAGTCGGGGCTGCTATTAACCTGGGACTACTTTAGCCACCTTCAAGGGACCTGGGCACAATTCAGGAGTCTCAAGTTAAGTTCTCTCACCTTGCCTCTGCCCTAGACTTAACTTGCGTATCACAGTGCTTATTTCAACATTTAGCCTGACTTTCCTGTTTACCTGTTAGTGATGAGTCCATGCTTTAGTTTTAGTTACTCACTGTCTTGTTGAGTTTTTCTTGGCAGAGGATATTTAGTCCTTAGAGATTTCCCTTACTTTCTAACCAACCCAGCAATGCATTAAAAATAATGGTTTGTTTTATTTTGTTTTGTTTTCCTAATTCATGCAGAATCTAGTTGTATTTTAGTGGGAGAGCCTTTTAGAGCACTAGTTCACCATCTTACCAAAAGTGGAAATCTCATGATGCTATTATTATCCCCATTTTACAGATGAGGGAACTGAGGCTTAGAAAATTAAATGTCTTGCTCAAGACTACACAGCAACACAAGCAGTGGCAGAGTCAAGACTAGAACCCATGCTGTCTGACTCCAGAACCTGAACCTGAGTTTATCCAGAGGTTTGCTGGTCCCCAAAGGAGAAGAAACATGTTTATAGGGTTACGGCCTTGAAGTGTGTGGTACAGGCTCGGGTCAACACTCTGGGATGAACCCACAAACTTCTACTGAGGAAGGAATGATGAGACCCAGTCTGGCCCAGAGTGGGTAGGCCCCAGACATCCAGCACCAGCTGCCAGCTTGGCAGCAGCTCAGCCAGAGGCCATAGAGGGCACTCAGCCCGCAGTTCCACCCTGGGAAGGGAGCCAGAAGAAGCTTCCTGCACTCGGGTTTCCATGACAACCAGTCACCCTATTCAATAAGACGCAAAAGCCACAGACAGTGACTGGAACATTCCTGAATCTTCAGTCCTCATTACAGGTAGGTCTTCTGCAGCGTTGGGGGCAGTGTGAGAGGGATTCAGAGGAAAGAGAATTCATGTGAAGGGATAATGTTTAAACAAGCTCACAATGCCACTCACCAGCCTCTTCCTCCTCACCTACACCCCAAGTATCATGGACCCAGGGTCCCATGTCCAAGGAAGTCCAGAAACAGGCTGGGGGCAGCCTGGTGCTAGGTCCCAAACAATACAGGTTCCCCTTTATCATTCAATAGCAATCCCCTCTTGACTCCTCCTGCCAGGTTCTCAGGCTCCTATGTGAAATAAGGGCCCTGCCCTCTGTGAGCAATTAGTCTAGTGCAAGACCTAGACAGATCCTAACAGCCAATTATAACCACGGGGCAAGGGAGCACAGAGGCCATGAGAGCACAGAAGAGGGATTCCCTCCAGGAAGTCTTCCCAGAGCAGAGGTACTTGAGCTGGGTCTGGGGTGACAAAAATCTAGCCCAGTACAGAAGGGAGGCAAGGGCATTCCAGGCAGAGGGAACCACATGCAATAGGCTCAGAAGCATGAAGGGGTAAGGTTATTTTCATAAAACGAAGTGAGGGAAGCAGGAAAGGCAGCCTTGAACTCAACGCTGTGAACTTTGGCTTTATCCTGGGAGCAGCCGGCAGCCCTTAAAGGGTTTTAAAAGGGTATGACAGGGCCCTATTGTCATCATAGTATCGAGGACGGATAGGAGCTCGTTGCAATAACACAAGGAGAGACCACAGTAAGGAGTACGATGATTGAGGTGGCAGGGATAAGAGAGAAGGGACAGATTTGACAGATGTTTAGAAGGGAAAATCCATAGGACTTGGTGAGAGATTGGCTGTGAGGAGTGTGAAAAGACAGGAGTGTTAGCCAGGAGCAGGTGTGGGAGTAGGGGAGGGGCGGCCACAACAGACCCTTGCCGGGTCATGTGGAGGCGACCAATTTTCCTCATACAGATGCTGGTGGTTGAGCTCCCTGGAGTGTGCTATTCAGGACATGTCCTCTCCAGGTCAACGCAGAAAAAGAATGTTTCAAAGCCTTTTTCAGCAGGCTTCAACTACCAGGCGGGCAGTTCCAGCTGCAGTTCTGCCCGCTCTGCTCTGAACTGAACCAGCCCTGGTGTCCCAGAGCCCCCGACCAGGGGCAATCTGGGAAGCTAGTGTCTCTCCCTGCTGGGCCACTGGCTCCACATCTCCCAGGCCAGTGGAGCCAAATTTCTGTTTTGTGCTTTTTGTTTCCTTCCGGTTATGTGCTTGTCACAAAGTTATGTCTGTGGCTGCTTGACTGGATAGTCTGAGGCTGTATCAATAAGAAGTAAACTGTAGAGAAATCAAGGTGATGATTACAAATCTTAAAAAGGGGCTCTGGAGTCAGACATAACTGTGTTCAAATCCTGACTCTAAGTGGCTGGGTGTCTATGGGCAGTGCCTCCCCCAGTTAACGGGATCCTCAGACATTCCACGCCCTTCTGTTCACACTTCTTTCCTCCCTCAAGCCCCCCTCCTGTTCACATTCATCTCCTGTTCTCCTTCATCCTCTCCAGTGCAAGACCACACTCCTGCCCCCACTAATTGGTCCTGGTAAGGAGTCATAGCAGGCTCCTGAGGGAAGTGTTGGGGCCCAGCTGCCTCCCCATGCCCCCTCCCTTCATTTCCAGCCCCCAACCTGATCTCCCAGCAGGTGCCAGGCCCGTCCATCAGGGACCAGAGCTTACCTGCCTCATGTGCAGACTGCACTGGTGTACCTGACCTAGATCGGGGCCCCAAGGCTGATATCCACTTCTGGTCCTCTTATTCCCTCTTCCAGAATCCCTCCTCAAACCCGCACACCCCAACACTCACTGGGAGATGGAGGAGGGAGGTGTGGCCTACGAAGGAGCCTGGGAAAGGGGGCGGGGCCAGGCCTGTGAAGCTACGAGGCAAACCCTACCCCTGGGCCCAGACAATCCAGACACCCTCCAGGAAGGCCCGGGGGAACCAGAGGGGGGTCGCAGGCTGGCCGCCCCGCAGAGTCCGGGCACCCCGGGCCTGACCCACGCCCTGCCTGGGGCGGGGCCTGCCTGGCTCCCAGACTCAGCACCCACTTCCTGCCCGGGGCGGGGCCTGCGGCCACAAGCCAAGCGCCATAAAATTTAAAGAGGTGAGAGAGACACTTCGCAGAAACGTCAGCAGTGCGGGGAAATGAAATAAGACCTCCCTTCGGGGCGCCCGCCCCCGCCTGCGCCGCCCTGAGCCCGGAGCCACCTCGGAGGGTCCAGGTGCGGACCTGCGCTTAATACACCCCTCTCCCTAGGGCTGGAATGGAGACAGGCTCCCTCCCCACACTGCCCCCCAGCTTGGGAGAGCGAGGCCAGGCACCAGGGATCCGGACCCCAGCAACCTGCGTGGTGTTCCAGGCTAGGGCTGAGTCCGGCCGCTGTCCCTCATCCCGGCCAGGGCCAAGAGAGCATCTCCTCCCCCACGGGGAAGAGCAGATCCCAAAATGCCCACCCCCGCCAACTTGTCCCGATGCCTTTCTCGGGTGTCCGATGGTGCTCCTGGTTCCCGCCACCCCCCTCCCTCTCCTCGCCATCTGAGAGTCCACCCCCACCCCCGTCCAGCCCTCATCTTTCCCTCCATGATGATGATGGATGGAGCCTTCAGGGAGCTAGTGCGGGCCGGCTTGGCTCAGGCGGAAATGAAGAGGATAAGATCTGCGAGCCGAGCCCCTGTGACACAGTGATATCCGCCTCGCTCGCTGAGCTCGGGGCGATGGATGGACAGAGCACCTCCCCCACCCCCCCCACCCCGTACGCTGTGGGGCCGAGGGTCTCCGGCCGCAGCCCCGGAACCCCGCCCCCCACGATGGAGCTCAAGCTAGCGCGCGTGTGCGCGCACACGGCCCCCACGCAACGGCGCCCCTCCCAGAAACACCGCACTGAAGCCACACGCGGCAGGCCGACTCCCCCTTCCCACACACTTAGCCCTCTACGCATCTGGCCGTGCCCCACACACATATATGGAACTGTCCCTCTTCCCCTAACACACTCGCAGCAGGCACGAGTGCACACACGAAGATTGTCCTTAGAACAAATCACACCTTATACATTTGCCCATCCTATTGCTTCTTGCCTGTGCACATATACCCACACCCACGCAAGCTGGACCTCGTTGCCCCCAACACAGTGTTCCTAGAGTCTCATGGGTCACTCAAGAAGAGGCTGTGACCACTGTGAAACTCAGCCCTGGGCGGGGGTCTTAGAGCAGGGAGCTGGACAACAGTTGCTACTTGTACTCATCATCTTGTTTGGCCACTGAGTGGGTCAGGTTTGGCACGGACAACGGGCAGCACTTGTACTGTCTAAATAGGCCTCACCATCAGTGTTGCCATGGTTACCATCTTCCTAGCACTATCACACAGCAACATCATTGTTACTATGGCTGCAGACCCCGCACTCCCCTCCTCTGCATTGCTACCATTTGCTTGCCATTGCCATTACCATTGATTCATTCACTCATTTGTGTATTCACTCATCCCCTCACATTCCGCTCATCAACTCCAGATACAGAGATGAGTGAATCGGTGCCCCCCTTTGGGAGTGCACAGTGGAATGGGGAAGATGAGAGGTAAGCAACCAACAGTATTGTATTGGGTGGGCCAAAAAGTACCTTTGGTTTGTTAAGTAAAAATAAAAGACATTTTTCATTTTCACCAAGAACTTTATTGAACAACATATTCACCCTTTTGTTCCACTACCTTCTGCCATTTTTCAGGCAACTTCATAACTCCATCTTCCCAAAACTTTTTATCTTTTTCAGCAAAGAACAATTCCAGGTGCCTTTTAGTCTTCCAGGGAATTGAAGTTTTTTCCATTAAGAGAATTTTGTAAAGCTGAAGTAAATGGAAATCCGAAGGTGCAATGTCTGGTGAATACGGTGGATGAATCAGAAGTTCCCAGCCAAGCTGTAACAGTTTTTGCCTGGTCATCAAAGAAACATGTGGTCTTGTGTTATCCTGAGGGAAGATTATGCATCTTCTATTGACTAATCCTGGACCCTTTTCATCGAGTGCTGCTTTCAGCTGGTCTAACTGGGAGCAGTACTTGTTGGAATTAATTGTTTGGTTTTCCAATCCCACTGTTTACACAACATCACCTTCTTTGGATGAAGACCGGCCTCTGGTGTGGTTGGTGGTGGTTCATTTCGTTTGCTCCAAAATCTCCTCCATTCCACACTGTTGTACAGTATCCACTTTTCATCGCCCGTCACAATTTGTTTTAAAAACGGAATGTTTTCATTACATTTCAGTAGAGAATCGCATGCGGAAATATGGTCAAGAGGTTTTTTTCACTTAACTTATGTGGAATCCAAACATCAAAGTGATTCACATAACCAAGCTGGTGCAAATGATTTTCAATGCTTGATTTGGATATTTTGAGTATGTAGGCTACCTCCCGCGTGGTATAACGTTCATTCTTCTCAATTATTGTTTCAGTTTGATTGCTACCAACTTCAACTGGTCTACCCGACCGTGGAGCATCGTCCAACTAGAAAACTCCAGCACAAAACTTCACAAACCACTTGTAACACGTTCAATCAGTCACAGCACCTTCTCCATACACTGCACAAATCTTTCTGTGCATTTCAGTTGAGTTTTTACCTTTCTTGAAATAATAAAGTATAATATGCTGAAAATGTTGTTTTTCTTCCATCTTCAATATTAAAATGGCTACACAAAAATTCACCAATTTTGATGTCTTTTTTTTTTAAATGCACGCTGATATGACAGCTGTCACATACAATCTAAAAAAATTGTTTTGAACGAAGTTAAAGACAACTAAGTGCTACTAGAGCCATCTTACAGAAAAAAAGCAAATGAACCTTTTGGCCTACCCAATACATTTTGCAAAGCCTTGAAGACCCATGAGGACTTGCCGCATAGATGGTTTGGTAGAAAGGATACTCAGGGGACACCATGCAAAGAGGGCAACAATAAGAAGGGTGTGAAGCCATTGACAGCATCATCACCTGACCACCAGGTCGTGCTTGGTGTGCTCGGAGATGAGTGTACTCTGGGGTGTCAAGAGCAGGCAGTAAGGAGAGAAGGCCAGTTGCTGCCACACTATGAAGAATATTCAGTGACCCAAGATTCCCCGGGTGACAGATCTGGGAGTCTGACAGACCTGGGTTTGAGTCCTGACTTTGCCAGCCCCTAGCTTAGGGACTTTGGATGAATAATTTCTGCACAGTGTCCGGCAATTAGCAAGTCATTGTTTTTACTATTGTCATTTTAAACCATGCAAAGGGGCTTTGGAAAATCACCAACATTAAAACTTTTGGCCTCTAAGGGAAGCTCAAGTCCCTCTCCTCACCAACCTACCTCCTGAAGCCAAACCCCAGAGGAACCAAGACAGGTGGTTCAGGCCAAGGGTATTACTTACTGAAGGATGAAGCCTGGGAGTGAGGCTTTCCTAGAAACCAGTGCACCTGTGTGCGTCCTCTCCCTTGTCCACAAGCTGACTCTCGGAGGGAAGAGAGTCACTATTATGCACTATTTTATCTAGTGCATAAAGGCCCACTCGCCTAGGCCAGGGGCTTCAACTTGGTGGTTTGAACCCAAGGCCTTAAGTGATTTTCTTTAACTAGGGTTTCCCATCAGAACCAACAGGAAGGCTTTTTTGAAATGTGAATGCCTGAAAATTCTGACTCAGCAGGTCTGGGTTTGAGTCCTGAAAGAAGCTCCTCGGGGATTCTAATGTGTACCCTGGTTAATTTCCCATATATCCTGGCTGCTTATGCCCCTGGGACCAGCACTCAGTCGGTATCTTTGGTTCTGGGCAGATCCCCTCCCTTCTCAAGGACACTATCTCCATCCCCAGCCTCCTTCCAATACATGGCTAGAGCAAGAGCAGCCATGTTCTTCCATGACTCAGTTGATTGGTCCAAAAATGGGCAGCTGACCCAGAATAGGCCAATTAGACTCCTTCCCTGGGACTTTTAAAAGTTATTTTATTAAATTTTAAAATATAAAAATATTTCATATATATGAAAGAATAGAATAATACAATAAAAACCTTCTGCTCATCACCCATACTTAGCAATCATTTTGCCATATAGTATTATGTCTATCTGATTCTGCCCTCCTCCTGATCCATTTTCATTACCTTCTTCACTGCTACTTACCCATAGGTAACTACTATTCTAAATCGGTGTGTATCTGCTATTCACATTTTTATACTTTTACTATAGAGTTGTCCATTAAAATATAGTATTATTTTATATGTTTTTAATATTTAAATAAGTTTCACATACCATTATGTACATATTTACATAAATGGAATCATTTTCAACTTGCTTTCATTCAACATTGTTTTATAAGATTTGTTCATGTTGATACATGTAGCCCTGGTCCATTCATTTTACCTGAGGAAGAGTAACCCATTGTATGAAAACACCATAATTTTTAAATTTCCTCCACTATTGGTAGATGTACAGATTACTTTCTTATTTCTTATGCAATTGCAAATGATCCTGCAATGAGCATCCTTGTGCATGTCTCTTTGTGTGTAAGAGCAAAATATCTCTGATTAATATAGCAGGGAGTGGGATTGCTGGGTCCTGGGGTGTGTACATTGTCAAGCTGTGTTTCCAAATTTCTCTCCAAAGTTGTTGCACTAATTTACTAATTTGCCCTCCCACCAGCAGTTTGCAAGAGTCATTTCCCCACATCTTTATTAATACATACTTGGTACTGCCAGACTTTTAAACATTTGCCCATTTGACGGATATGATACGGTGTCTTATTGCTGATCATTTTTGTGTCTTTCCCCAATTATTAGTGAAGTTGAGCATCTTTTCATTTTTATGGGAAATTCCATTTTCTCCTTTGTATATTAGCTGTTGATGTATTTTGTCCACTTTTCTGCTGGTTGTTTGTTTCTATCTTATTGAATTGAAGAAGTTATATAATCTGAATATTAATCCTTTACAGTTTTTTTATTTTGAAAATATATTCATCCACTTTGTGGTTTTTAAATATCTTAAACTTAGGATGTCTTTGTATATGGTGGTTTTGGCACAGGAATAGGCAAAACAATGGAGCAGAAAGGACAAATTTATCCCTCTTTTCCTTCATGGTTGGTTCTTGTTCCCCCAACCCCCCCTCGTTTGCTCTCTCCCCTATGTTTAAGAAATCTTTTCCTAAACAACACCACAAGATATTCTCTAAGACTTTCTTCCAGTTATTTTTAGCCTGCCTTTTTATTTTTATTTTTTGGCTGTGTTGGGTCTTTGTTGCTGCACACAGGCTTTCTCTTGTTGCAGCAAGTGGAGGCTACTCTTCGTTGCGGTGGGCGGGCTTCTCATTGCGGTGGCTTCTCTTGTTGCGGAGCACAGGCTCTAGGCACACAGGCTTCAGTAGTTGTGGCACGCAGGCTCAGTAGTTGTGGCTCATGGGCTCTAGAGCGCAGGCTCAGTAGCTGTGGCACATGGGCTTAGTTGCTCCGCGGCATGTGGGATCTTCCCGGACCAGGGAGCGAACCCACGTCCCCTACATTGGCAGGTGGATTTTTAACCACTGCACCACGTGGCTCATGGCTCTAGAGCGCAGGCTCAGTAGCTGTGGCACATGGGCTTAGTTGCTCCGCGGCATGTGGGATCTTCCCGGACCAGGGAGCGAACCCACGTCCCCTACATTGGCAGGTGGATTTTTAACCACTGCACCACCAGGGAAGTCCCTACTTTTTTACATTTAGCCTTCAAGTCACCTAGATTTTAATATATGGCCTTCCATATATTTATTATTATTTATATATTATTTTCTATTGCCTTCTATATAGATGGCCAGTTGTTCAAGCACCCTGTGTTACATGGTTTCCCATTTCCCCACTGATTTGTGAAGTGAGCACTGTCATATACAAACTTCCTATACATGAGTAAGTCAGTTTCTGGGTTCTGCTTTCTGTTCTATTGATCTATTCATTTATCCCTGTGCCACTACAGTTTTGATGATTATATTTATATATAAGAAATCTTTTTTTTTTAACATCTTTATTTGAGTGTAATTGCTTTACAGTGGTGTGTTAGCTTCGGCTTTATAACAAAGTGAATCAGCTATACATATACATATATCCCCATATCTCTTCCCTCTTGCGTCTCCCTCCCTCCCACCCTCCCTATCCAACCCCTCTAGGTGGTCACAAAGCACTGAGCTGATCTCCTTGTGCTATGCAGCTGCTTCCCACTAGCTATCTATTTTATGTTTGGTAGTGTATATATGTCCATGCCACTCTCTCACGTTGTCACAGCTTACCCTTCCCCCTCCCCATATCCTCAAGTCCACTCTCTAGTAGGTCTGTGTCTTTATTCCTGTCTTACCTCCAGGTTCTTCGTGACTGCTTTTTTTTTTTCTCTTAGATTCCATATATATGTGTTAGCATACGGTATTTGTTTTTCTCTTTCTGACTTACTTCACTCTGTATGACAGACTCTAGGTCCATCCACCTCACTACAAATAACTCAATTTCGTTTCTTTTTATGGCTGAGTAATATTCCATTGTATATATGTGCCACATCTTCTTTATCCATTCATCCGATGATGGACACTTAGGTTGCTTCCATCTCCTAGCTATTGTAAATAGAGCTGCAGTGAACATTTTGGTACATGACTCTTTTTGAATTATGGTTTTCTTAGGGTATATGCCCAGTAGTGGGATTATAAGAAATCTTGATACATGGCAGATGTGACAAAGACTGGCTCACTCTTTGCTACACCTCTTTTTTCTTGTTCTTAGGATGACCGCTGGGCTCCATCTCACAGCACCCCCTTGCAAGCCCCCCTTGCAAGTAGGTGGGTGAATTCTGACCAATGATGTGAATGGAAACAATGTACACTATTTCTAGGCATTGCTTATAAAACCTCCCATGCACGATCCTTCTCTTTCCCCTTCTGCCAGTTTGATGCAAATATGCATGATGACCTTGAAAAATGGGAGCCTAAAATGGAAGAAGCCTGGGTCTATGAATCGCTGCTTGAAGGAGAGCTGCCCACTGATCAGGAACATCAGATCTGGATTTTAAACAAGCTAGAAATAAAGCTTTATCACATTTGAGCCTTAAACATGTTGAGGTTTGTTTCAGCAGCTAGTGCCATCCTAATACTGTATGGCTAAGTACTTCCCTGTCTCCTTGTTCTTCCTCCTCAAAACTGTCTTAGCTATTTTGGGCCCTTATCCAAAAAGATCAGTTTACCAAGTTCCTTTTAAAAACCTTGCTGTGTCTTTGGTTGGAATTCCATTTCATTTCTTTCTTTCTTTTTTATTAAAGTATAGTTGATTTACAATGTTGTGTGGAATTCCAATTAATTTCTACATTAATTTGTGGAGGCTTACCAGCTTTACAATATTGAGTTTTTCCATTCATAAACATAATCCATATATTTAGATACTGTTTAGTAGATTTTATTAGATCAATAAAGATATATAATTTATTTTATACATAGGTCTCATGTATCTTCTGTTACTTTTAGTCATAGTTATGTTGATTTTGTTGCCATTGTGAATGAAATCTTTTTCCTTTTCACATTCTATGTCCAAATTGGGTGCTGCTGCTATACAGGAACCCCAGTGGTTTTTGAATATTTATCTCGTATCTGGCAACCTTGTTAAATTCTCTTATTAGTTATGATAATGTGTATACTTTGGATATACAACATATAAAAGTTGCCTCCACTTGCCATTTTCTATTTCCTCTGCCTGGAACTCCCTTATCCCACCTGGTTTACTCCTTCACAGCCTCAGGTCTTTGCTCAAATATCTAACCAGTCAGGCCTTCCCTGACCACTGTGTGCACACATGCACACACACAGTGCTCTTTCTTTCTCCCCCTTTTTCTTGTTAGAATTGACATATTATAAACTGGTTTGTTTTTGTCTGCCTCCTCCACTGGGATGTAAACTCTGTAAGAATAGAAACTGTTTTGCTTACTTCTGTATCCCCCAATACTTAGCTCAATAGATTTTTCTTACAAAAGTGTCAAATTTATTCCTTTTTTCCCTATGCTTCGTATTTCTTTTGTTTTTTAAGAGATTTTATTTTTTGGAGCAGTTTTAGGTTTGCAACAAAATTGGGAAGAAAGTACAGAGATTTCCCATATACTCCTTGCCCCTACACATGGATAGCCCCTCCATTATCAACATCAGTCACCAGAATGACACGTGTTTTTTTAACAAGGATAAGCCTACACTGACATGTGAAAATCACCCAAAGTCTATAGTTTACCTTAGGATTCACTCTTGTACATTCTATGGATTTGGACAAATGTATAATGACCTATGTCCATAAATATAATATCATGCAGAGTATTTTCAATGCCTTAAGAAAAAAATCTCTCCTTCTCTTTACCCCTGACAGCCACTGATCTTTTTATTGTCTCCACAGTTTTGCTTTTTACCAGAATGTCATATAGTTAGAATCATACAGTACATAGTCTTTTAAAACTGGATTCTTTTACCTAGCAATATGCATTGTGTCTTTTTATAATTTGATAGCTCATTTCTTTTTAATACTTAATAATATTCTATTCCATAAATACCACAATTTATTTATCTATTCACCTACTGAAGGACATCATGGTTGCTTCCACATCTTGGAAATTATGAATAAAGCTGCTATAAACATCTGTGTGCAGGTTTTTGTGTGGACATAAGTTTTCAACTCCTTTGACTAAATACCAAGGAATGTGACTACGGGGTCGTATGGCAAGACCACATTTAGTTTTGTGAGAAACCACCAAACTGTCGTCCAAAGTAGCTGTACCATTTTGCATGCCCACCAGCAATGAATAAAAGTTCCTGTTGCTCCACATCCTCATCAGCATTTGGTGTTATCACTGTTCTGGATTTGGGCCACTCTAACAGGTGTCTAGTAGTATCTCATTTTTTAAATTTGTATTTTCCCAGTGACATATGATGTGGAACATCTTTTCATATGCTGACTGGCCATGTGTATATATTCTTTGGGGAGGTCTGTATTAAGGTCTTTTGCCCATTTTTATTTGTTTTTTTTTTCTTTGCGGTATGCGGGCCTCTCACTGTTGTGGCCTCTCCCGTTGCGGAGCACAGGCTCTGGATGCACAGGCTCAGCGGCCGTGGTTCACGGGCCCAGCCGCTCCGCGGCATGTGGGATCTTCCCGGACCGGGACACGAACCTGCGTCCCCTGCATCAGCAGGCGGACTCTCAACCACTGTGCCACCAGGGAAGCCCTTTTTGTTTTTGTTTTTTTTGCCCATTTTTAAAATCAAGTTGTTTTCTTATTTTTGAGTTTTAAGAGTTCTTTGTATATTTTTGGATAATAGTCCTTTATCAGCTGTATCTTTTGCAAATAATTTCTCCCAGTCTGTGGCTTGTCTTCTAATTCTCTTGATATTTTCTTCGCAGAGCAAAAGTTTTCAGTTTAATGAAGTCCAGCTTATCAATTATTTCCATCATGTCTTTGGTGTTGCACATATTTCTTTTCAGTATAAAATCAAAGGGATAGCTTCTAATATTTCACCACTTATAATCTTTGTAGATTTCTGGTAAGTTCACTATATCAGGTTTTAAAGTTTTTTTATATTCATAGTTTTCTAAGAGTTTAAATATTTTATTTTTATTTCTCGTCTATTGAGATTTAAAATGATCTTATTTTTTAATCTATTAACGTGGTGAATTGCACCAATAGATTTACTAATATTAAGCCATCCTTGTTTTCCTGAGATAAATTCAACTTAGTCTTGGTGTATTCTTAGTATGAAATTTAAGATGCATTTTGCCATTTTAAAAGGAATTTTGTATCCGTGTTCCAAAATGGGATTGGTCTATCATTTTTCTTTCTCACACTGTTTTTTCCAACTCTGGTATCATGGTTATCTCAGTCACAAGAAAAGAGATGGAGGTGAGGATTTGTTTCTCTTTCTATTCATGCAACAGCTTAAATAAGACAGCAGTTACCTATTCATTGAAATTTTGGTAAAATTCACCTGAAAAATATCCAAATTCTGATGTTTTCATTGTAGGTCAGATTCTTAAATGGTTATAGGTCTATTTGAGTTTTCTACTTTTTTCTGAAGCTGATCATTTTTTAGATTTCTAAACAATGTATCTATGTCATACAAGTTTCTAAATGCACTAGCATAGAGGCATTGAAAGTATTCCCTTGTGACCCTTTTCTTCTCTACAGTGTCTGTACTTATGCCCCTTTAAAATAATTCTTTTTTCCCTTCATCAACCTTGCCAGAAGTTGTCTATTTTATTAGTCTTTTCAAAGAATTAACTTTTGATTTTGTTGCTAATTTCTGTTGCTTCTTTTATCTTCTAGTTCACTTTTCTATTCTTGAATTGAAAATGTGGTTCAATTGTTTTTAGTCATTTTGGTTTTTCTAATAAAGTTATTTTAAGGCTATAATTTTTAAAGTTCCACTTTGGCAGCAACCCACAACTTTTGACATGTAGAGTTTTAATTATTCAGTTTTAAATATTTTTAATTCATGTTATAATCTCTTCTTTAATCCATTAGTTATTTAGGGATGCTTTCCCACTCTGGCTAGCCTTTTATTATTAAATTCTAATTTCATGAGGTCTTTTAGATAGTGCTTCTTTGTTATTTTTTGTCTTCTTTTTTTTTGCGGTAAGTGGGCCTCTCACCGTTGTGGCCTCTCCTGCTGCGGAGCAGAGGCTCTGGACGCACAGGCTCAGTGGCCATGGCTCACAGGCCCAGCCGCTCCGCAGCATGTGCGATCCTCCCGGACTGGGGCACGAACCCGTGTCCCCTGCATTGGCAGGCGGACTCTCAACCACTGCACCACCAGGGAAGCCCTTGAGTCTTCTTTTATGTGATAGAATGGTTGATATTTATAAACATTCCACATATGCATGAAGAGAATGTATACTCTCCATTTGCTACACTGAGAATTCTACATGTTTATTGTTTGTTAATTCTTTATATTGTTTGTTAATTCTGTTATCTAGTCTTCTATATCTTCTTTATCCTTACTAGTTTTCTCTCTTTTTATTCCATGTGAAATGTGTTAAATCTCCTAGTATTACTGGGGATTTGTCTATTTTTGCTTAATGCCTTCTAGGCTTCATAAAGTTCAGTGTTATATTTTCCTGGGAAATTGTTCTTTTCATCATTAATTATCACCCACTTTTCTTAATATTGCTCTTTAAAGTTTATTTTGTTTAGTACTAACATTGCTATACCAGCTTTCTTTTGGTTAGTATCTACTTATTACTGTATATGTCTTTCTATACATTTACTACAACCCGTTTCATTCCTTTAGGTGTATCTCTTATAAATAAGATATAGAGCTGAATTTTTAAACCAATCTGAAAAAGTCCATCTTTCAATGGGTGAATTTATTTACATTTATTGTGATTATTATTTTGAGATTATTTATAACATCTATTTTGTGTCTGTGTGTCTCTTCACTGTTTTCCTTTGTCCCTTCCTTCTTTCCTACTTTCCACTAAATTGATAATTTTCCTTTTCCCTTTTATTGGTTCATAAGTTACATATTCTGTTTACCTTATCTGAATAATTACCCTTACATCTTAACATAAATAATTGATGTGACAAAGTCAGGAATTAATAATCAAGATCTCTATCATTTTCCATAATTATATAAGGACTAAGATATTTAATTAATATATCAGCCCATAATCTATTTATTTTTATTGCCTAGCATTTAGTGTCACCTTACTTTTAACTCTCCCATTACGTAGTTAGTTGTGTTTTACAGCTAAGAATTAACTATATTTTATCAAATCTAAGATGTCATCAATTGTAAGAAACACTATTACTTTATGTACCTCTAAGAAGAAAGAGGAGTGACATCAGCAAAAATGACAATGTAAGGACCTCGGAAAATTCCCTTCTCCATAAAAGTAGTGAAAACACCAGCAAAAATTGTCAGGAACAACTTTTTCAGAACTCTGGAAATTAACCAACGGCTTGTAGCAATCTGGGGAGCATTTATTATTTTTTTTAAAAAACCAATAGCTGAGTATCAGTAATAACAGCAACCTTTATGGCATTTTAACTCTCACTATTCTCATCTCCCCCTCCCTGGCTCTGCAGTTGCCCTTTCACTGCAATTACAGTAAAAACCAGCAGGCTGGCAGCTATTGGAAGGGGCAGAATGGGTTGGTGCCCCTTCAAAGTCCCATTCCCAGAGAAAACTCAAATTACTAAAATCTGAAATTAAAGAGGAGAGAGTACCACTGACCTTATAGAAATAAAAAGGATTATAAGGGAATACTATGAACAAATTAATCTACATGAAATGGACAAACTCCTAAAAAGACACAAACTACTGAAATGGGCTTTTTTAAAAAAAGCTGAATATCTGAATAGACCTTGTAACAAGTAAAGAGGCTAAATTAGTAATCAAAAACTTTCTGCAAAGAAAAACCTAGGGCCAGATGGCCTCACTGGTGAATTCTACCAAGTGTTTAAAGAATAATTAACACAAATCCTTCACAAATTCATCCAAAACATAAAAGAGGAGGAAACACTTCCCACTCATTCTATAAAGCCTGTATTATCTTGATACCAAAACCAGACACAAAAATCTATAGGCCAATATCCCTTATGAATATACATGTAAAAAAACCAGCAAATATCAACTTAAAAAGGATTATACACCATGACCAAGTGGTATTTATTGTGGGAGTGCAAGGTTGGTTCAACATAAGAAAACCAAACAACGTAATACACCATATTAATAGAATAAAGGACAAAAGCCACATGACCATCTTTTTTTTTTGGCGGGGGGGAAGCCCACACATGACCATCTTAATGGTTATCGGACCATTGGGATAACAGTGAGAGGAACCAATCCCATGTCCACTCTTTTATTCCAGGACCTTGAATCCTGTTCATGGAATAAATGATACCACATATTGGTCACAATGATTCAGAGCATATACCACAACCTGGAAGACTCTGCCTTGGGCCCACAGGTATTACCACTCATCTGGTGTCGTAAGTGAGTCTTCAAAAGGCCATTTCATTGTTTTACCAAGCCAGCTGCTAGAGGGTAATGGGGAACATGATAAGACCAACGGGTACCATGAGTCATTAGCCTATTGCCACTTTACTTTATTTACCTTACCAGTGCTTCTCTGGTCAGAAGCAATGCTGTGTGGTATACCATGATGGCAGATAAGGCAGTAATGGTGGTTGTGAAAGAAGCATTGTGAGCAGGGAAGGCCAATCCACAACCAGTGTCTACTCTAGTGAGGACAAAGTGCTGCCCCTTCCATGTTGGAAGTGGTCTACCATAACCACCCTATCACCACATTCCCTGAGGAATGCTGTCATATAAGGGCTCAGTGTTGGTCTCTGGCAGATTGGGCACTTAGTGGCAACTGTAGCCAAATCAGTTTTGTTCAGTGGAAGCCTATGTTACTGAGCCCATGCATAACCTCCATTCCTGC
>NW_006799611.1:846269-856756 GCF_000442215.2 Lipotes vexillifer
TCCTGCTTCATTGCTACTCTGTTCATGAGTCCATTGAGCAAGGACAAAAGTGGCTGGGGAAAGAGGCTAACTGGAATCCAGAGAATGGGTCATCTTGTCCATCTGAGTATAAAGGTCCTTCTCTACTAAGGCTGCTCTTTAATGAGCATTTACACGGGACACAAACATCTTCACACAGTGTGACAGTTTGGAGAAGTTTATTCACATAGCTCTTTCCAAGATCTCTTTGTCACCAACTTTCCAATTCTGTTATTTCCAAGTCCCTGACCATCTAGCCAAACCGTTTGCCACTTCCTGCAATTAACTTTTATTAATCACTGTAAATCTGTGCCTCTTGCCATTTCTCCTTCCAGGCAAGATGAACAATGAAGTGTACTGTTCAACTGCCCACTGGAAGGTTTCTGTCTCACCACTGCTCTTCAGAACCACCCCACAGTAGGGCCTTAGTGCCACACTGGTCCACTTTTAGGTGGTTCCTGCATGTCATGCGTAATCATTTTCAAATCCTCAATATTTTCTTCCTCTGTTAACTGGTCATTGGGAAACTTCTCATAAGAATGTAGGTATAGACTAAAAGGGAGAAAGCAAAACAGCAGAAGAGCTACATACTTGTGCCTTCTAGACCCATCAAGCCCAGTCTAGCAGCAACTGCTTCCACTGGATGATGAAGTGACGTGACACGATGATGTGGATATAACCACAGCATTGTTCTGGAGACCACTGAGTCCACATGGAAACTGACTCAAGTCAAAACTCCATCAATCACCCAATTACCATAATCCCCTTTACAGCTGGTAGGCCACAATGTCATTTTGGGTTCCTTTGCATACAGTGATCCCCAAAAGTCTATTTCCCATTCCCCCATGCACAGTCACCCTGGTAAATGGCTGCTGGTCCCTTTAGGGAATGCTGGGAGGTAGAGTTCCAGCACATTAAAGAAGAGTTATGGCGGGGTGAGGGATAAATCGGGAGTTCGGGAGATTATATCTATATAATCACTGAATCACTGTGCTGTACACCAGAAACTAACACAACATTGTAAATCAACTATACTTCAATAAAAATAATAATAAAAATAAAAAAGAGCTACAGTATACATTTTTGTCAGTGTAGCATTCCTTCCTTAAGTGTCTCCCCATTATTCGAAGGGTTTGGGGTGTATGAAATGGCTCAAATCTAGGCACAGGTTTGGAGAATGCAGCTCTCTGTTGTGTTGATTCAGGCCAGACTTCTGTTCACCAGATCTAGAGCTTTTGGTTTATACAAATCAAGTAAGACTGCCCATCTATTTCAATCCTAGGGACACCACAGTCAAACAGCCACAGCTAAAACATTCTTCAGGTCAGACTATTCTGAATTATGGTAGTCACACCCCCCTTGTCTCTGTCAGTTAAGTGCCTCCCTGGGATCCCATCGTCCCCGCTGAATTCAAGGAGCTCAGCTTCATGGCGTCATTTCCCACTGTAATTCCTGTCCTCCAGAGAATCAACATTACAGAGCTCTTCAGAATGCTGGGAACTCCCCTCACCAATGTATTTCTCAAAGCCTTGGTGAGCAGTCCTCTGGACCCTCCTAGGAGACATAGTGAGGGGGTAGGTGAGCAGGTCTTATATAATAAATCCATCCTAGCCATTCTTCTTTTCCTAAGCTTTTGGATGCCTCCCTCTATAGTACATCTGGGAAGTTCTGAAATCTCAGCCTTATTCATTTAGGCTCAGGGGAGTTCATATTTGGGTTTCAACCAACCAACTGAGCAAACTATTAGCCACCCCAGCCTCTGACGGTTAATTTTATGTGTCAGCTTGACTGGGCTAAGGGATGTCCAGATAGCTGGTCATTTATTATTTCTGGGTGTGTCTGTGAGGGAATTTTTGGAAGAGATTAACATTTGAATTGGTGAACTAAGTAAAGCAGATATCCCTCCCCAGTGTGGGCAGACACCATCTGATCTATTTAGGGCCCAAATAAAACAAAAAGGCAGAGGAAGGGTGAATTCACTCTGCTTGAGCTGAGGCATCCATTGGACCTCAGCACTCTTGGTTCTTGGGCTATTGGACTCAGACGGGGACTGACATCATCAGGCCCCCCAGATTCCCAGGCCTTCAGAGTTGGACTGAATTATACCACTGGTTTTCCTGGTTCTCCAGCCTGCACACAGCAGACTGTGGGACTCTGCGTCTCCACAGCTGGGTGAGCCAATTCCTATAATAAATTTCCTCTTATCTAAATCTATCTATATCCTAAAGGTTCTGTTTCTCTGGAGAACCCTGACCAATACAAAGCCACTCAAATTACCATAACTAATCTAGAATCCCTTAGTACATTCATATCAATCAATTCAGCCAGCTCCAACATTATATTCCTTCCACCATGAGCCAACACCCTTTGGGTCCATCCTACATTGATACAAGTTGGAGACATCTTGCAATTCTTTGGTGTATATGATGCCTCTTCAGGATCACACTTTGTACCTGACCCCCTGAAGCTTGCCATGTTTTGAGTCTAGTAAAAGATCTAGAAGCAGTGAGAGGTGGGGGGCAGGTCTTGAGGAAGATCACCTTTCCCCAACAAGAACATCACCTCAAGAGGCCACTAGAGTTTCTCCAGGTACCAGGAGAGTAACCACCTCAGAAGTGGGGGATGGGATGCTTCTACTGGCAAAAAGATTGGTAAGATTTGGGAGTTCATGATACTCATCTTCATCAGAGTCTGCTCAGGTGTCTCCATCCCAGTTTTTAGGGTCCCACTTCCTCTCAGTCAAAGCCCTCTAACTTTCGTAAGAGACCTTCCAAGGTGTGAATTCAGTTGGCATTGTCCTTCAGCCATCCACACGAATAGACTTTGGGTTTGGCTTTCAGAAATCTCAAGCTGCAGCTCCGGGAGATAAGGCTTTCTTTCAGGGCAGACATAAATGCTTTCTGGATCTTGACCCACATCTTGATTTGGGAATTTAAAGCCCTAAGCTCATCACCTTTTTTATCCAAATTTTCCAGTGCACTAAGAAGCAACCAATCCACCTCACAGTTCTAATACCCTTTATTGCCACTGAAATGTTCCTTGGCAGGAGCTATTTGGTCAGTCTCACTTTCTATAGGCCTTGACTCCAGGAGTCTAAAGGTGATAATTTAATAACAGCTTCACCAGCACATGCTATGGACCACCAGTATCCCCTTTACTCCTAAAAACAGTGTCCTTAATGCCTCTAAATCTACTCAGAGAACCAATGTCAGATTCCCATCCTTACAGTTCTGCTCCCCTGGAAGCATCACCACTACTAATAACTGTATCAGTCAGGGTTCAGTCAGGGAAGCAAAGCCACTGTGAGTGTTACAGGATATGGATTTATTATAGGGATTAGGCCTGACACAACTGTGGACGGAGCTAGGGAAGTACAGGTCCAGAGAGGGAATTAGAGGGTCAGAGGCAAAGTCACTAAACAATATGCCTGAAGCTTTGGCTCAGGTGGAATCTTGGAGGCCAAGCATATGGAGCCACTGAAGTGGGATTCCCAAGTGGGGCTTGTAGGGAGTTCTATGGGATTCTGTTGCCTCTGGGTAGCTACCTCCCCTATGAGTCTATTGCTAAGCATCTCATGGTGAACCTGGAATTGCTCTTGGTGAACGGGAACAAACACAGGTTGTGGAGCAAAGAAGGAGGACAGACTGGGACCCACTGGATACCTCAGCATCTGTCTGTCACCATTTTTAGCCACAAAGACCATCAGACAATAATGGCAGCTACTGCACCTCCACTTCCCAATTCTTTTAGTCAACTCTACCCTGGAAGGAGATTCTAGGAGAGGTGTTCATAGCTTAACCAAGTTAACAATAGAATTTTCTAACACAGGGAATATAATGGCTCTACAGTTCATAAATATACAAGTTATCATTTCAGCCATTGATGGAGACTGATTTGCTGTCAAACCTCCAAATGGCATGAAAAGAGAATCTGACTGGCTCAGCTTGGGTCATGTGTCCATACCTGGTCCAATGGCTATGCCTAGGGGCACAAGTCACACAGGAAAGCATGGCTGGGGGCCCTCCGCTGGGTGTCAAGAGGCAGTTCTCAGAGAAGGGAGTTAACGCATAGCCCAGGCACAAATTGCCTCAACTGGTACTGTGTAAAATCAAGAACACTGGGGAGTTGTAGGTAACCTGCTCACAGAGAGGGTAGAGCTGTGTCCATGGAAGGAGCTTACACTCCATCCTTGGGTGCCAAGATGGCAGGAACCAAAGAGAAAAATGAAAACCCTTGTCATCCACTCAAACAATTTTCACCATGTGCCAGACACTGTATTAGGCTTGGGAACTAGCACGTTATCAGCTCTCCTGGTGCTTACAGATTAGAAGGTTTTAAGTGGTTGGGGCCTGGCACCCACAGGAAGAAGGGACTGGAAAAGAAATGGAGGCTGGTGATGCCCAAGGGACAAGGAGCTTTTGTCTGTTTGTTTGTTTTGACAGTAAGGTAGACTTTATCCAGGGGAACTACTACAGTGAGGTTGCAGGGGAACAAAATCTGTCACCCCAAAACGTCTCTTTGGTATGCAAATTATTTCCAGCTGAAAACAATCAAGGCCCCAAAGACTCAGGAAGAAACGCTGACCTCCCCACTAACTGCATAAAAGAATTTAGATAGAGGGCCTCTTCCTGGAACAGAGCTACCACCAGAGATACCTGCATTCTGTCCTGTAGTGTTCTGCTTCCCCCAAAATCTATTCTCATATTAACAAAGTATCTTACAATAAATTCTACCTCACAAGCAAAGAATTACTTTTACCTGTGGATTTCAAACAAAAGGCTTGTCAGGCCGCTAGCCCCATAAGAACAGCAGGCCCAAGATGGGGCCTGACAGTAATCCCCCTTCAAACCTCATCACCGGCGCACTTGAGGGCACCCGCAGCCCCAGGAGGACGGTCCGGTGGGCGAGGGCAGGCCTATCCCGCAGGCCAGGAGGGCCCGGGGCCTGAGGGCGTTCAGGCTATCCTGGGATGGGCCCCAGCTCCAGGCCTTGGAGAAACAGACTGGGCCAGGAGCGGGGACTTCTGGAGGCCACGCCGCGATGCCAAGGTCCACCCCCCCTTCCACACAGAGTTACCTGTTTTCCTGAAGCCACAGCTCACGGAACGCCTTGGCTTTGCCATCCCCGGCTGGGCCTGTTAGTCTGCTGAGGAGAGACACCTGGGAAGCTGCCTCCCGCAGAGGCCCTGGGTGCCTTCCCGGCACGAGGGGGCGGCAGGGGGCGGGGTGGGGACAAGGCGGTGGACTCCAATGACCGTCCCCGCTCGGCAGCAGGAGTGCCCTGCAGGTCATGGGCAGCTCCAAAAAAGACAGCCTGCTGGGCTGAGGTGGCCTCTGTTGACCGGGACAAGCAGCTTTCCAGCTCCACAGACCCAACGGTTCCCAGCGGCGTGCTGAGCCCCCCTCGGCACCACACGCCCATCGTCACGCGAGGGGCTCGCGCGTTCCCTCGGAAAAGACTTCCGAGATGCCAGCTGCCACGCTAGGAAATTGTTCTGGGTTCTTTTAGACGATGGTTAGGCGCGGCCACAAGAGGGGACACGGGGGCGGCTCAGAAAAACAAAGTTTCTTATATCCAGAGGTCCTCGAGAGACAAAGTCACTGCACGGGTAGACGGGTCACACTGGAGGAGCGCCTAGGTACCAGAGCTCGAGCAAGAATCTGGGGCAAGTGCCTTTATCTGGGGAGGGGGGGTGGAGGCACACGCGAGAAATGGCGCCAGGGGATTTCATTGGTGCGATTGAATGTTGCGTGCGTTTTCATTGGTGCATTCATTACGTCCATTCCATTGGTCAGGGAAGAATGGGAAGGAGGCGGAACTTGTGATGGAGGCCCGAATTTATCACCCTGGCGCCCTTGGTCCCCTGTGGTCCCCTGAGCCAGTGCTCACAGCGTGTTTGTGGGGGTCGTTGAGGCAACAGGAAAAAGGGGAGGGAAAAATGAAGTTTTCAAATTTACCATACAGAGCTGGAGAATGTGAAAGAGGGCGAGGTGAGGAGGACTGAACCAGTACAGTCGTTTGAGCTCAGCGAAACGTACCTACGGTCTTCCTTTTTTCCCCTCTCTCCCTCCTTTCCTTCCACTTTTCCGTCTTTCCTTCCTTCCTTTCTTCCTTCCTTCCTCTCTGCTCCGCTTTTCAGGAGAGATGTGGCAGCCTGGTCAGTCTATGACTCAGTGGTTAGCCGTTATATATTACTGGTCACATATTTTACACTCGGCAGCATGAAAAAAGGGCATAAATCTGCAATTAAATGTCTGAACTGTTGCTATTTTGGAAATTAAAACAGTCTACATTATCCTCGGTGCAACTCCGATTACTGACTCAGAGCTGAGGAGCAGTTATTCCAACCACTTTAACCGACTTCTTTCCCATAAAAATCCGTTGTTAATGGGTCCCCGGGGACCTCTGAAAATAACAAGATCTGTAATAAAGAAATTAATAACATGCAGAGCAGGCCACAGCTAAAAAGCTTTTTAGATACATTAATGGTTCTGTTCTGAATGAGGAATACTTGCACCAAATACCTCCGCCTTTGATTTCTAGTTGGTACCGGGGGTGGAGGTGGGGGGGGGAGCGTTCTGCCTGCAGTGGCATGGGGGGAGGGGGAGGATAGTTCCCACTGGAGGGGGAGTCTGCCACCCGCTGGTGGCAGCCTCCCAGCAGACAACAAATCATCCTCAATATGCAAAGTTTGCCTCTGGCTCTCTTTTTCTGTCTTCCCTCCTGCCTCTGTCTCTGGTCCCCTCCTATCCTTTTTGTCAGTTTCTGTCTCCATCTGTTGGGCCCTTTCTCATTTTTACTTTCTCCTTCTCCTGTCTTTCTTCCCAATTTTTCTCTCTCTCTCTCCCTCCCACCCACCTCTCTCTTTCTCTTGCTGTTTTTCTGTTTTGTTCACTCTGTGCTCTTATCTCTCTCTGTTGCTGTTTTTGAGTTCTGTGCCTTTGTTTCTCATTGCCTTTCCCTTTCTGACATTTTTTTCTGTTTTCTGTCTTTACTTCTCATACTTTATTCCTTCCTCAATTTCTCTCTCCAGTTAAATGCTTCTTTTTCTTCTTCTTCTAAACTTCTATCTTCCTTCCCTCCTTCCTTCCTTTCTTTCTCTTTCTCAATCCCCTTCCTTCCACATCTTGGTTTCCCCTCCTAATTCTCTCTTCCCTTTTTTTCCTGGCTCTCAGGCCTTCCTCCTCCTGTCCCCTATTCCTGTACCTCTCAAAACTCGACACATTCTTGTGATGAATCAAAAGCTTCTTGCTGAGTTGGTTCATCTAACTCAGAGTTGGGATTTTCCTAAAGAGAATCCGTTTGGAAACTAAGTAGCCATTAAGAAAAGGCAGCTGCCTACAAAGGTCAAGTTCTCCTGGAATTTTGTGTTCTCACTCCATGTGGGGGCCAGGAAGAATTAAGGGAGCACTATTTAACCTCAAGAGGCCAGAGGATGGGGAGTGTGGACTTTCCACATCATGCATTCCAGGAGCTTTGGAAACAGACTATGTTCCAGTCCCATGTCCTTACTCTCTTCACCACTGGCTGTGGGACCTTGAGCAAATCACTGAAACTCTCTGAGCCTGTTTCCTATCTGTAAAATAAGGATAAGAATAGGGAGGTAAATAATTTGTGCCCATTTTTACAGGCTACTACAGCATGGCAAATGGAGAACAGAAGATAAGATGGCAGAAATCTTGTGACTTACTTGACCAATGGAACACAGTGGAGTAGCACTTTTATTATTCTGAGCCTGACACTCACTCTGGGAACTCCCGAAGTTGCCCTAAGAACAAGCCAGGGCTAGCCAGCTGGAGGATGAGGGCCTACATCAGCAGCTGAGAAACTGTTCCACCTGAGCCATATTATGCCAGCCAGTGTCCAGCCAACAAGGCAGCTGATTGCAGATGCATGAGTGGGCCCAGCCCAGGTCAGCAGATCTGCCTCACTGAGCCCAGCCCAAGCCACTGATCCACAGAATCAGAAGCCAAATAAATTGATGTTTAGTTTTGGTTTTTGTTTTAGCATCTTAACCCTTTATAAGTGTGCAGTTCAATACTGTTAACTGTATGCACCTTGCTGTATATCAGATCTCTAGAAATTTTTCATCTTGCAAAACCCGTTAAACAACAACTCCCCATCACCCCTGCCCTAGTCCCTGGCAACCACCATTCTACTTTCTGAGTTTATGAATTTGACCTCTCGATGTGTCTCATATAAGTGAAATCAGACAGTATTTGTCTTTTTGTGTCTGGCTTATTTCATTTAGCGTAATGTCCTCAAGAGTAATGTCCTGTTTTGTTGTTGTTTTAAGCCGCTAAATTTTGGGATAGTTTTGTTACTCAGCAAAAGATAACTGATAAACATGCCTTCTTCATTATTCATACACACTTTTTTTCTTCTGTTGTTGATCAAAAATTTTTTTCTACAAGTTTGTCAAACATTCTATATTTGTTCTTTTCATGGTTATTCTTAAGAAAAACTATTTTGCCCTTAACTTGTTGATGCTCATTATTAAACATGTATTTTCATTAAATGTCTAAAGTTAATCAGAGTCTATGTGATTCACCTAAAGGGAAAAAAATGCAAAAAATTTGACATTTTCCTGATTTTCCTCTCCACACACACAGACACAGACACACACACACACACACACACACAGACACACACACACTTTTAGATTTGAATTGTGTTTCCGGCTTGTTATTTATTTATTTATATTTTTATTTATTTATTTGGCTGTGCCGCACAGCATGCGGGATCTTAGTTCACCATCCAGGGGTGGAACCTGCGCCCCCCTCATTGGAAGCGCAGAGTCCCAACCACTGGACAGCCAGGGAAGTCCCTCCAGCTTGTTATTTAAAATAATGTTTTACTATAACTTGTTAAAAATTAACAACATGTGTTATGTTGCCTCACCATTCCTTCGTATAGCCCACAACTTCCTTCTGGCTTCACTTTTCTTCTTGCTGGAATTTGTCTTTTGTTAGTTCTAGGAGGGCCTGTGAGTAGCATCCTTTCTGCTTCCTTGTACCTGTTATGTATTTATTTTTTCATCCTGAAATTTGAATGATGGTATAGAATTCTAGGTTCAAAGTTATTTCTGATCAGTATATTAAAGCCATTCCTACCCTTTTTCCTTGCATCCAGTGGGGCTGATGAGAAGTCTGATGTCCATTTGAGTCTCATTTCTTTGTAGGTAATTTATCTTTTGGGGCAGGAGTATCACTTTTACAATTTCTATAACTCTATTAGACAGATGTTTGTACTTTTGAATCTAGTCTCCACGTCACTTTTCTTTCATATTTTCCTTCTCTTTTTCTCTCTGTGCTGTGTTCTGGAATTTTATTTCAGCTCATTCATTTAAAGCTTCAGCAAACTTAAAAATCAACAGTCACCTAGTTCTTATTTACAAAATAATCGATTCCTTTTCACAAATGCCTATTTTGTCTTCTTCCTATTATTGTAGAATGGAATTTTCTCCTTTATTTCTGATGATTCTACTAATGTCCTTAATTCAAAGTCCTTTTCCATTTGCTCACTCATCTGCTTCCTAGGTGACACTCCTCACCTATTGAGCTGGCTGTTGCTCTTCTGTAGTGCCGGCATCCTCGGGTGCTGGGTGACTCTTGTTGATGCTCGCCTTTGAGGAGCTCCCCCAACACGTAATGTGACCATAACTGGCTCCTTCTTCCTGTGTGGCTTTCGTCTGCTTCCTTCCTTTAAGGATTCCTGTTTGTTTCTGTTGCTTAGGACATTCTCTTCCTTGCTTTCGAATACATTTCCATTTAAATTAACTTATTTTATTTTTTAAAATATTTATTTGTTTCTGGCTGCGTTGGGTCTTCATTGCTGCGCACGGGCTTCCTCTAATTGCAGCGAGCGGGGGCTACTCTTCATTGCAGTGCACAGGCTTCTCATTGCGGTGGCTTCTCTTGTTGCAGAGCATGGGCTCTAGGCGCACGGGCTTCAGTAGTTGTAGCATGTGGGCTCAGTAGTTGTGGCTTGTGGGCTCTAGAGCACAGGCTCAGGAGTTGTGGCGCACGGGCTTAGTTGCTCTGCAGCATGTGGGATCTTCCCGGACCAGGGCTCGAACCCGTGTCCCCTGCATTGACAGGCGGATTCTTAACCACTGCGCCACCAGGGAAGTCCCTTAACTTATTTTATAAATTTTTTCCGACAATTTCCAGGGTTTGATGATAGATGGTGAGATTTCAGTGCTCGCTTAGTCTCTGCCAGAAAAACAGATTTCTTGGCATACTGGTAAAAAGCATTCAGCAAAAGTGTGACCGCCCCCCTCCTTGGGCTTCCCTGGTGGCGCAGTGGTTGAGTCCGCCTGCCGATGCAGGGGACATGGGTTCGTGCCCTGGTCCGGGAGGATCCCACATGCCGCGGAGCGGCTGGGCCCGTGAGCCATGGCCACTGAGCCTGCGCGTCCGGAGCCTGTGCTCCGCAACGGGAGAGGCCGCAACAGTGAGAGGCCCGCG
>NW_006799611.1:857361-865179 GCF_000442215.2 Lipotes vexillifer
AAAAGGGAGAGCCCCCCGCACCCAAAAAAAAAAAAAAAAAAAAGTGTGACCCCCCAAGGCTTGAGATGGGGAGCACTTTGGGAGTCTCTGGTGTGGTCCCAGCGGCACCTCCACTAATCGGTCCCCAGAATCCAGGAAGGACCAGCCACACTCTGGATAAGGTCACGATGAATCCCAAGAGACGACCCATGGAAGAGCAGGGAGGCCCTCAGCAGAGCTCTTCCAATGCCTCCTCTCTATCCTCTTATTTCTGTTGTGCTTTTTCCTCCTCTTCCTGCAGCCCCAGCAAATCCTCCCTGTATTGGTTAAAACTCTGGGGTCTAGTGGTTTTGTAAAACTACTAGGTTAAACAAAAGGGGGGATTTATTGGTGGAATCTTGGAGAAGAACATGGTGAACTACCAAGCTGAAAAGGGCAGAGTACACCTGAGCCTGAACAACTGGCACCAGCAAATTGAGTGCTGTGGGCTCCTCCCCCCAATTCATATTTCTTCTCTCTGCACGCCTGCCTCACCCTCCTCTCCCACGACAAACTGGCTCCCCTGCCCCTCAGCCATATGTCTACAGGACAGTCCACCTGCCACCAAGGGCTCCAGAGTTGACTATGTCACAGCTCCGGCTGTCCAGAGAGCCTCACTCTACTGTCTGTAGGTCCAAGATCATAAGAGACTTTGCCTGACTGTTCCGCTTGGGTGAACAGCTGTGTAGACCTGGAGATGCACTGCTCAGACTCCCCTTCAAGGAAGAACTTGCTGGCCCTGCAAGGAAGGTAGTTAGCTGTCAGCCTCCTGCTGCTAATCCTCTAAGTCTGCCTCAGCTTTTGAGCCAAGGTCATATTCATCTTGGGGTGGCCCCAGCCAATGACTGTGGCTCCACAAGGCTGTGGTAGAAAGGCCTCTCCTCCTTTCCCCCTTCGCAGCCTGACTCTCAGACAAACCATTTGCATTCGTGACAGTGCCTGGTTCCCTGAGCACCCAAGGGACACAACAGCCCAGCCCTTGGCCATTGTCTGAGCTCAAGGGGTCAGGAGGACCTTGCACAAAATAGCTGCTCTCATGGAGACCACATGCTTGGGAAGGGGGATTGCCCAGAAGAGGACATGCCCAGGACACTCCTTCTCCTGCAACCTCCAGGTCTGAATTTTTTTTTAATTAATTAATGAATTAATGTTTCTTCCAATTTTATTGAGATATAATTAATGCACAGCACTGTATAAATTTAAGGTATACAGCATCATGATCTGACTTACATGCATCATAAATGATCACCACAATAAGTCTAGTGAACAGTCATCGTCTCATACAGATGCAAAATCAAAGAAGCAGAAAACCAATTTTTTTCCTGGTGGTGAGAACTCTTAACAACTTTCACGTATAACATAGGGCGGTGTTAATTATACTTCACATTCCTAGTACTTACTTATCTGGTAACTGGAAGTTTGTACCTTTCTTTTTTTTTTGCGGTACACGGGCCTCTCACTGCTGTGGCCTCTCCCGTTGTGGAGTGCAGACTCAGTGGCCATGGTTCACGGGCCCAGCCGCTCCGCGGCATGTGGGATCTTCCCGGACCGGGGCACGAACCCGCGTCTCCTGCATCGGCAGGCGGACTCTCAACCACTGCGCCACCAGGGAAGCCCGGAAGTTTGTACCTTTTAACTGCCTTCCTCCAATTCTCCCTGCCCACACCCCTTGCCTCTGGTAACCACAAATCTGATCTGTTTTTCTGTTTGCTTGTTTGTTTGACTCTTTGTTTTTGAAGTATAATGGACCTACAATACTGGTCCACAACCTAATGATTTGCTATTTCTGTATACTTCAGGGGGATGGGATGAATTGGGAGATTGGGACTGACATATATACACTACTGTGTATAAAATAGATAACTAATGAGAACCTACTGTATAGCAAGCATAGTACAGGGAACTCTACTCAATGCTCTGTGGTGACCTAAATGGGAAGGAAATCCAGAAAGGAGGGGATATGTGTATACTCATAGCTGATTCACTTTGCTGTACAGCAGAACTAACACAACATTGTAAAGTAACTATACTCCAATAAAAAAAAATTTTTTAATTTCTATACACTCCAAAATGACCACCATGATAAGTCTAGTTACTATCTCTCACCATACTAAGATATTATATCATTATTGACTATATTCCCCATACTGTACATTTCGTACCCATGACTCATTTATTTTTGTAACTGAAAGTTTGTACATCTTAGTCTCCCTCACCTATTTCTCTCCTCCACCGACTCCCTCCCTTCTGGCAACAACCTGTTTATTCTCTGTATCTATGACTCCACTTCTGTTTAGTTATGTTTGTTCATTTGTTTTGTTTTTTTAGATTCCACGTATAAGTGAAATCATACAATATTTGTCTTTCTTTGTCTAACTTATTTCACTTAGCATAACACCCTCTAGGTCCATCCATGTTGTCACGAATGGCAAGATTTCACTCTTTTTTATGGCTGAGTAATATTCCATTGCATATGTATACCACAACTTCTTTATCCACTCACCTATTGATGGGCACTTAGGTTGCTTAATTAATTTATTTTTAATTGTGGTAAAATACACATAACATAACATTTACCCTCTTAACCGTTTTTAAGTGTACAGTTCGATGGCATTAAACACACTCACATTGTTGGGTTACCATCACCACCATCCGTCTACGGAACTCTTTTCATCTTGCAAAACTGAAACTCTATACCCATCAAACCACAATTCTCCTTGCTCTCTCTCCCCAGCCCCTGGCAACCACCATTCTCCTTTCTGTCTCTATGAATCTGACCACTCTAGGTACCTCATATAAGCAGAATCATACAGTGTTTGTTCATTTGTGACTTAGCCTAATGTTCTCAAGGTTCATCCATGTTGTAGCATGTGGAAGAATTTCCTTCTTTTTAAAGGTTATTATATATATATATATATATATTCCCCATTTTGTCTGTCCACCAATGGACACTTGGGTTGTTTATACATTTTGGCTGTTGTGAATAATGCTGCTATGAACATGAGTGTACAGATATCTCTTTGAGTCCCTATTTTCAGTTCATTTGGGTATACACCCAGAAGTAGAATGGCTGGATCATTCGATTAGTTCTATTTTTAACCTTTTGAGGAACCGCCAGGCTGTTTTCCATAGCAGCTGCACCATTTTACATTCCTACCAACTACAACCCTTTTGCACTATGAATGTACTCCATGCCACTGAACTGTGCACTTGCAAATGGTTACGATGATAACGTTTATGTTATGTTTATTTTACCATAACTTCTTCAAATCCTCACCAACACTTGTTATTTTCTGGTTTTATTGATAGTAGAGAATGAGGTGGCTGGTCTGTGTTTTATTGTGATGGGCACCCAGCCATCCCCACTGACAGGTGAGGCTGTGTCCTGGAGGCTCGGGACCAAGACCCTCACTCACTCAGCTTCCAGGAGAGTTGCCTGTTGACAGCACTGGCCAATGGGACTGCCTCCTTCCCACGGGATGGACCACAGCCAATGACCGCCTGCTGCTGAGGTAAAAGACACGCCTCCTTGCCTCAACCTGGAGCCACTCTGAAGGGCCATCATCCCAGCTCCAGAGCTCCTGCTGAGATCAGCTGAGGTCTCTGTTGTAACTAGATCCCAGCTCAGCTTCACCCTCTGACCAATCCTGCTTCCCTCCCTCCAGTTCTTCGAGCCAAAGGGACTGGATAAAGGTCTGTATCAATCTGGTACGAAGCCAAATTTGAGAACCACTACGTTAAACAGTGGAACCCTTCCAGTCAGACTGTCGGGGCCCCAGCCAAGAGTGAGGACGTCTGGCAGCAGTGAGGCTGCCCAGCCTCACACCTCTGGGATCTGGGCTCTGGGCTCTGTGGTGAGACCTGCCCCACCTCAAGGGACCCTCGTCCCACCAGTGGCCTCAGGACACTGCGGGCTCAGGCTCGGGGAGGCACTGACTGACTCCTGTCTACACTTCTGTTCTCTGAGGACCTGCGCCCCTACCTTAACCTCCCGAAGTTTCATGGGACACAGGTTCCTCACTAGATGCTGACCTCAGTCTTGGTACCTGCCAGTTGGTGCATTTCACACTCCACGCCTTGGTTCATGCTCCTCCCTGGGAGGAGTGTCCTTTCTGCTCTGGCAAACTCCTACCTGTCCTTCTTGCTCCAGCTCAAGAGAACCCTTCAAAAAGCCTTTCCTGGGACTTTCCTGGCGGTCCAGTGGTGAAGACTCTGAGCTTCCACTGCAGGGGGCACAGGTTCGATACCTGGACAGGGAACTAGGATCCTCCATGGAAAAAAAAAAAAAAAAGCCTTTTCTCACTTCTCTCACCACCACTCTACAGAGGTAGAAGCCCCTCCCCTTTTGTGCCCCTGAACCCCCCCATGCCAGTATGTGCCAGTCCCCCCCCACACTAGACCAGGCACCCCTTGAGGGCGGAGCTTATACTTGCCTCTCTTTGATGCTGCCAGGCCCAGCAAGCACCTGGCACAAAGCAGGTATCAGTGAGTGTCACACAAAAGGGATGGGCCTGGCTTGGCCCTGGGAACACCAAAATTCGTCCAATCTTTTTCCAGGGACGCCTAGACCTCTCGGAGGTGTTAGTTCTATCGAAGAGGAACACAGCTCCCACCCCGCTAATCTGGGGGGCCTGCTTCTGATCAGCCACAACTGCCCACCAGCCAAAATGAAAATGACCCAGGTAGCAGGGCCAGGGTGAGGCAAGGGAGGAACGTAAGGTGCAAAATGTAAGGCGGCTTCACTCTCAGGTGCCTACCTGCACCTGTGCACCTCCTAGAGAAGGTGCTCCCTGGGCACCTCACCTGCCTCGCCCCAGTCCCAGCCCTGCTTTGTAACAATGACAGCAACAGCAACACCTGACAAATGTGAAGCGGTTACTGTGTGTGGGGCATTGAGCTAGTCATTGTGCAGGCATTACTCATTAATCCACACAACACTTCATGCAATGGGAACCTCATGTCTCCATCTTATAAATGAGGACACCAAGGCTGAGTGACTGCCAAGCTGGCACAGACCTTTGCTCCCAGCCCGGCCTGGCACTTTGCAGTCCTGCATTGGAGATGGAGACCTTTCCTCTACTATTCTCACCTCTGGGCCTTTGCACATGCTGTGCCAGGTACCAAGGAAACACTACTGGTGCCACATCTCCCTGAATCACAACAGCCCTGGGTGCTATGTTTCTCCTCACTTTACAGATGAAGAAACTGAGTCTCAGAGGTATGGTACCCCGTCCCCTCCAGCCACACAGGGTGTCCACGGCGGAGCAGGGCAGGAAGCTCTCCTCCTGCCTCCTCCCAGGACTCCTCTGTGAGACCTTCAGCCAACCTGCACCTCATCAGATATTTATGGTTTTGCCCATAAAAGGACAAGCCATCCTGATAAGATAGAAACGTTTTATGGGGCAACAAAAATATAGATAAAATTTTATAGTACAAATCAGGAGAAGGAAAGTATTAAGTTCCACAAACACCTTTAAATTTTAAACAGCCCCCATTGCAGAGTCCCTGGAGCCAAACTTAAATAATGGATCAGAAAGGGGATAAATCTCCCTGTTCCCCTGTGTGACAGTGGGAAAGGCCTGATCGACAAACAGACAGGAAGAGGGCACGGGCGGCCGCCCAGTGCAGGGCCGGGCCCTGGTGGGCCGCAGAGCGGGCAGAGAGCCTTGTCTTTATTGTACTTATAAAATATACATGGCCCTTTATTGAATTGCCTGCTGTCGAAATCTGCAAGAATGTTATTGCCTTTTACTGTCCTGGAGAGAAGCAGAGCAGCAACATCTGTGTAATTTCATAAGATGCAGGAGCCATAAATCTGATTGTGCCGGATATAAGATCGATCGTAAAAAATCACACATTGAACAGAGATCAGGGATGCCAGGAAGCAGCAGGGGCCGGTGTGCAGCTTGTGGGGTGCTGCTCTCACCCACCACACGCAGTCCCAGGTGGGGTCTGACCAGCAGGTGCTTTGGAGAAGCAAGACCCTCTCTGTGGGGTCAGAGTGTCTCTGGGGTCCTGGGCTTCTGTGGAGAGGAGACCGCACCCGGGCTTAAAACCCTCCCAGGCCCACGGGAGACCCGCCCATAGGAGGGAAGCAAGAGCTGGAAGGGGGTGGGGAGCAGGATTCACTGTCCTTGGTCCCTAAGAGGGACACAAAGATGTAGACACACTCACTCACAGTCACCCCAATATCGGGGACACAAAGGTACAACCGAGACACACACTCCAACCCCTGTCCCAACACCCCTCCACCACCACCTACAATGACCCAGTTGCCTGGTCCTTCCTTTCTATCAAAACTTGTTTTGTGGGCTTCCCTGGTGGCGCAGTGGTTGAGAGTCCGCCTGCCGATGTGGGGGACACGGGTTCGCCCCAATCCGGGAAGATCCCACATGCCGTGGAGCGGCTGGGCCCGTGAGCCATGGCCGCTGAGCCTGAGCGTCCGGAGCCGTGGCCGCTGAGCTTGCGCGTCCGGAGAGCCTGCGCGTCCGGAGCCTGTGCTCTGCAACGGGAGAGGCCACAACAGTGAGAGGCCTGCGTACCGCAAAAACAAAAAAACTTGTTTTGTATTTTCATTTAAAAGCACAGTTATTTCGAATACATATGTTGATACTTGAGATGGAAACAACAAATAAAACCCCTCTCTTTCCTGCCAAGCTTGGAACCAATGAGAAATAAGGCACAGAGACGGACTCATCAAATATCAACTGCATTACTCATCATGTTGGATTGGAGGGCAGGGCTGATGAGTGACCCAGAGGGCTCCCCTGTGCTCCTTCTGAACTGAATTGCCCCTTCTGCTTGCAGGCTGCCCCCTGCAGGGGCAGAGCTTTCTGGGGAAGCCTGTATCACCCCTGTCGTGGGCAACCAGCACGCACTCTCCCTGCAGGCCCATGGTGTCAAGAGAGCCCAGAAAGGGCTGGGTGGGCCCCTCAGTTCCTGCCCCCAAATGCTTGGATCAAGTCTCACCTCCCCACTTGGGGCAGAATCATCAAGGGGTGCAGAGAGAGGCCAGGGATGCTCCTCATGGAAATGTGAGTCCACATAGCAATAGAAGTATCTCTATCTCTGGCCTCTCTTCCAAGATGAAGTCCCAAGGAACTCATCCGAAAGTGTGAAAAGATGGGGAAGGTGTACACAGGGCTCTGGACTCTCTGAATGCCTGGAAATTACCTTTGCCTGTCAATCACAGCTGCCCTTACCCTACAGCTGTGTGAGGAGGGGAGAGGTTTTGAAGGACAAGAAACTGATACAGAGATAAGAGTTGGTTGCTCCCAAGGAGGCAGTCTTCCAACAGCATGCTATCAGCTATGCATTGCTGTGTAACAAATTACCCCAAAACTTAGTGGCTTGAAACAAGTGCATTTGTTATCTCATAGCTTCTTGTAGGTCTGGAATTATGGGTCTTCTGACTCAGGGTCTCTCACAGGCTGCAGTCAAATGGTTGGCTGGGGATGTAGTTATCTCATGGCTCAACTGGAGAAGACTACTTTCAAGCTCACTCATGTGGTTTTTGGCAGAATTCAGTTTTTCATGGGCTGTTAGCCAGAGGCCACCCTCAGTTCCTTGTCACATGGGCCTTGCCAACATGGCAGCTTGCTGCGGGTACAAGCTGAGAAGGCAATGGAGAGAGACCACCAACAAGACAAGTCACAGTCCTAATCACAGGAGTGACATCTCATCACTCTGCCATATTCTGTTCCTTAGAAGCAAGTCTCACTCAAGGGGAGGTGATACAAGGGAGCAAAGAGCAGAGGCAGGGATCACCGGGAGCCAGGTCAGAAGCTGCCAATCACAAGC
>NW_006799611.1:865230-886941 GCF_000442215.2 Lipotes vexillifer
TCCAGAAGCTTCTTATCCAGCCACAACCAGGGCCCAGAAGTATCCCTAAGGCTTGTGGTTCAAAGTGCACTACAATGAAAAACTAGGGATAGTGAGGCCAGACTGGTGAGTGCAGCGAGAGGTAACTATGACCAGGACCAGAAACAGGTGGCCCTGGATTCAAGAGTGGGATTTTTTACATTAAAGCCTGAGACCTATCTTTAGGGGTGGATGGTATAGCGGGACTGTTCTTAGCTAACCAATCAGCCATTGCTAATCCCATTTTCTCTTGCCACCTTCCACGATAGGCCAAAAAGCTGTTATTCTTTTCCCCAGCCTCCTTTGCAACTGGGACAGCCTTTCAGTTCTTACCAATGACATGTAAGTATTCTGGGTGGCTTCTGGGTAAGAAGTAGCTAGTGCCATCCACCTCCCCCTCCTTCCTGCCTGGGATACAGACATGATGTCTGGAGTGGTGGCAGCCACCTTGTGGCCATTAGCTGGTAACCATGAGGCAGGAAAAGCCTACCTGCTAAGAATGTTGAATTAGAAAGACAGAAAGAACTTTGCAGGCATCATTGATTATTGGGTCAACCACCACGAGCAGCCACCTTTCTCCAGACTTCTTTTAGCAAGAGAAAATAAACTCCTATGTATTTGAGCCAATGTTCGCTGGGTTTTCTGTTACCTACCCAGCCAAACACAACCTCTATCTGGCTGAAAATGGTAGCCAATAAAAAAAATGCAGCTTTGAAACAGATCTCTCCTTCTGTGAGGCAATGCAGTGAACTGGTTTACAGATGCAAAAGGGCAGAGAGAGATGAAAAAATTTTAAGCACATGCCATCCAATTTGTCAGGAGTGTGGGAAAATGATCATTCTTATGTACTGTTGGTGGAAGTATAAATTGGTTTAGCCTTATCAGAGGGTAATTTAGCTATATATCTATTATACTACAAAATGCATAAACTCTCTGACATAGAAACCTCACTTCTATAAATCTATCCTACAGAAATAACCACATGCATGTGTAACGTGATAAGCATAAGAATGTTTATTGTAGCGTTGCTTATAATAGCAAGAAGTGTATGCAATCTCTAGTTCCATCAACAGGCACACAGCTAAATTATAGTTGAAGTCTGTGCTGTCCAGTGTGGTAGCCACTGGTCCTCTGTTGTTACTCAGCACTTGAAAGGTAACTAGTCCAAATTGAGATGTGATGTTAGTGTAATGTACATGCTGGATTTCAGAGATTTAATATTTTAAAATACTATAAAATATTTCATTAATAACTATATATTGTTTCCATGTTGAACTGATATTATTTTGGACCTACTGCGTTAAGTAAAATATATTAGCAAAATTAACTCCACTTGTTTAATTTTCTTTTTCTCAGTGTGACTACCAGAAAATTTTAAATTACTTGTGTGGCTCACATTATATTTCTACTGGACAGTGTTATTTTTAAAATTAATTAATGAATTAATTAACTTATGGTCTCCGTTGCTGTGCAGGGGCTTTCTCTAGTTGCAGCAAGCAGGGGCTACTCTTTGTTGCTGTGTGCGGGCTTCTCACTGCAGTGGCTTCTCTTGTTGCAGGGCATGGGCTCTAGGTGCACGGGCTTCAGTAGTTGTGGCATGAGGTCTCAGTAGTTGTGGCTCGTGGGCCCTAGAGCACAGGCTCAGTAGTCGTCGGGCATGGGCTTAGTTGCTCCACAGCATGTGGGATCTTCCCAGACCAAGACTCGAACCCATGTCCCCTGCATTGGCAGGGAGATTCTTAACCACTGCGCCACCAAGGGAAGTCCTGGACAGTGCTATTTTAAACATAGATGGAATACCATGTAGCCTTTAAAAGAGTGAGGTAGAGAGGGATGTTCATTTGGGAAAATGCCCACAGTATATCATTAAGTTAATAGAGAATTTGTACAACCAGAAAATTAGTATGATCCCAGTTTCGGAAAACAAAGCAAGTGTTATGTGTGTAGACAAAATTCTTAAAGGACATACTAACCACTAACAGTGGTTACCTTGGTGTGAGGTTGGGATCTTGCTTTTTTTTTTTTCACACTTCTGTTATTTGATTTTGTTGCACCAAGCATGTATTTCTTCTGTAATTGAAATGATTTTCAGTGAGAAAGAGAGAGGAGTAACAGCAGTAAAGTAGTAGCTGCCACATTTTGGTTATAGAAACTTGCACATTAGAAACTAGGTTTCTGAACAATGCAGAGCGGATGATCAGAGCAAAGAACTACAGAAAAGCCAAGTGGGAGGAGGGGGCAGCCCCAGGGGACAAGAGCTCAAAGGACACAGCCGGACAAGGGTGAGACACCACTGCAGCATCCTGGCTGTACCTGCCCAACTGCTTGTGAAGTATTTTGGACATCATCTCTGACCTCTAGGTACCAGAGGCTGGAAGCCACTACCAAGCCCTCTGGAGGCAGCACAAGATGTGAATGTTCTGAGGGCTGCTTTCTGGTAAAGCTGCATGCAGCACCCACTTCAGTGGTCTCAGTTAAGACCCATTTGTAAATAACAGAAGCTCACTTCCAACCACCTTAGGAGAAAGGGGAGATGTTGATATTATGGGGTCTTTCCTATCTGGTAATCTCCTGACTGCCTGGTTTATATCTGCTTCTGTTACTTGCATAGCCACGGGCCCTTGGTCGGATTTCTCAACCTCTCTGTGCCTCAGTTTTATCATCCATTATTTGGGAATAATAGTAGCTCCTACTTCTTACATTTTCTATGAGTACTAAATGAATTAATACATTTAAGACGCTTAGAACAGTGCCTGGTGCAGAGCAAGCAGCCCAGAAACGCCCTTTTGCTCTTTACACATTTAGTGATCAATGTATTAAACTCACTAATTTTGTAACCAAAAGTTCCCCAAACATTGAATATCTGTATGCAACTATTCCATCCAAACCTTTAAATGTAATCAAATTCTCTTAATCATTGATCATATTCACTTACTATATATATATTCATTAATTATACGCATTTAAACATTGATTATACATTTTCTCAAACCCTCCAAAACATCTAGATGAAATCAACCTCTAATATTTCATCTTTTTTAAATGCTTCAAACATCTTCAAAACTGACTAATCTGATCATGGTGATCACTCACCTCCCTGTTGCCCTTGTATTTAGCCTTTAGTAGAAGTTTCTAGAAAGTTGATAATGTGGATTTTTATCCAGTTCTTCATGATTTCCTTACTTGATCTTTTTTTTTTTTTTTTTTTTTGTGGTACGCGGGCCTCTCACTGCTGTGGCCTCTCCCGTTGCGGAGCACAGGCTCCAGACGCGCAGGCTCAGCGGCCATGGCTCACGGGCCCAGCCGCTCTGTGGCATGTGGGATCTTCCCGGACCGGGGCACGAACCCGTGTACCCTGCATCGGCAGGCGGACTCTCAACCACTGCACCACCAGGGAAGCCCTCCTTACTTAATCTTATACCTTCTTGGGGTTACAGTAATCGTGCCTGACCTAAAAGAGAAAGAACACCGAGTCAGGCAGCTGAGACTGCAGGGTGAGGGTGCAGGACCCCGAGTCCATGCCGTCCAAGAGACACTAACCAAGCCAGAGCTGACTGGATGGGGCCCTTCTCGTAGGAAAAGTTCATGTACTACATCCATGAGACTTCCTGAGGCCCATCTTATCTTGCAACTGGTGCCTCCCCACCCTCCTCACGTCCACTGACAACGTTTTAGCCACGGCCTGGACCAGGTTACCATTGCCAGGTAACCCAGCTTTAGTGAGCACGGCTTCTGGGGGCCTCTCCTGTTAGGCAGAGGGAGGGACCAACTCAGATGGGGGGATTGCTGTGGGCGGGGCAGACACTGCAAAATATTCCATCTCAGTGAAATATTTGCTGTTGTTCTCTTCGATTCATTCACACAAAAGTGAAAGAAACGGAAAACACAAGATGTCAAAAACAAGACCAATTAGGGAATTCTCTGTCGGTCCAGTGGTTAGGATCTGGTACTTTCAAATCTTCAGGGGCCAAGGTTTGATCCCTGGTTAGGGAACTCAGATGCCACAGGGTCACCAAAAAAAAAAAGACCAATTATTTTCAGTTATTCAATTCTCCTATGAAAAGACAAAGATTCTTAAATTGAGTGAAAAGGAAAAATTGAACTCTATTTTTGGTTCAGTTATCTCCTGCTGAGTGACAAGCCACCCCCAAACATAGTGGCTTAAAGCAACAATGAATTGTTATTTCTCACAGTTCTGTGGTCAGGGATGGGAACAGGGCTTGGCTGGGGTCTTCTGCTCCATGGAGCATGGGCTGGGGTCACTCAGCTCTGTTCTGCAGGTGCCTGGGCTGGACTGGTCAGTCCAAGAAGACTTCACTCACATGAGTGGTGCTCAGTGCTTTTCTCTGTCACCAAGTGTGCCTTATCATTTAATATTATTGCCTGAACTTCTTTAAAATATGGCAGCTGGCTTCCCCAAACACAAATGGAAGTTACCTGGCCTCTTAAAGTCTAGGTCTGGAACTGACACAATGTCACTTCCTCTGCTTCGTACTGGTGAAGGCAAAATACAAGCCATCCTGACTCAACAAGAGTGGAAATAGATCCCACCTTCTGGTGAGTGGAGTGACATGTGCTTATAGGGAAGGAAAGAACTTATGGTGGCCATCTTTGGCCTTCTCTTTGGCCAATTTGCTTTACAAGAAATCCATCTAAAGTTAAACAATTATGAAAGATTTAAAATAGATAAATATATTTCAGGAAAATTCAAATAGAATAAAGAGAGGGTGGTAATGTTCCTATTTTTAAAGGCACAATTCAAGGGGGAAAAGCATTAAATGGAACCAAGGGATACTTTAAACCGATGAAATGTGCGATCATCAAGAAAATGTAATAATAGCTATTTACTAAACACTCACATGGATAATTCTATTTAATTTCACAACAATTCTGGGAGGTAAACGCTATTCTTTGCCTCATTTCACAGACAAGAAACCTTAGACTTAGAAAAATTAAGTACATCAGCCACACCTACATATTTTGTAAGAGAAAAAACTAAGATTTGAACGTAGGTAACCTAACACCAGAGTTCCTGCTCTTAATCACTGAGTGATTGATTGATTATGAATCTGAATCCAACGTATGAACAAATACACTGAAAAGAATATACAAAGCAAAAACCGAAATATGAGGAGACTTTTAAAAAACCACAACCAGATCAGGAGATTTTTTAAACATCTGTCTCAGAAATTAACAGATCAAATATTTTAAAAATCATATAGACAATCTAAATAACAAAATTAACAAGATTGTTTTTAATAAATCTAGAGAGAATTTGAACAGGGAATACCTTTTTTCCCCAAATGCTCACAGAACATAAAGACAAATTGATTAAGTAATGAGTCTCAAAGTAAACCTCAATAAATCCCAAACAATAGAAACTACAATTTCTTCAAATCAATAATAAAAAGACAAATGACCAAGTAGAAAAATGGGCAAGAAACAGGAAGGGACAATCTACAAATGAGGATATATAAATGGCCCAAAAGAGGTAAAAAGATGCTCAAACTTCACTAGCAAACATGGAATTTGAAATCAAGTCAACAAGATACTATTTTTTTTCACCCAAGAAAATGGGAAAATTTTTTTTAAATTGGACAATCAGTTGTTGGTAAGAGGATAGGAAAGCAGTTTGTATAGTGCTGGATGAATGTAAATGGATATAGCCATTGTAAAGAACAACTTGGAAGTATCAGTTAATAATTTAAACATGTTTGACTATGTCAGCCACCAACTCAATTTGCAAAATCTATGCTGGACTTCTGGTGCTGGCCAAGATAAAGTAAGCCACCATAGGCCATCTCTCTCACTGCTTTCAGCTAAAAGGTCTGGACAAAATACAAAAGTCAACAGCCTGAGGACTCTGAAAATAGCAAATGGATTGGCAAAGGGAACCAAAACTCGAAGGAAGACTCTTACAGAGTAGATTTCCAGGGTCCTCTTCTTTTACCATCCAGCTTTCACCTGAGGGTAGCCCCAATATGAAACTGTGCAGAAGGTATAGGCAGCAAAAACTCAAGAGAAACCCATTTTCCTGGACAAAGGAATTGGAAAAAAGAGGCCTCTGTGAGTTAGAGTGTGAGGTATCTTTTTTTCTGTTTTCTCTCTTTCAACCTGTCCCAAGGATGAACCAGTCACAAAGTTGCACTATGGTGGCAGAGGTGGTGGCATTGCCACCTAAAATCCCAAGAGAAAACCCACCTTTCTTGCCAGATGAACCAGAAGAGGGAGCTCTTATGGCTTAAGGAGTCTGGGAAAATTCTCATTATTTTTTCTCTCTTTTCTCTCTCCGCATTGCTCTGAAGGTGGCCCAGGTCATATGGAGCAGTGTGACAGCACAAGTGGTTAAAATCTTAAGAGAAACTCCATTTTAGTGGCTAGAAGACAGGTATAAACACGTCGGTTAAAAGACGACATTGTTGGGGCTTCCCTGGTGGCGCAGTGGTTGAGAGTCCGCCTGCCAATGCTGGGGACGCGGGTTCGTGCCCCGGTCCGGGAGGATCCCACATGCCGCGGAGCGGCTGGGCCCGTGAGCCATGGCCGCCGAGCCTGCGCGTCCGGAGCCCGTGCTCCGCAACGGGAGAGGCCGCAACAGTGAGAGGCCCGCGTACCCCCAAAAAAAAAAAAAAAAAAAAAGACGACATTGTTAAGAAATCCCCTGGCAGTCCAGTGGTCAGTGCTCAGTGCCCAGGAGTTCGATCCTTGGTCGGGGAACTAAGATCCTGCAAGCCATGCAGCCAGAAGAAAAAGAAAAAAGAAAAGCCAAAGCTCAAAACTGGATTGAAGTTTGAATTAAAGTCAAGTTTCAAGACATTAAAAAAAAAAAAGACAACATTGGATTGAATACACACACACATACAAGGCACAACTACAAGCTGTCTACAAGAAATTCACTTTGATTACATAGGTAGATTAAAAGTAAAAGGATAGAAAAAGTTATGCTATGGAAACACTGATCAAAAGACAGTTGGGGGCTTCCCTGGTGACACAGTGGTTGAGAGTCCGCCTGCCGATGCAGGGGACGCGGATTCGTTCTTGGGTCCCCAAACCTTAGATGGGCTACTTGGTCCATTGTTAAATGCCCAAGAACCCTTTCAAAGAGATAAATCAATGGTCAAAAGACAGTTGGGACTCTAATAGAGATGTTAAAAAAATTTTTTTAATTAAAAAAAAAAAAAAAAAGACAGTTGGAGTAACTATATTAATATCAGAAAAAGTAGACTTCAGAACAAGAAATATTACCAGAATAAAGAGGGATATTACATAATAATAAAAAGGTTAATTCACCGAGAGGTTATAAAAATCCTAAATGTGAACGTACATAGCAACAGAGCTTCAAGATGCCTGAAATGAGAAATCCACTGTTATAATTGTGAGTTTAACACTCCTCTCTCAATAAGCAATAGAAAAATAAACAAAAAATTAGCAAAGATATAGAAGATCGATCACCATCAATCATTGTGGCCTGACATTTACAGAGCACTGTACGCAGAAAGAGCAGAATACACATTTTTTTAATTGCACACAGAACATTCACCAAGATAAAACATTCGGGGTCATAAAATAAACCTTAGCAATTTTTAAACATAGAGATCATATATTCTCTGACCATAACATAATTAAACTAAAAACAATAGCAGAAAAAAATCTTTTAAAATGCCCAAATATTTAAAAATTAAATAACACAGTTCTCAATAACCTGTGGCTGAAAGAGGAAGTGTCTTTGAAAGGAAATTTATTAAATATTTTGAACTCGGGACTTCCCTTGTGGTCCAGTGGTTAAGACTCTATGCTTCCACTACAGGGGGCACGGGTTCAATCTCTGGTTGGGGAAGTAAGATCCCCACATGCCACCCAGCGTGGCCAAAAATTTTTTTAAAAATATTTTGAACATAATGAAAGTGAAAAATACAACATACAAAAATTTGTGGGAGAATGTTGGCTGCCACGTGCTGAGGGGGGAGGGGAAATAGGGACCCCAGGAAATGGGTATAGAATTTCAGTTCTTTATCGAATATAAAAAAGTTCTAGAAATCTGTTGTACAACAATGTGCATATGGTTACCAATACTGTACACCTAAAAATTGCTTGGGACTTCCCTGGTGGTGCAGTGGTTAAGACTTTGCACTCCCAATGCAGGGGGCCCGGGTTTGATCCCTGGTCAGGGAACTAGATCCCACATGCATGCCACGACTAAGAGTTCGCATGCCACAACTAAGGAGCCCACGCATCACAACTGAGGAGCTGGTGAGCCACAACTAAGGAGTCCAGCTGCCGCAACTAAGACCCAGCACATCCAAATAAATAAATATTTTTTTAAAAATTGTTAATAGGATAGATTTCATGTTATGTGTTTACCATGATAAAAAAAATTTGTAGGATTCAGCTAAAACATTGCCTAGAGGGAAATTCATAACATTAAATGATTATATTAGAAAAAGAAAGGCATCAAATGAAACATATAAGCTTCCATCTTGAGAAACCAGAAAATACCAAATTAAGCCTAAAACAAACAGAAGGGGAGAAATAATAAATATAAGAGCATAAATCAATGAACTGAGGACAGGAGAATAATAATCCATGAAATCAAAAGCTGGTTCTTTGAAAAAATAAATAGTCTCAGAGCCCATGGGATATTGTCATACTCACTTTATGACCTTAAATACTTTTATTAACAAGCAACGAAGATTACAAATAAATGAACCAAGCATTCAACTCAAAGAGTTAGAAGAAAAATAAAATAAGAGGGAAGAGTAAGTAAATATAAAAGCAGCAACTGCCTAGGTTCAAATCCCAGCCTCACCACTTGTTAGCTATATGTCCTTAGACAAATCAGTTACTAACTTTGCAATTCAATTTCTCATCTGTAAAATGAGATAATAATAGTCCTTAACTCATAAGGTTGTATGAAGATTAAATGAGTCAATACAGCTTGGAGTGGTGCTCAGCACAGAGTAAACACTATACAAATGTTTGCTATTATTTTTCTCTACTGATACTATCACTATTAAGTCTCTGGCAATTCTGATGAAGAAAACAAAAGAAATAAAACACAAAAATACATCGTGACTAAGATGAGAGAAATACAGAGATTTTTAAAATTATAAGCTAATACTATGTATCACTTTATGCTAATAAATCTGAACTTTTCTAGGTAAATATGACAATTATTTCAGGAAGTTGTAAATGGCTCAAATTGACTCAATAGGGAGAAAACAGGAAAGACTAAAACTGTAGCAAATGACTTTAAGCAATTGTCAAAGGCCTTAGGACCAAATGATTTTACAGATGAATTAGCAAACATTTTAGGAATAGATACTGCCTAAATTCTTAAAAAAAAAAAAAATTCCAAATCACTGAAATGCATGAAAATATATGGAAATATTCCAGTCCATTTTATGAGCCTTGCATAATCTTGATACCAAGAGCAAGTAAAGCACACACACACACACACACACACACACACACACACACACAAACTTTATGAAAAATCTCACCTAGTTACAAAAATTCTAAATAATATATCAGCAAATAGCATCCAGTAAAGAGCAATATTTCATTACCAGGTTTATTCTTGGAAAGCAGGATGGTTTAAAGCAAGAGTGTGGGTTTGGGAGGCAAACTGTCAGATTTTGAATCTAGCTTTATCACTTTCCAGGAACTGGCTGGATGACCTGGCTAAGTGATGTAACCTCTCTGGTTGTTTTCCAGTTTGTAAAATGGAAATAATAATATTTACTTCACGGGCTTCCCTGGTGGCACAGTGATTAAGAATCCACCTGCTTGGGCTTCCCTGGTGGCGCAGTGCTTGAGAGCCCGCCTGCCGATGCAGGAGACGCGGGTTCGTGCCCCGTTTCGGGAAGATCCCACATGCCGCGGAGCGGCTGGGCCCGTGAGCCATGGCCACTGAGCCTGCGCGTCCGGAGCCTGTGCTCCGCAAATGGGAGAGGCCACAACAGTGAGAGGCCCGCATAACGCAAGAAAAAAAAAAAAAAAAAAAAATCCACCTGCCAATGCAGGGGACACGAGTTCGAGCCCTGGTCCGGGAAGATCCCACATGCCACGGAGCAACTAAGCCCGAGCGCCACAACTACTGAGCCTGCACTCTAGAGCCACGAACCACAGCTACTGAGCCACGTGCTGCAACTACTGAAGCTCGTGTGCCCAGAGCCCGTGCTCCGCAACAAGAGAAGCCACCGCAATGAGAAGCCCACGCGCCACAAGGAAGGGTAGCCCCCGATCACCCCAACTAGAGAAAGCCCACGTGCAGCAACAAAGACCCAACACAGCCAAAAATAAAATAAATTAAATTAAATTAATTAATTAAAGTGAATAATAATAATAATATTTACTTCACAGTGATGGGAAGATTAAATTAAAATAATTTATTTGAATTTAGCCAAGCATTTGGTACATAATAAGCACTCAACAATGGCTAGAGATTAGTATTCTTTTTTTTTTTTTTTTTTTTTTCCTCCGCGGCATGTGGGATCTTCCCGGACCGGGGCACGAACCCGTGTCCCCTGCATCGGCAGGCAGACTCTCAACCACTGCGCCACCAGGGAAGCCCTAGTATTCATTTTTAAATGATTTTTTAAAAAACCCTCGGTGATGCAACTGGCAGTTGGCTTAAGCTCTCCACTCAGCTCAAGTTCTCAAACAGGGGTCAACTAAATGTCAATTTCTGAGTGGAAGGAATGGAGATGGAGGCAAGGAAGGGCATGGCAGGAAACTCAAGGAGCAGGGAGGCAGAGAGTGTGTCCCTGTGTTCCCAGTATTCTTCCAGCCCAATCTCCCTAGATTGGCTTGACAAAATTAATATCAAACCCAGAGAAATTCCTAGAATTGCTGCTCCCATCCTAAAAGTCCTAGCCAGCCACAGAACTCAGAATGGTCCCCATGGATATTTAAGCCATAGCAGCAAACAACCACCAGGAGGCAGCAAACTGAAGCTAAAACAGGGGCATACAGCCCAGCCCTGAGAGCACCTGGCCTGCTGGTCGCTCACTTTCATTCTGTTTATTCCACAATCGTGCAGTGCTGCAGTTTACCCCATGCAGTATCTTGAACCACATTTAATGCATTGCGGTGGAATTTCACTAGACAAATTCAAAAGCAGGAGAGCATGTGACCATCTTCATAGATATCTAAACATCACTTGATCAAATTCAACTTCCATTTCTATTTTCTAAGAAAACCCTTAGTAAACCAGAAATTGAAGAAAATAATCTTACCAGGATAAAAACTATTTTTTCCCTCACCCAACAATTGTTTTTTTCCAAAAATCACAGCAAATGTCATACTTACTGGTGAAACCTTAGAGAAGCATCTCCAACACTACCTGTTAGAACCCTGTTCCAGGAGATGTTACACAGTAAGGTGTGAAAAAAAAAAGGTCAGTGGCCAATCAGTTGAAGATATGTTACTTAATCTTGAACATCGACAAGGCATATGAGCATCAAATTTTCTGATTATTGCTGAAGTAAAGAAACACGTTTGTCTTTGTTTAGCCCAGCGTATGTTAAACAATAAAATAAAACTATTTCTCCATAAAACTATTAGCATCCTGCAGTGGAGCGTTCTTCTGATCTCAGTTTTGGCAAGTGCATTAAAGCCTTCCTACTCAAGGTAACAACATTTCAAGAGTGTCTGACTTGGGGACTTCGCTGGTGGCACAGCAGTTAAGAATCAGCCTGCCAATGCGGGGGGGACACAGGTTCAAGCCTTGGTCCGGGAAGATCCCACGTGCTACGGAGCAACTAAGCCCGTGTGCTACATCTGCTGAGCCTGCGCTCTAGAGCCTGTGCACCACAACTACTGAGCCCACGCATTGTAACTACTGAAGCCCACGCACCTAGAGCCCATGCTCTGCAACAAGAGAAGCCACCACAATAAGAAGCCCGCGCACCGCAACAGAGAGTAGCCCCTTAAACTGTATTCTTAAACTGTATTGCAAAATTGTCAGTCTTCCCTCAAGTAATCTATAAATTTGATATGATTTCAATAAAATCTCCACAGGAAATTTTTATCTTGAGAAACTGACTCTATAGTTCATCTAGTAGAGTAATTGCACAGAATGGTCAAGAAATTTGGGAATTAAAGACTAGCCATGGGGGTGGGGGGCTTGCCTTACAAAGTTAGTTCCAATACCATGAAACTAAGCTAATGGAAATACTGATGGAAAATTGGGCAAATAGACCAACAGAGCTGGGGAAAAAAGGCACAGAAATAGAATATCTTGTATCTGTGGTGGTTTTGTCAAGGTTTTAGGAGTTGCAAAGTTAGATTATTTTACAGAATCGAAGTAAAAAGGTAAACAACCAGACCTCAGGCAGAGTAGGAGCCAGGGCTGTGCCAGGAGTGTCAGCAACAGAATGTGCGGTCTTCCCCGTGAAGCTGGTGCAGTCCTGCCTCCATCTCCTCTCCTTCCATCTCTTCTTCATTTCAAATCTGAAGCTGCTGATTTGGCGCTCTGCCGACCAGGTGTTGGCCCCTGGTCCCACTAGATATGGCTGGGGCGAAGGAGCTTACCCCTGGTTGGAGAGGGAACAGTTTTCTGAGAAGCATGTTGGTGCCTGGATACCCCAAAAGCTGTCTCCACCTTTACATCACTTGTGATCGTCATGGATACTTCCAACTCTACTCAAAATAACTGGACACAGGATCTTCCCCCACTAACCTGGTCCTTCTCCAAGTGTCCGCTAGTTCAGAAGGATACCATCATATTCCCAGTCAGGCAGGTCAGAAGCCAGAAGTCCTCTGACCCCTTTGCTCTCTCCCATCCCACGTGTCCAACTGACCACGAAGTCCAGTTGATTTTATCTCCTCAATATTCCTAGAATCTGTCCACTTCTGTCCATCTCTATTGCCATCACCTAAAGAACTGTCATCTGTCACCTGGATTTCAATAGCCTCTTTGCAGGCACTTTGCCACTTGCTACGATTCACCACACTGCAATAGCCACCTTTAGCAAGTGCAAAGCTAATCAAGTCACTTCCCTTCCAACATCTCCCATGAGACCCACAAGGCTCTGCACGGTCTGGCTGCTGCCCACCCACCAGCCCATCACCAGCTATGTCTTTCCTTATCTTCTGAACTCCTGGCCCACTGGCCTCCCTCCGCCCTTTGAGTACATCATGTGCTGTCCTGCCTCGGCATCTGTGCACACGTTGTTCCCTCTTCCCCAGGCTGCTCTGCCTGCGCCACTGCATTACACAACCCAGGAATACAATGATCTCCATGGTAGTGACGCCCCCTAAGGTTGTGCAGTGGGAGCAGCTCTTACCACCCAGCCTTCTCCAGGTCAATGTTTACTCACTCTTCAGAGCTCAGCTCAACATGACTTCACCGGGGAAGTGTCCCACCATAGGACCAGGTCCATTGCCTAATGCTTGCTTTCACTGCTGCCAATTCCATGTAGCACTCACCACAATACTCAACACGTCATTTATTGTACAAAGTTTTAAGGCAGCTTTACTGAGATGTAATTTGTATATAGTAACATTCACCCTTTTCCAGGGTACAGATCTATGAGTTTTAATAAACACATACAGTTGTGGGACCATCACCTCGATCAGGATATAGAACATATCTACCGCCCCAGAAAGTTCTCTCATGCCCCCTAGAGTCAATCCCCTCCCCAACCCAAGCCCCCGGAACCACGGACCAGCTTTCTGCAACTATAGCTATGCCTTTCACAGAATGTCACATATATGGAATCTGTAATATATGCAGCCTTTTAAGTCTGACTCTTTTCACTTAGTCGCTGTATAATGATTTAATGTGTGTCTTCTCTGCCAGAATGGAAGGCTCTGCACAGTGAGGGACCATGTCTGACTCAGTAACTACCTTGTCACCATAGCCCACCCCGGTGTTTCTCAACATTTTTTTTCATTATTGCTCCTCTAAGGAGAAAATTTTAATTTAATTTAAATTCTCCCTGATGAGAGAAATTAAATACTAAGGAATAAGATATTGCTGAGTAGAGACGAGCTTTGGAGAAACACAAAGCACTGAAATAACTAAATATTTTTTCACTCTCCAAGAATGAATTTTCACCCATGGGAGGTGATATCATCCCCACTGAGCATGCATGGCCCAGCACATAGTAGGTGCACAAAAAATGTCTGTGGATTCAGGAGAGAATGCGTGTAGACATTGCCACATGGTGGCACCTCGCAAGAAAGCCAGCTCATCTCATTGGGAGGCATTGCTGGGTTTCAAGCAGAGTTGGGAGTGACTATCCACCCAGATGTGGAAACATCTCCCTTCCTCTCTTGAAAACCCCACCAGTAACAGCAAGCACCATGCTAGTGGCTTCAGCATCCATATACTCAGGGCATAATCAGATTTGTGCTTTTGAAAGTCTACTCTGGCTCCAGAGAGGGAGAGTGATAGAGGGAAGGAGATGGAAGCGGGGAGAGCAGATAAGAGGCTGTTGTAGTCATGGTGAGAAATGAAAGCAGTCTGAGCTCGGCTAGTGGCAATGCGGATGGAGAATAATTTAGAAAGTAGAATCAACAGAACTTGGTGATGAGTTGGCTGTAGAAAAGGGGAAGAAGGGTGGACATCCATATTTCTAGCCTGGACATCCAGGGAGATGTTGGTGCCATCCATTGAGATTGGACACGGGGTTGCAGGGAGCTGAAGGCAGCATGAAGTTCATTTATGGACTCTTGACGTTGAACTGTCTTTCGGTTGTTCAAGTGCAGTGTCTTGTTGGCTGCTGGCTATACAGGTGAGAAGTTCAAGAGAACTATCTAGGCTAGAAGTAAAGATCTGGGAATGGTCAATGTAGATGGTAGCCCAGGTCACGGGAGTGGATGACCTCATCAGAGAGCATGGAGCATGAGAAGAAAAGATGGTGCAGGGCAGACTCTTGGAACACGGAAGGGTGCCCAGCCAGAAGAAGTGGCACAATAGTGAAATTAACTGTTAACCTAACATTAACATTTAGGTTGTATCTAGGTTTTTTTTTCCTTTTTTTTTTTTTGTCACTGTTGTTGGTTGCTTTGTTTTTTGCTTATATAAACAACACTGTCATGAATATCTGTGCAGAAAGCTTTTTCTGAGTATAGGATTATTTTCTCAGGATATATGCTTAGAAGAAGAATAATTAGATTAAAGGATAAGAACATTTATGACTATTGATGTATTCTGCTACATTGCCTTCCAAAAGGTTATCAATATGCTTTCTTGTCACCAAAGTGTGAGAGCATTCTCTCATGGACACAGGTAGTCTTCAGTCTTGTTCTTTCTAATCTGTGTTAATTTGACAGGAAAAAAAGGAAGGCGGGGAGGGAGGGAGGGAGGGGGCAGGTGATGGAATCCACAAGATTTGGTGACCGATGAGACGTGGAGGGTGGTAGCCACAGAGAAGTCAAGGATGAGTCTTAGATTGTCCATTTGGGTCCCTGGGTGGATGCTGGGATGGACAATTAGGAGGAAAAACAGGCTGGCATAAAGGTGATGTGTTCCGTTTTGGCTTCTTTGAGTTTGAGGTACACGTGAGGTATCCAGAAGGTCAGACGTTAGAGGGTCAATTGTGTTTGCAGAGCTGAAGCTCAGAAGAGAGGCTCTGGTTCCAGAAGGGAAGAGCTGCAATTGCAGTTCCTGATCCTGAAGCGGAGGCAGCGCTGCAGTGTGGAGGGCACATTTCGGGGAGCCCCCTGGATCCTGCATCTCGTGCTCTCGGCTCACTTCTGATTTCAGCTGCTGCTGCGGTGGACAGTTCCATACAAGCTCAGACTCCCCTGGCTGGCAGGGTCCTACCTCAAGCACACACCACGTCTTTTCCCCTCTCCTGCACCATGGCTGTGTGCTCATCCTGTACTCAAGTGCCCCCTGGAAATGCAGGGACTTAGTGCCCTTGTGTACATCCTCCCCCCAGTGGAGGCAGGAGTCAATGGATCTGTGAGCAGGGGGACCATGCCTTTAACAGACTGAGCAAGGTTTATCTGCACAGTCCTGGAATCCTGACCCTAAACCCTCTCCACAGAGCCTGGATCTTTGCAAAACAGTCTCCTGGAGGATGTGCAGTCTGGCTCCTCCTAATGGGAGGGAGTGAAGGATGGAAGGCAGGTTTCCAGTCCAGGATGACACTCTACCCTCTGGCCGTCAACGCCCCTGCCTTCTTCCCTGATCTGTACTGCCTCCGGAGCTGGTGAGCAGGACCTTCCCCCAAACCCAGGATGGCCCTCTATCATCCTATGAATGTTCTCCCAACCCGACCTCGCAGGCTCAAGCAGCTCACCTGTCCTGGATCAACTGCAACAGCGCCACCTTCAGGCCACCCTGAAGTATTTACCGAACCCCACAGGGAGCCTGGATTACAATCCTTTAGGCTGGGAGGTGGGATGGAAGGGACTGGGTTTACATTGCAAGCAGATGGTTTGGGGCAACTCACTTCCCCTCTCTGAGCCCTGTTGTAAAATGGGCACGACAATACCTCAAGGGGAGGCTCTGAGGACAAAGCGAGATAATCGCATAACACACTGAGAATGGGCCTGGTGCCCAGCAAGAGTGCAGTGACCATTTCCATTATAAGGCAGGATGACATGCTTGTTAGCCTGGTTTGGAAAATCCCCAAACAACCAACAATCTCTGGGTTTTATAAAAAAACAAAAACAAAAACAAAAAACTTATAGAAGCCCTTGGCCCCTTTTTCTTTGATTCTTTGCTTTTTCGCTTTGGACCTCAGAGGCACAGGATTCAATTGCTCACAATTGTCAGCTCAGCTCAGTCATCGTCAGCCACTCACAGGTCCTCTTGTGTTTTTGTTTGCTTTGCTTTTGTCTCTTCCATCCTCCTTCTCGAACTCCCTCCCTTCCCTCGCCCCTTTCCCCACAGGCAAACATTCTTATATTGTCAATGTGTGAGTGTGTGCAGCCATGAGAATATATACTGCAGCATATATAAGTAGTATCTGCCAGACACCTTGTTTGGCATTACCTTTTTACGATCTGCCCATGTTAATACACATCATTCTAATTCAGTCCATTGAACCTGTGTGGTGTTCATCATTTGCATATGCACCCTGTGATTTATCTACTCCCTTATGAGTGGGCGTTTCGGTTGTTTCCAGCCCTTGGCTATTACCAGTAGATGCTTTGAGCAATATCCCTGGGCAAGTCTCTTTGTCTACCTGTGTGAGAGGTGCTCTGGAGGATGTGCCCAGAGGTGGAATTGCTGGAGTGTGGGGTATATACCCTCCACACCAGTCCCACAGCTCACACTCCTGCCAGGACAAGGGTTCCTGTGTCCCCACTAGCACATGCCCATCCAATGGCTATCACGTGGAGCTCAGTGTCACCTTCCTCTCCTTGTCTACCCTGGCTGTCCCTCCTGGAGGTGCTGCAGAAGGAATCGATGATGCCATGTATTCTGTTACCTTTTAAGACAAGTGGCTCCAACTGCTGGATGTTCCCATACCCCATCACTTGCTATCATCCACTCACAGGAACCAACTTGGTCCCAGCCAGCTGGACAAGGGATGGTGAAGGAGCCAAAGGTGTACCAGTCTTGTGTATGGCCGGCCCCAAGATGGCCCTGAAAACTCTATCTATACCGAGAGTACCAAATCAACCCATCAAATGCAGCTTGTGTGCCCACCACCTCTCTCTAGGAAGTAGAAATTCAGGGCAAACAATAGCGGTGTGGGTGATTTTGTTAGGGCTGCTGTCCTGAGCCCCCATTAGCAATTTTCTTGGTTGTCTCTGAGGCATGAGGGGCCATGCAGCTTGGATAAGCTAGGGTCTGGGGCCAGGTGGCAGTGAGCCCTTCAAGCTCACATTTCTCCAGATCTCTGCAGTACATTTGCCTATAAGATTTCAGAGTCACAGACTGTGGAATCAGAATGTCCTGGGTTCCAGTCCCAACGCAGCCACCTCACAGGGCCGCTGCAGATGACAAAGGCATAGTACATGTGAAGTGCTGAGCTGGGCTCCAGGCACATGTTAAGCCTCGAAAATGGCCATTCATATTTGTAACAATCCATAACACAGCAAATACATTCTCCACTTTACAAATTATAAAAGCGACTCCCAGAGAGGCTGAGCCACTTGCAGGAGAGCAGAATTCAAACTCAGGTCTGTCTGTCTCTGTTTGTTTCCATCTTCTCAGGAAACTTCACTTATTCCCGTCCTCTGCCAGGACCTTGGGCTAAGTCCAGTGCTAGACAGGACTCCAGGTCCTGGATTCAGTGGGGAACAGGCCTCCTGGGCCATCTTGGCAGGAGTCCCTCAGGCAGTGGGAGGCCCAGGGCAAGCCTGGGCCCCGGCCAGGCTGCAGGAGGCCCCCAGGTGTGGGGGAGGGCAGCAGCCTGGCCCATCTCCAAGCACATTCAGAGCCAACCCAAGGGAAACCCTGATTCTGTCAGTGCCGGCATGCCTGGGGCACAAGCATTGGAGACATTAAATATTAAATGTGTCGGCTGGCTTCCAAGCTTGGTAATTAAAACTCTTATTTCATATTTTACACAGGATGGACAGGAAGGTCATGGGGCTGTTCTAAGAGGTTTCATAGCTCCCTTGTTCACAGATGAAGTGGCTCTTCTGAGGAAAACCTCGCTCTCATCCGGGACCCACACTGCCCTATTTATAAAGTTATTTCCTGGGAGGGCAGGGAGTGGAGGTTGGGAGGTCTCCAAGAGTGTAGAGCCCATTCAGGGCTCCCAGCAGTGTCTCAGGCTTTCTTTTTACTTCTCCAAAATGCGTCTGCGTTCCCGGGAGCCTGCAGAGGGCCTGGCCTCGGGCCCCTCACCTCTGCTGCAATGGCAGCCTGGGAGCTGGAGCTGGCTCTGGAAATGGGGACAGAGAAGGAACTCCAAGGCAGGTCTGGAAAGAGGACAGGAGGGAGGGGGGAGCCTTCCCTTAGCCTCCAGCGCCATCTGCTGACCGTGTGCTGAACTGCAGCTTCCCCAGAGACCAGCTGGAGACCGCCTTTGAGCTCTAGGCTGGGGTGAGAACAGGGGATCAAGGAAAATCAGGCCTGATGCTTCCGGGAACACTTTAAAAACACAATTTAGGTTGGTGAATTTTCCACTCTGTCATTCTCGGGGGTCAAGGGATAAATAAGACTCAGACTTGGATCTCTGGGGACCCAACCCAGCACGATAACCAGGATGTGTGTGATAATCAGCACGCAGTGAGCACGGGCCTCCACGATTTATGGTAGGTATCTCATTGTGGGTGCTGTTCTCATGCTGCAGACCCATTTGACAGATGAAAACATTCAGGCTGAAAAAAGACCCCAAAGCCAGATGACTTCCCTGCCCTCACCCCCATCCTCAACCTTTCTGCAAGGCCTACCATTTTCACCTCCAAAACATACCACGAGCTTTCTTCTTTGCCCCCATCGTCATTGTTACCTTCTCAGTCCAAGCCATTCTCACCTCTTCCCTGGACAAAAGCTTTCCACCAGGATCTTCCCAAGAGGACCTCGTCACCTCCAGCCTCACCCTCTACCATCTATTCTTCACAAATAGCCAATGGGATCTTAGGACACGAATCAGATCACATCCAACCCTTGCTCAAAAACTCTGATGGCTCCCACTGCCTTTAAAATAAAATCTAAGCTTCTTGCCAGACTCAGAAGAGCCCTGTGTGGTCTGGCTCTGGGGTTCTCACCAGCCTCATCTCATGCCCCTCTCTCCAGCCTCCATGCTGCAGCCATGTGGCTTCCCCAAACATGCCGAGTTCTTCCTGAGCTCAGCTCTTTTGCAGAGGCTGTTCACTCTGCCCAGAATACTGTTCCCTTTACTTCTTCTCTCCTAATTAAAAGTTCTCCGTGTCACAGAATGCCTCAGGCTTTTCTTGACCACCCTCTCTAAAGAACACCTGCCCTGCCATTTTCTAACCCAGTCTTTTATTTTGTTTTCTTCCTAGAACTTCTTGGCGCTTGCAACAATTGTTTTTATTTGCTCATTAACTTTTTTTTTTTTTTTTTTGGCTGCGTTGGGTCTTCACTGCTGTGCGTGGGCTTTCACTAGGTATGGTGAGCGGGGGCTACTCTTCACTGTGGTGCGCGGACTTCTCATTGCTGTAGCTTCTATTGTTGCAGAGCACGGGCTCTAGGTACACGGGCTTCAGTAGTTGCAGCACGCAGGCTCAGTAGTTGTGGCTCGCGGGCTCTAGAGCACAGGCTCAGTAGTTGTAGCGCACGGGCTTAGCTGCTCTGCGGCATGTCATGTGGGATCTTCCCAGACCAGGTATTGAACCAGTGTCCCCGGCATTGGCAGGTGTATTCTTAACCACTGCGCCACCAGGGAAGTCCTTTGCTCACTAACTTTTAAAAATTGTTCCCCCAACTGGAATGTAAATTCTGAGCAGGCTGGGAGCATGTCGATTTTGTTCATCATAGCACAGGGCCTGCCAAACAGTAGACACCAAAATGAATATCTGACACCAAATGCAGATATAAAGCATCAGAGAAGGTTTCCTGAGAAAGTGACATCTGCCCTGAGACCTGAAAAATGTATAGGAGGAGCTCGGGAGAAAGGGGAGGAGGCAGGCAGGAGCAATCCAGGCAGAGGGCAAAGCAGGTGAAAGTGTTGTAAGGCAGGAAGATGCTTGGCACCTTCCAGAAATTAAAAATGGAAAGAAAGTTGGCATCACTGGAGAGGAGTGAGAATGAGGAGAGCCTGAGAGTAGGCTACGGCAGAAGGCTGGGGACGAACGGGTTTGGATCTTCTGCCTCAGAACCTGGGACACCATTGAGAGATGACAGGAGACGGGGGAGGTGAGCAGACTTGTGTTTTTACGATATCCCCCAGGCTGTACTGTGAAGCATGCAGGGCGCAGGCTGGAAGCAGGGAGACCAATTGGGAGGCCATTGCAGCAGTCAGGTGGGGGATGGGAGGAGGTGTGTCCCAAACTAGGGCAGAGGAGACAGCGGTGGAAGTAAATGGATAAGTCCAGAGGCCTCGGGAACATATCAGATAGAGTTGTGAAGGAAAGAGAAGTATTCACCGACCTACATGTTTCTACAAAACTGGACCTAAGGAAGTAGAATTCATTGAGATGAGGCACAGGTTGATGTGTGGGGAGATAAATCAGCTGTGATTTTTTTTACATTACAGATCGCAGAAAACCCAACTTAAATTGGCTTAGGGACTTCCCTGGTGGCACAGTGGTTAAGAATCCGCCTGCCAATGAAGAGGACACGGGTTCGAGCCCTGGTCCGGGAAGATCCCACGTGCCGCGGAGCAACTAAGCCCGTGTGCCACAACTACAGAGCCCGTGTGCCACAACCACTGAAGCCCACACGCCTAGAGCCTGTGCTCCACAACAAGAGAAGCCACCGCAGTGAGAAGCCCGCGCACTGCAACAAAAGAGTAGCCCCTGCTTGCCTCAACTAGGGAAAGCCCGCCCGCAGCAACAAAGACCCAATGCAGCCAAAAATAAATAAATTAATTAATTTTTTAAAAATTGGCTTAAATTACTGCAAAGTCCAGAGATAAGGGGAGCTTCAGGGTTTGTTTTGTTCAGAGGCCAGTGATGTCATCAGGTACCCTATTCCTTTTTTTCTTTTGGTTTTGCCTTCCACAGTGTCAGTGTCTCCCTGAGGCTGCTCCCCCTGTGGTGACAGAATGGCTGCAGAAGCTCCAGTCTTCACATTTGTACCTACCCAGCCCAGAAGAAGAGAAAGGGCCAGCTGTGACTCCCTTGGGAGAATAGGAATAATCTTTCCCTAAA
>NW_006799611.1:886951-916137 GCF_000442215.2 Lipotes vexillifer
GTAAACTTACCCTCATGTTGCATTGGTCTAAAGTGGGTTTTGTGCCCAATTCTGTACCAGTGGCTGTGGCCTGGAGAATGCCATGGCTTTATTACTTCAGACCTGGCTACTTGAATTAATTGCTCTGGCCAAGGAGAGATGACTTCCTTGAGTGGATTAGACGAGGTTCTCCATCCCGTTTGCACATTCGAGTCTCTTGGGCTGAAGCCTAGGCCAGGGCATTTGGAGAGTTCCCCTAGGTGATTCTCCCACCCTCTCCAAATCTATGCAATGGAGGAAGATTTTGGCCATGTTGAATTCGAGTTGTCATGGGTACCCATCGCAGGTGTTGTGCTGGGCACAGGACTCAGGGCTGGGATGTTTAGCCCATGATTTGACATCTCATAACCACAGAACAATTATTAGCTATTAATGCTTTAAAGCTTTTTCAATGACCATAACCTTATCTTATATTTGAATCAATACTGTGTTTGCATGCCCCCACCCACCTGCACTCACAGTGCAGTTTTTTCGTTCTGACTGTTGATAGAAGGAAACAATTTTGTATGAATGGCTGTTTGGGGATCAAGGTATCACAGAGCCCTGAACATTAAATTCACCTGTGGCACCAGGTTGGTGAGGCACATTCCCACGATGCAGATTGGGCCAGCAACCCCCATGGTGATATCCTCCCACATCCAGTCCACGGCACATTTTCCATTTTATCCTGTACCAGTTTGTCACTGCTCCTTAATAGACCACCCTAAAACCCTGTGGCTTTAAACAACAGTTGTTCGTTATCACTCACACACCCACAGGTGGGCTGGGTCTGGCTGAGTGAGGCTGGGCTCCCCTGGGCTGCTCTGCTTGAGGCTGAAGGGGCCTCTGTGGTCCCTCCACATGCCTCTCATCCTCCTTGTTTTTTGTTTTTTGTTTTTTGTTTTTGCGGTACGCGGGCCTCTCACTGTTGTGGCCTCTCCCGTTGCGGAGCACAGGCTCCGGACGCGCAGGCTCAGCGGCCATGGCTCACGCGCCCAGCCGCTCCGCGGCATGTGGGATGTTCCCGGACCGGGGCACGAACCCGTGTCCCCTGCATCGGCAGGCGGACTCTCAACCACTGCACCACCAGGGAAGCCCTCTCTCATCCTCCTTGGACCAGCAGGCTATGGCTGCCGAGCACAAGAGGGTAAGGGGAAGCACAAGAGGCATCTTCCACCCTTGTATCACATGGCCAAGACCAGGCAAGGATGGGGAGTAATCTCTCCCTTTAGTGCGAAGGACTACAAGTTAAATGGCAAAGGGTATGGATACGGGGGGAGGGCAGGATTGGAGGCAATGAAGCATGGCTTTATTTATTCTAAGTAATGAACAGTGTCCCAGGATAAAATGATTGATGTTTGAGAAGATAATCCCTCCCACACACACCCCCTCTGAAAGGGGGAGGAGTCTTGCTTGCTGGGTCAGCTCCTGGCTGCCCTTTTCTTGTGGAGGTTCAGGGTAATCGGCAAATCTCACAGAAAGTAGCCAGAGGGGGAAGTTGATCTCTATAATAAAGACAGGAGAAAGAGGGGAAGCTGGAGAGAGTGGAGCTGCTTGGGTGTGGAGAAAGAACACTGCCGGGTTCCAGCAGCAACTCGGGCCCTGTTCCTGTGCTTCCTGACACCTGGCTCAATCCCCGGCCTCAGTTCCTTTTAAGGAGCCACTGAAGGAGTCAAGACTGTGAGTGACAAGATTTGACCTGCATTTTCTGAAAACCAAGACCAAGAATAGCTAAGACACTCAAGAACAGCAGGCATCAGCTGTCAGGACTTATGACAAAGCTTTTATTAATTATTATTAATTATTATTATATTATTAATTTTATCATTTAATCATTATTAATTTTATTTAATTATCTTATTAATTCATTAGGACGGCATGGTTTCAGCACAAGGACAAAGACAGCAGAAGGAGGGCCCAGTAACAGATCCTCACACACACACACACACACACACACGGGCATGTGATAAATGACAAGGTGGCCCTGCAGAGCAGTGGGAAAAGGAGCGAGTTTTCAATAAGTGATTTTGAGGCAATTGGGTCTCCATAGGGGAAAAAATGAAACGGGACCTCTAATTCCACCATTTACAGCCATACACATGGTGTGCAGGCCTCAGGAGGATCTGGAACCAGGAACTGGAGGACTTTGGGGAACCTTGGTGGCTCCTCTGCCCCAACCCCCCTCTCCTCCCCTCCTAATGTTTACTGAGCACATTTTAGGCACTGGGCACTGTACTGAGGGCTTTACAGGCTCTCTTGTTGAGTCCCTGCAACATTGCTCTGAAGCCTGTGTTATTATCCCCATTTTACAGCTGAGGAAACTGAGGCTGGGGAATCAAGCTGTTTGTCCAAGGATACATGATGCATGTGCAGCAAGGCTGGGATTTGAACCCAAGTTGGACAGTTCCAGAGCTCACTGTTCATTCTTCCTCCTAAATAGCCCTTGAATCTGCCCCTTCCTCTAAATATCCACAGCCATCCCTTAAACAGCTCTCACGTGGACAATTGCAGTAGGTGGAGACCTCATAGGTCTCTCCCCCCTCAGTCTTAAAATACAAAATAGGTGTGTCACTCCTCTGTCTAAAGCCCTTCAGTTACTGGCACACAGATAGACATACAGTTCAATGGCATAGAATTGAGAGCCCAGAAATAAACTTATATATTTATGGTCAACTAATTCTCAACAGGGTGCCAAGACATTTCAATGGGGGAAAGTTTAATCTTTTCAACAAATGGTGCTGGGACAACTGGATATCCACATGCAAACGAATATCTCACACCATATACAAAAATTAACTCAAAGTTGATCTAAGACCTAAATGGAAGAGACCTAATGCTCTTAGAAGAAAACATAGGTGTAAATCTTCATGACCTTGAATTAGGCAATGGTTTCTTAGATATGACACCAAAGCATAAGAAACCAAAGGAAAAATAGATAAATTGGACTTTGTCAAAATTAAAACTTCTGTGCTTCAAAGGACACTATCAAGAAAGTGAAAATATTTGCAAATCACATATTTATTAAGTGTCTAGTATCCAGAATATAAAGAATTACTACAACTCAACAATAAAAAGGCGAATAAACCAATTTCATAATAGCCAAGGATCTGAACAGACATTTCTCTAAATAAGTCTACAAATGGCCAACAAGGATATGAAAAGATGTTCAATATCATTCATCACTAGGGGAATGCAAACCAAAAACACAATGAGACATTTTACGTCCACAAGTCCGGCTACAATAAAAAGGACAAATGTTGGCAAGGTTGTACAGGGATTAGATCTCTTATACATTTGCTGGTAGGAACGTGAAATGGTGCAGCTACTGCAGAAAAGGTTGGCAGTTCCTCAAAAAGCTAAACACAGAGCTACCATACAACCTAGCAATTTCACTTCTAGGTATATACCCAAGAGATCTGAAAACATATGTTGCCCACACAAAAACTTGTACACAAATGTTCATGGCAGCATTATTCATAATAGCCAAAAGGTAACAAAACGTCCATCAATAGATGAATGGATAAACAAAATGTAATATTCCATACAATGGAATATTACTCAGCAATAAAAAAGAAATACCAATACATGTGACAACATGGATGAACCCTGGAAACATTATGCTAAGTGAAAGAAGACAGACACAAAAGGCCTTCATGTGTATGAAATGTCCAGAACAGGCAAATCCAAAGAGACAGAAAGTAGATTAGTGGTTTCCAGGGGCTCATGGGAGGAAAGAATGGAGAATGATTGCTAACGGTACAGAGTTTCTTTTGGCGGTGATGAAAATGTTCTGGAATTATATAGCGGTGATGGTTGCACAACCTCATGAAAATGTTAAAAATAATGAGACTGTACACTTTAAAAGGATAAAGTTTATGGTACGTGAATTATATCTCAACTTTTCTTTTTTTTGGCTGTACCGTGTGGCTTGCGGGGATCTTGGTTCCCCCACCAGGGATTGAACCTGGGACCACGGCAGTGAAAGCACTGAGTCCTAATCACTGGACTGCCAGGGAATTCCCTATCTCAACTTTAGAAAAAGCAAACACATCGATGACCCCAGGACTTTTCACCATCTAACTAACCCCTGCCTATCCCTTCCAGCCCTATCTCTTGTTAGTCTTTCCATTAATCACTTTGCTCAGAGAAGCAGAGATTCTAGGAGCAATTTTATTTTAAGGGATTTAACATAGAGATTTGACCTTGACCTTAGGAGCTGGGCAAGTGGTTTTTCTAAGTCTGTTGCCCCTGCATCTACATGTGTGAGCTGCAACAGCTCCTGACTAGCCAAGGCTGCTGCTTCATCTCTGCCTTCCTAAACTCACCTAAAGCTCCCATGGAGCCAACCCCATCCCAGGGCACATGAGGAAGGGCATTCTGGGAAATGTAGTTCCAGCCTAGCTACGTTGGCACAGCACAAAGCCATCCACGGCTCTTCTCACATGCCCCTCCCTCCGCCTAGAGCACAGTCCCCACTCCTCACCCACTCATTCCTACTCAACCTTTGAATCTCAACCTCAAGCAGGAAGTCGCTCTGGCAGTTTCTCCAGATTTGGGTGGGCACTCCCCCTAACCTCTGGCCACCATGGCTCACTTTATGTGGCCCATCACATACAGTTGCGAAGGTGGTGCACAGCTTGGAGGGCAAGTTCGAATTAACAGTTATTATAGATGCGCATCTTTTTTTTTTTTTTTTTTTTTGGCCACACTATGCAGCTTGCAATCTTTTAGTTCCCAGACCAGGGATCAAACCTGTGCCCCCTGCAGTGGAAGTGTGGAGTCCTAACCACTGGACTGTAGGGAATTCCCATAGATGTGCATCTTCATAAAACTGTTTTCCCACAGATGGCGGTAAAGTGACTGGAGCAAGGAGCATCTTTTTCTAATTCTAACAGCGGTGTTCATAGGCTGTCTCAGGGCTGTATGCACTTCCTTTATCTCAAGGGATACTTGGCTGCTAGGCTGTGTCCCTTTCTACACTGTGAGCCCCACTTGGCAGGGGCTATATTGGGACAACTCAGTGTGGGGGTCCCCAACATTTAGCACAGGACCTGACACACAGCAGACACTCAGTGTCCATAAAACAAAAGAGTAAATGAATATCTAAGGGATGAGAGATGGGTAGCAGGTGAGAGCAGAAAGATAAATAAGCTGAGGGCTTCAGGAGCTGGGCCAGAGGCAGAAAGAAGTGACACAGCTGGGTAGTTCAGAGTATGGACTCAGGAGCCAGGTTCCATCTCCATCACTTACCAGCTGTGTGACCTCCCACAAGTTACTTCACCTGTCTGTGCCTCGATTTGCTCATCTGTAAAAATAGAGATAAGAATAGCACCTCCTGCAAGGAGTTGGTAGGAGAATTTGTGGGACTAATGTTTGCAAAGCACTAACATAGCAATATACAACAGTTTGTTAAATAAACAGATTGATAGATAGATGATAGATACAATGAAGGAAAGATGAATCATTTTGTTTCTCTCTCAAAGCCAGGGTGAAAGGCAGTCCCTGTAGAGAAGCTGCTGCCGGGGTTCCCCATTTGAGTGGCTGGAAGGTAGTGTAACACTTCTACTCTGAAAACATATAGGTTTAAGAGCATCAAGACAAACACCCCGGCTGGTAAGGACATCTAGACTAGAGGGTAGTGCATTAGCATACTGTTAGTTAAGGAATTATAGCTCGTAGGATACCAGCTTCTGCACAATAAAATGATTTTTAAAACAACATTTTAAAAACCCGATTAAAACATAATGCTCTGTTCAGTTACTGCCACAAAATGTTTCATTTGCAAATTATAGCCTAGTGGATTTAATCTATTTTCTGCTGACACCGTATTAGACATGATGGACCAGGCAGGCACTGCAAGGCCATAAGCTCCAGAACTTAGAAGCTTTTGGGCTCCTCTGCTAAGCCTTTTTGGTGGACGGGGCATGGCCAGGCTTCCTCCCCACCCCCAGGGCCCTGAGGGTCTCCTGATGGCCTGCAGATAGCGCTTCTCCCCATAGACTCTTCTTATCAAGTAGGGCTTGGGACTTGGCAGGATGCTGTGCGCTGAGAGTACAGTCTGAAAATTGGTGCTTCTTAGGGCCAAGTTCAGCCTATTGATTGTCTACCTGCCTCACATCATGATTTCTAAATATTCAAGCCAACATTTAAAAATCAAGAGATCTGGGCTTCCCTGGTGGCACAGTGGTTGAGGGTCTGCCTGCCGATGCAGGGGACACGGGTTCGTGCCCCGGTCTGGGAAGATCCCGCGTGCCACGGAGCGGCTGGGCCTGTGAGCCATGGCCGCTGAGCCTGCGCGTCCGGAGCCTGTGCTCTGCAACGGGAGAGGCCGCAGCAGTGAGAGGCCCGCGTACAGCAGTCCGGGCTGGCATGCTGTTGTTAGTTCCTTAGTGCCTTTCCCATTGATCTTTCCCTGCTCCACAAGGGACCCCATCTGCCCACGTCATGGTCCAGATTGCATACATAGAAGCTATTCCATAAATACTTATTGCAGGACTGTCCCAAGAGGGCGGGTAGCATTTCTCTGCCCCTCAACCAAGCCCTCCAGGAAGCACTGGCTTTCTGCTCCCATCTTTACTTGCCTCTGTATCCCCCCACTGCCACCCAGTGTCTTAAAGAGATATCATTTTATTCATTCATAAAATCTCTCTACTCAGCTCTCACTGTTTTCCTGGCACCTTTGTGCCGTGGGAGATGTGGGTGATCAGCACAGAGCTGCCACTGTCTGCATCTGTGGATATACTCCCTGAATTCCGGTGGTACCTGTGACATTTGTCCAGCAGAATTTGTCAAACATACAAACCAAAGGTTAATATTCTGTCCCAGAGACAGAAGGAATTGACAGTCTAAGGGAGTGTGTCAATCTTTTTTTTTTTAATTCACAGAACATATAATTAACTATTTAAAAATATACAAATCAGTGGCATTTAGTCCGTTCATAGTGTTGTGCAACCACCATCTCTATCTAGTTCCAGAATATTTTCATCACTCCAAAAGGAGACCCCATACCCATTGACAGTCACTCCCCTTTCCCCCCAACACCTCCCCAGCCCTAGGCAACCACTAATCTACTTTCTGTCTGTATGCATTTGCCTATTTAAAAAATTTCATACAGGGAAATTCCCTGGCTGTCCAGTGGTTAGGACTCTGCGCTTCCGCTGCAGGGGGCACAGGTTCGATCCCTTGTTGGGGAACTAAGATCCTGCAAGCCACGTGGCATGGCCAAAAAAGAAAAAAATTCATATAAATAGGATTATACACATGTGACTTTTTGTGTCTGGCATCTTTCACTTAGCATCATGTTTTTGAGGTTCATGCAGTTTGTAGCCTGTGTCGGTTCTTCATTCCTTTCTAGTCATATTCCACTGTGTGGACAGACCACATTTTGCTTATCCATTCATCTGTCTGTGGACATGTTGGTTGTTTTTTCCCTTTTGGCTGTTGTGAGTAGTGTTGTTTGGATATATACCTAGGAACGGAATTGCTCAGTCATATGGTAATTCTCTGTTTAATTTGTTAAGGAACCGCCAAGCTATTTGATGTTAACCTTTTTTTAATCTCATATTTGCCTTACATCTTGCAAGTACTAGCTGGGGGCTGAACTAGGGAAACAGATAATAGGTATGTCGAGCCTAGCTCCTCAGACGACACAAACTTCCCTGGCTCACACACTCTCTGCTGGTGTGACCCCTGACCCCCACTCCTCAGTTGAGAATCATTGGCCAGGCCAGGCCAGGGGACTGGACTCCTGTGCTCATGGTCCTTGCATTAGGAGACCTGGACAAATCCCTCTCCCTCTCTTGAGCCTCATTTTCCCCATTTACAAAATGAGGGTATAATGGCAAACCAACAGGCTAGGCTGCTTGTGAAATTATCCTGAGTTATGGAAGATATTTTATAAACTGTAAAGAGCTGTCTGAATCATTGCTATTGTGAAGTGATGCAGCCTAGAGGTCACCATGTGGAAGTGTTTCATTTGGCCTGCCCAGCATTTTAAAATATTTAAAATAAAAAAAAAAAAAAAAAAAAAAATCAAGAGATCTCACTTAAAATCCAGATGCTTTGCTACTTTTGAAAAATGGGAAAGGTGGCACAGTGGTTAAGAATCCACCTGCCAATGCAGGGGACACAGGTTCAAGCCCTGGTCCGGGAAGATCCCACATGCCATGGAGAGACTAAGCCCATGCGCCACAACTACAGATCCTGCGCTCTAGAGCCCATGAGCCACAACTACTGAAACCTGCTCACCTAGACCCTGTGCTCTGCAACAAAAGCCACCGCAATGAGAAGCCTGCACACCACAACAAAGAGTAGCCGCTGCTCGCCGCAAGTAGAGAAAGCCCATGCACGGCAACGAAGACCCAGTACAGCTAAAAATAAATAAATTTATAAAAAAAAAAGAAAAAAAAAATGGGAAGAATTGACCACATGGAACTGTCGTTGTCATGGAAATAAAAGACTGGAGTTTTGAGAGGTCACGTGCTTTCCAGTTTGTCACAATCCCTACCATTCCCTACTGTCTCCCTCACAGTCAGGAGTTTGAGACTTACTCAAATCCTGTTTGCTGTTGCAGGTGAGCTGTTGCTTTCTTTCTTTCTTTTTTTCTTTTTTTTCCTTTTTTTTTCAGTAGAGAAACAGTCCCTGATTCCATATGCATCTTTTTGGGTACCAGCTGGAAACAGATGACACACTCAAAGCTGGGTAGTTGAGGAGAGTTTAGTAATGGGGTTATTTACAAAGGTATGGACAGAGTTTAGGAAAAGCAACAGAGAGTGCTACAGCACCCAGTGCTACAAACACTGGGGAGTGTTACAACCCTAAATCTGAAGGGATGTGGGGAGGGGGCCTGGAGAGAAAGCGCTGCTGATGGAGCTGAGGCTGGGTCACGGGCTGCAGTTAGCCCAGGGTTACTCCACATAGACAGAGCCTGGAAAAGACTCCTCCAGTGTCTGTCCTCCCTGCCTCCATTCTCCTCTGGTGCTCCCCATGGGCCACACCATCTGGAAGCCAGAAGACAAAGGAGTCCTCCCAGACCTCCCATATAGCTCAGCCTCCTGGACACAGAGTTGGGGAGCATGGGAGGCAAAGAGAGGATATGCAGGAAGGACCAAATGGAAGAGAGCCAGCATGCCATGTGTCCATCAAAAGCAGCAAAACAAAACATACACAGAGGAGACCAAATATTTAAGGAAAAATAAGAGGGTGTATGCATCTGTGTGGAAGTTAAGAATATGTATTCTTATACATTTAATGTGTGAATGCCTAGCCCGCTTCTGTTGTCTGCATCATCCTCCTGGTCCCCGTAGGTACCTGACTTTGCATCACTGACCCTGGGAAAGTTATCACTGTCCCTGCCCCCTCCCACCCCACCACAATTTCTTTTGACTTTATTACCATTTGGGGAAGGAGATTCTCATCCATTCCCCAAGGAGGTAACAGCATTAGAAACAAGACCCTTCCCATTCTCCTCTCCACTCCCTCATCTGTGTGGTGAGGCAGGGTCCAGGTCAAGTTCAGACACAGCCCTCCCCCTGGGCCTGCCCTCAAGAACAGCTCATCCTTGTTTCTGCTCCTGTTGCCATGTGGTATCTCAGCAAGGCGGAACATCCCTGCCCTTGGGAAAGGGCTGCCTGGTCTAAACACTCCCCCACAGCTGGGAGAGACAATTAGTCAGTTGAGAGAGGGAAGAGTCAGAAGCCCCATTTTGACCCCAGGATGGAGCTGCCTTCTCCAACTCAGATTTGCCACTAATGTAGCTAAAGCTATTGTTCCCGTTTGATCTCAGCTCCTTATGCCCCATATTGAACATTTGGCCTGCATGGACCCCCCATCCTTTCTGTTTGAAGAATGCCCCATTTTATGAGGCTTGGAGGGAGAAAGAGCCCATCTCCCACTCAAGAAGCCCCAAAGGCCAGGTAGTCACTTTCCTGGCCTCCCTTGCAGATAGGAAGCAGCCACAGGACCAGGCTCAGACAGCCAGAGGACTCTGAATGGGTCACTAGTGGCTCAGGTGAGGCAGCGGCAGCCACTGTAGCAAGATCGACTTCCAAGGCAGCAAGGGCAGCAACAGCACAGACTGGGGTGTCAGTCAGCAGTGGCCATGGTGCTGGCCTTGGGGGGTGGCAGCAGCATCCTAGCCATTCCAGTTCTGTGACCTGATTGTGGGCACAGCTGTGTAGTCACCGAGCCTGATTTTCCAGCCCTCCCAGGGAGTATGTGAGCCGCCCATACCCTTTTGGTGAATTCCTTTTCTGCTGAAATCAGCCAGACTCCATTTCTATTCCTTGTGGCTTTGAACTCCTGCTGATACATGTGCACACAGAACCCTGGAGGGAAGAAGAGATAAATGGCACCTCTAGCCGCTGCCCCCAGTAACTCCCTCCCAGTCTGTGTGTCAATTAAGACTATCTTGATTGTAAAAAAGCAAAACAAAATAAAAGCAAAGCCTCAAGCTGACAAAGAATAAAGAGAACATGTGAGTTCACAGGAGCCTGATCCTGTGAGGCTAAAAACAGGCTCTCACTAAGAAACTGATTTGTCTCTGGCTCTCTTGTATGTCTTTCTTGCTGTCAAGTTCATTTTCAGCCCCCTCACAGGGGCCCCTGCAACTACAGGCCTTCCTTTCATAGCAATAAAATGGCTACAATAGTTCTCGACCTCTCCTCCTCCCATACCACCCCACAAAAGAGAGTCTCTTCTGGGAACTCCCCCACAAGTACAGGGGTGTCCAGATAAGGTCACAGGCTTGCCCCTGCACACACCATGGTGGCAGGAAAACAGGATAAGCTGATTGGCTTAAGGTAATCAAGGTTCATCTCTGGAGCTGAATCCCCTCAAACCATCGGGTGAGAATGGGGCAGGTGGTGAAGTCCCCAAGGAAAGTCAGCTTCCTGTTGGTGGGAAATGGGGGCATGGATGCTGAGCACCTTTGGGAGACTCAGATATCTGGGTCACATCTCAGCTCTGCTCCTGCCTGTCGGTGTGAACCTGGCTAGTCCCTTTTCCTCTTCATGTCTCAGTGGCCAGATCTGTACCACGGTGGAGAGTGGGCCACATTCTACAGGTCTGTGGGTCTTGGAGGCAGGGGTAGGTAGCATTACCTTGAAGCAGTGGTTAGATGGACTGAATTGTGTCCTCCCAAAATTCATATGTTGAAGCCCTAGCCCCCAGGACTCAGAATGTGACTGTATTTGGAGATAGGGCTTTAAAGAGGTGATTAAGCTAAAATAAGGCCCTTAGAGTAGGCTCTTCATATAATGTCCTTATAAGAAGAGGACATTAGGATATACAGACACACCAGGAGCACTTGCCTATGAGGACATAGCCAGAAGGTGGCCATTAGCAAAGCCAAGGAGAGAGGCATCAGGCGAAACTAAACCCACTGACACCATGATCTTGGACTTCCAGCCTTCAGAACTGTGAGAAAATAAATCTCTGTTGTTTCAGCCACCAGTCTGTGGTAGTTTGTTATGGCAGCCCCAGCTGACTAATACAGAGCTCATGAACTTGGAAGGGGAGATCCATCTGGCTAAGTTCTCATATCCACTCTGCCTCATACCAGTTGTGTAACCCTGGGCAAGTCCCTTCACTTCTCTGAGCCCAGCAGCCTAGCTGGGGGAACACATTCTCCAAAAGTGGATACTATTTCAAAGTTTTTAGTGGACACTTGCAGACACAGTGACTGTTAAGAGCATAATGAAAAGATATTAGAGGGAGGGCATCCCTGGTGGCTCAGTGGTTGAGAGTCCGTCTGCCAATGCAGGGGACATGGATTCGTGCCCCGGTCCAGGAAGATCCCACATGCCGCGCAGCAGCTGGGTCCGTGAGCCGTGGCCGCTGAGCCTGCGCGTCTGGAGCCTGTGCTCCGCAACGGGAGAGGCCACAACAGTGAGAGGCCCGCGTACCACAGGGGAAAAAAAAAAAAAAAGATATTAGAGGGAGCAGGGGGAGAGCTGGGGCCAGTCTGTTCATGAGGCTACTAAAGCATCAGTGGTCCGAGCTTGAGCCTTACGAGGAGCAGTCAAAGGGCAGTGTGCCCCCCACTGACCAGTGCCAGGGGTCCCCTCTCAGCTCCACATGCCCCACCTCCAGACCCTGCCTTCAGTACCTAGGGGCAGAACTTTTGGGGGCTCCCTCTCCCAGATGATAAAATCTGGCTTGTGCTTCTGCCAGAGCTCCAGATTCCTCATGCATAGAATGAGATAAGAGCATCACCTACCGCATGGAATTGTAAATATTTAATAGAATAAATGTGAAGTGCTTAGCACAGTGCCTCCTACAGAGTAAATGCCTGAAGAGTGAGTGTGAAGGCTATTGCAGGTGCTATTCAACTTCCCTTGGACTAGATATTGATCCTCCCAGTTATAACCCAGATTTCAGCTAGACTCCTAGGCCTTTAAAAGACAAATATGACCAGCTAAAACCACCACCTCTTCTCCTGTGGAGATCTCAGTGTGTTTCCAAGATGCCTGAAAGTATCCAGGGTGTACCTTTCCTAGTTACCCCTGGATCTAAATGCCAGCCTATGCTGAATTTGTTCTATTTCTGTCGTTGTCTCCAAAGGAACTTGACCCTTCCTTTGATGTACACACACACACACACACACACACACACACACACACACCACTCCTGCAGGGCTTTTGTGGGTCTAACAGCCATTATTGAAAGTCTAGGATGACAGGGGGTGGGGTTAACATCACAAGCATCCAAGCAAAAAACTTAAATTCACATATTAAATATCCTTTATCTTAAATGAACTTTCAGGCTTCCTGCACCAGAGATTTTTCACTGGCCACATCATAAAGCTCCCAGGACTCTCATCAACTTGCAGACCTCTCTATCCCTTTCATCCTTCCTCTTTACCCCCTCTTTCCTGGATAGGCCCCTCTGAGCTCTTCTCATCCCAGTATCAGAGTAACGATGATATATTGAGTTATCAGTCTTAATTCTTCACCCCTCCCTGTGTCCTTTTTCCATGTGACTTTGCATGTCTCCCTCACTAGAACTGGAGTACACCTTCCTACCCCTTGACTGTGGGCTCAGCCATGTGACTTGTATGGCCAGTGTGATGTTAACAGAAATAACAGAAGCAAAAGCATGAAATATGCTTGCACAGTGAGGCTTCATCTCTTACATCTCTGTATTCCATGAGAAGAGCTTCCCCTGGTTAGCTACCATCACTTCAGCTGGGCCCCAAAATGAAAACACATGGGCAGACCTGAGCCCAACCTGTCATGAGGAGCCAGACCCAGCTGGACCCACAGCTTGAAGCAGAGCTGCCCAGCTGAGCCCAGCTTAGCTGACCTGCAGACACGAGCGAAGATAAATCATTGTTTTTTTCGGGACTTCCCTGGTGGTCCGGTAGGTAAGACTCTGCACTCCCACTGCAGGGGGCCCAGGTTCGATCCCTGGTCGGGGAACCAGCTACCACATGCAGGTCGCAACTAAGAAGTCGGCATGCCGCGACTGAAAAAAAAGATCCCACATGCTGCAACGAAGACCCGGTGCAGCCAAAGTCAACAAATAATATATAAAATAAAATAAAATCTTTTTAAAAACCACTTTAAGAAATCATAGTTGTTTTAAGCTACTGAGTTTGGGGCTGAGTCGTTTTGCAGTAATAGCAGACCAATACAGTAATCGGTGCTGAAAGTGGGAGGTTGCAATACAAGTCACTGAATTTGGGACCAGTCAATAAGCAGCAACAAAACATTTACAGGAGGCTGGGAAACAGGGGGGAAACTGTTATAGGAGACAAGAAAAGGCAGCCTGTGTTAAGTAGTGAGAAACATTTAACAAGAGAGTTGTGTATGAAGATATAAATAGCAGAAAATGTGTCTAATGAACTTTTAGAGTTGGGGGAAGACATCTAAAGACAAAATGTCAAAAATATGACTTTCTTGCTGCTGGATAAAGTTGAAATGTTACTACTACAGGAAAGAGATGTGCTCAGAAAAGAACTGGCCAGTTTGGGAAGCAAGAGTTAGGGGGAATACAGAGTCCAGAGCTTGCTAGGTTGAAAAATAAAACGCTATCTCCAACCTCTCCAGCCAATAAAAGATTTAAAAAATTAAGAATCTTAAATAAAAACACAGTTTGTGGGCAATAATCAAATCAAGACCATGGATCATTTCACCTGACAAAAATGTTCCTAGAAAGAGTAAGGGTGCAACCCCACAAAATCATGATGTCCCAAATTACCAGAAGTTAATCGAGTCTATAGAAAGAGGCACATGTCAGAAAGCATTGTGAGTAAGCATTTGTCACATGGAATTGACTAGAAACACACAAATTGAAAATCCAAAATGTTTTTGAGAGCTATGTATTGGCAAAAGCGTCATCATCCTAGGCAGAGATTTTCCCAATTATCTATGGGACAGAGAAAGCTGATCGGCCACCAAGCAGTGTATATTCCTCAATACTCTCTGCAAGATGCTCTTCAAATTAACCCAGGGAGCTGTTGGAAAAGGAAGAATTTCCCAGAGAGCAGAACCAAGAACTGTAGAGAACAGACTGAGAGCCACTTCTAGAGAGGAGCCAGGGACCTAATCAAGGAGCACACTGTAAGGTCGGATCTTAACAAACAAACGGCACCGCGAAACAGAGGAAAGCTTCAAGTGAGCTTTAATTAGGGAGCGCTCCCCGGCGAGGTTCACCGGCCCGAGAGAAAGGGGCCAGAGAAGTCGCACCCGGGCGAGGGTTGGGCAAGATTTTATAGGGGAAGAAGGGAAAGGGGTGTGGTGAATCTGGGAGGGCGCAGGGTATTCCTTATTTGGTGGTCTTTTCGGGTATCCTGGGGGACCGTTAGTCCCGCCCCTCGAAAGGCGGGAAGGCTGGGCTGGGTGCAAAGTCCCCAGGTCAGTTACTGGAACTGGGGTGGTCCGGAATGTCTCCAGGTCAGTTTCTGGAACTGGGTGGTCCGGAGAGTTTCGGTCTGATGCAACCTGTGAATCTGATTGTGTTCCCCTGCCTCGGGCCAGTTGGCCTTACACACACTAATCCCAGGATGGGGATTTTTTTAAAAGGGGCAAAAGATTTGAACAAACTCTGCACCACAGAAGAGATGAATATGGCAGACGTGCACATGAAAAGATGCTCAACATTGTTAGTCATTAGGAGAATGTAAAATAAAACCACATGAGATATCACTACATGTCTATTAAAATGACTTTTAAAAACTGTTAATACCAAGTATAAAAGGAAGGATGTGGAGCAATGGAATTCTCCTACATTGCTTGTGGGACTGTAAAATGATATACTGAACAATGTAAAATGAATCACTGTGGAAAACAATTTGACAGTTTCTTTAAAAGTTAAACATATACTTAGGATACAACCCAGTAATCCCACTCATACTTATTCATACAAGTGAGATGAAAACTTAAAACCTGTACATGAATACTTATAGTGGCTTTATGCATGATTACCAAAAACTGGAAATAATTCAAATGTTCTTCAATTGGAAAATAAACAAACTGCAGTATATCCATATAATGGGATATCACTCAGCAATAAAAAGGAATAAACTACTAATACCACAACAACATGCACTACTCTCAAATGCATTATGCTAAGGAAAGGAAGCCAGACTCAAAATGGTACATACTGTATTATGTACGATTCTTTCTGGAAAAGGCAAAACTACAGGGACAGAAAACAGATTGGTGGTTGCCAGGGGTAAGGGGTTGGCTACGAAGGGACACTGGGGAATTTCTGGAGCTAATGGAACTGTCCTACGTCTTGATTGTGGTTATAGTTACATAACTGCCCGTGTTTGTCAAAAATCATAGAACTATACACCAAAAAGGGTGAATTCTACTGTATGTAATTTGTACCTTAATTTAAAAATGGAAAAAAAACTGCACTAGTAATTTTAACCTATGTTATGCTAAAATAACAAACACTAACTTCAAACTCTAAGAAGCTTATAGCATCAAAAGCATATTTATTTATTACCCTATATTTTAATCTCTGGTCAGCTTAGGGCTCTGCTACATGCAATCTTCACTCTAGGACTCATTTTGATGGGGCAGCCACTTTCTGGAACATTGCTGGTCCCCATGGCAGAGAGAAAGTAGAGAGAGGGAAATTACACATTGGCTCTTAAAGCTTTCACCTGAAAGTGACACGTATCATTTCAATTCCTTTTACATTGGTCAAAGAAAACCACAAGGCCACATCTGTGTTCAAGGGCAGGCCTACCACATATCCAGGAGAAAGACAGGAAATATTTGGTGGACAGCACTCATGAATTCCACAGTCTCCACTCTGATGGTGAATTTGTCGATTTCTCTTAATAATTCTATCAATTTTTACTCTATACCATAGTTTGAGGCTATTATAATATTATGTGGATACAATATAGACTTATTATGTACTCCTGCTGAGTTGAACCTTTCTCATTAAAAAATAGCCTATTTGTATTAGTCATCTTTTGTTAACTTATGCTGCAGTAACAACATGATAGCATGAATCATGCACTCGCTCAAAAAGTACCCACTTGGAAGTGACACACTTCATATTACATTACTCAAAGCAGCCACATGACCACACCTAACTTCAAAATCTCAGTGGCTTACAAGAAGGAGAGTTAATTTCTCACTCATGTTATACATCTTTGGGGGTCATTTGTGGAACTACCCACTCTTCATTCTATCTTATTTTCATTCAAGGATCCAAGCAGAAGGAGCGGTCCCATCTGGGACATGATCTGCTTCTGGCAGAGGGAAAGAACAGTGGTTCTTTTTTTTTTTTTTGTGGTATGTGGGCCTCTCACTGTTGTGGCCTCTCCCGTTGTGGAGCACAGGCTCCGGACGAGCAGGCTCAACGGCCATGGCTCACGGGCCCAGCCGCTCCACGGCATGTGGGATCTTCCCAGACCGGGGCACGAACCCGTATCCCCTGCATCGGCAGGCGGACTCTCAACCACTGCGCCACCAGGGAAGCCCAGAACAGTGGTTCTTAAAGCTCTGCTCAGGAGGGCACACATAATTTCATTCGCTCTTCAGTGACCAAGCCTGAAGTCCATGGGGTGGGAAGTAGGGCCTCTTACAGGGAGGAGTAGCAAATTACTGAGCACAATAATAAAATTCACCACACTATTTTTAGCAGTGCTTTTTGCCTTAAAGTCTATTTCATCCAATGTTAATACAGCTAACAGACCCAGCATGGAATCTCTTTTACCATTCTTTTACTTCAAATTTTCTTTGTGTTTTAAACAGTGTACAGCTAGGAAACTCCCTGGCAGTCAAGTGGTTAGGACTCAGCCCTTTGACTGCCGTGGGCCTGGGTTCAATTCCTGCTCGGGAGACTAAGATCCTGCAAGCTGCACGGCAAAAAATAAAATAAAATCAATTAATTAATTTTAAAAATAAAGAGCGTACAGCTAAAAAATTTTTTTAAAGCTGGTGTTATAATTTTTCTTTTAACTAGAAGGTTTAGGTTTTTTAAAATATACTTACTGTGATTACTGAAATATTTACATTTATTTTTCCACTTTATTTCATGCTTTATATTTTTCCACTTTTTATGTTCTTTTGTTTCTGCCTTTATTCCCTTCCCCTTTTTTCCTTTCCTGCTTTTTAACAATATTACTTTTCTTCCTCTGGTTTGGTCTATAACTATTTTTATTCTTTCCATAGTAAGCCTTGAAATTTTAACATTCATATTTAATTAGAAGTTTAATGTTAATCAATATTTTTATGGACAGTGGAACCAGTCAATTAGATTGATTGAACTAATGGCTCCAATTCTTCACTTTCTCTGTATGCATACCCTTTGCCATAATCCTTCACAGCTCCCTCCTACTACAGCCTTGGACTCAGTCATGTGACCTGCTCTGGCCAATGAGATGTTTTAAAAAAGTCTTGAAAAATGTGGTTGTACATTTCCATTGCTCTCTTTTGTGTCCCTGCCATTGCCATGAGAATTTATCCCAACATCCTGGCTGGTGAGTGAGAGACTCACGGAGAAGAGTCAAGGCTCCCAGTCAAAACGATACTAGATCAGCTGACCCCAGACACGTAGGCAAGCCCAGGCAAGCTTAGCAAAGCTTTCTAACCAACCCCCAGCACACACTAGACATGTGAGCAATAAACAAATATAGCAGCATCCCTCCTAGGTTTTGTGGCTGTTTGTTATGCAATAGTTAACTAACACACACTTTATAGTATTTTAACTTCAGTAATCCTCTTATACTTTATTACGATCGTTCCATTATTTTGGTTTTGCCTTTTTTAATCACACAAATTATAATTGTTCTTGTTTTTTGTCTCTGATGTTTGTTTATCTTTAACCATGTTTGCCATTTCATTTGCTCACTAATCCTTATTAGTCCTCAGATCTTCCTCCTGGGATCATTTTACTTCTTCCTGAAATATATCTTCTATATCAGCAGTTCCCAAATTTCTGGCACCAGGGACCGGTTTTGTGGAAGACAATTTTTCCACGGACCAGGGGTAGGGGGTGGGAGGAGTGGTTTCAGGATGATTCAAGCACATTACATTTATTGTGCACTTTATTTCTATTATTATTACATTGTAATATATAATGGAATAATTATACAACTCACCATAATGCTGACAGCAGGTAGAGCTCAGGCGGTAATGTGAGTGATGGGGAGCGGCTGTAAATACAGATGAAGCTTTGCTCCCTTGCCTGCTGCTCACCTCCTGCTATGTGGTCCAGTTCCTAACAGGCTGCGGACTGGTACCAGTCCATGGCCCGGGGGTTGGGGACCCCTGTTCTAGATCCTTCAGTTAAGTTCTGTTGGTAGTAACTCTTAGTTTTTGTTGATCCAAAAAGTACTATGTTTTCATTTTTGAAAGATTGTTTGCTGAGTATGCAATTCTAGGTATAAGATTATTTTCTCTCATCACAGTAAGGCTATTATATCATTAATGATATTATGTCATGCTATTATTGTTATCATTGTTCCCATTATTGCTGTTGTACAGTCAGGAGTTAGTATCACTGTCATTCCATGGTGGATTATCTGACTTCTGTCTGCTTTTAAATTTTTATTTTTAATTTATTTTTGGCTGTGCTGGGTCTTCATTGCTGTGTGCAGGTTTTCTCTAGTTGCGGCGATCAGGGTCAACTCTTCGTTGCAGTGCACAGGCTTCTCATTGGGGTGGCTTCTCTTGTTGTGAAGCACAGGCTCTAGGCACTTGGGCTTCAGTAGTTGTGGCATGCAGGCTCACTAGTTGCGGTGCACAGGCTTAGTTGCTCGGCAGCATGTGGGATCTTCCTGGACCAGGGCTTGAACCCATGTCTCCTGCATTGGCAGGCAGATTCTTAACCACTGTGCCACCAGGGAAGTCCCCTGTCTGCTTTTAAAATCATCTCATGCTTCTGCAGTTTCACCAGACGGAATCTAGGTTTTCTTTTCCCCTATCCTGCTTGGTATTCACTGGGTTTCCTGAGGATGCTTATCTTTCATTGATTCTGGAAAATTCTCAGCCATCATTATTTGACAATTGCCTGGCTCATATTCACTTTATTATCTTCTAACATAACTGATAAGCATGTGATAGACGTCACTTTTTTAAATTTCCTTGTCTCTGGGATGCTTTTGGGTAATTTTCTTCAAATCTATTTTTTAGCTCACTGATTTCTCTTCAGCTGTATCTGTTATTTAACCTTTCCAATGAGCTATACACTTAAAATGTATCTGACTCTGCCACTTCTCTTCTCAGCTCATGGGTTTCTGTTTTTTGATTGTGGGTTCATATTCATTTGGAAGCCTATCTGTGGGAATTCTTTGAGACCTGGGTTGACGGTGGGTTCTTCTCAAGAGGACTTTGCTTTGGCCAAGTACCATAGGTACTATCTACCCAGATCTATTTTAAATTGAAATGTTCAGCTTGTGGGCTTTTGGACCATGCAAATAGTGTGGCCATGTGATGGCCAGACTTTGGCCATGCATCCACTAGGAAAATGTTTTACCCTTCCACCCAGAACCAAGACAGAGTCAACTTTCCTTGCTGCCTGCCTCTGCAGGGCAGTATTTTGTTTTTTCTCTAGTCTATCCTTCCCCAAAGATATATTCCTTCTTGGGTCCCAACCTAATGTTCCAATTTGTCTGTCATCCTGCCTGGACCCACGTAGATGTCCCCATAGCTGGTAGTAGCATTATTGGTTACCTACCTCCAGAGATGATTTTCAAAATATTTGTCAGTATGGCATATGCACCAAGCCAATCAGAACAGATACAGACTGTACCTGTGCATAACTTCTGAACATTAATTCTAACTTCCTAGGCTTATGTTTCTGCTCCCTTTCTGGCCTCAGATGATTTTCCTGACTTTCTCGCAAGGTTATCTATACATTTAAGAAGTGTATTTTCAATACTTCTCCTAGCAATTTTATATATTTTGTTGCCATTATATTTGGAGATATGTAGTCTATAATATTGCTAGAAATAAAGTCCAAGTAAGTTTATTAGGCTCATGCAACAGACATCCAGGAGTAAGCAGTCCAAAGCTGAGACTGTAGCTTAATGTCATATGAGACCTAGGCTCTCTCAATCTTTCTGCTTTGCAGGCCATGGCAAAGCACTTAAGCAGCACACTCAACTAGAAGTCCTAGTGGACTCCGTAAAAACAAAAACAAAATAAGCAAACGACTTTTCCAGAAGCCCCACTCAATGACTTCTATAATACGTATTATGGGCTAGAAGTTGGTCACATGCCTATGCCTAGTCCAACTACTGGCTAATGAGAATGAGTTTACCACGAAGAGTCTGGACCAATTATGAGTCATTCCCTCCAGTTGGGGTGGAGCTTTTCCCAGGGGCTCCCGGCATAGTGCTTGCCACACAGAGGGCACTGGTCCTTTCATTGAACACTTACTGAGCATCCACTACTAGCCAAAGGCTCTGTGGAGGCACAAAAGGATTTGACACAATCTCTGCTAGACAAACTGAGATAGGTCAAAGGGTTTAGATCTCGGTATCCGCTCAATTCTCAGCGGAGGCCCTAGAGCCCCTAATGCAGATTGACCTGCTCCAAGTTATACTGCGCAGCCGCCGGCTCTCTCTGAGCACGCTCCTGACGCCCCGCCCCAAACGCGAGTCCCGTATGCGCACATCGCTTTCTCTCTGACGCACCCCCGGAAGCACTGGCAGTTTTGGTGGGGGCTGGACCGGGAAGTGTTTCCGGGGGCGGGAGGCGCAGGCTGAGGCGGTTGCGGCGGCGACGGCTTGAACGGGCCTGGCGCCGGCGGTGGCGGAAACTATCCCACCGGTGGGCTATGTGAGCGTCGAGGACTTGGCAGGTATGTCGGAGTCTGGACAACGGGTAGCAGGGGGGGCAGGAAGGGAAACCGGAGAGGTATAAGGGCTTCTCTGCAGGTCGCGGCGCGCGCACCGCTGGCACCGCCAGGCCCATTACGCCGACCGGGATGCTGAAGCCGCGCGCGGGCCGTTGGAGTCCCGGCACCCCGGGTCCGACCCCTACTGTCTCCGGCCAGCCCGGCGCGCGTACTGCGACCCCAAGGCCCCTGAGGCAGCATTTCGTCCAAGGTCACCCCGCGGCGGCGGACCTCAGCGGGCCAGAGCGCTTAGAGATCCTGCCCCCCGTCGGTCCGCCCGCCAGCCTTTCGGGGGCGCCGGGTAGGCGCGGCTTGGCGGCCTCGGAATCGAGTCAAGGCCGGTAGAAAGACTACGCCGGGACTTCGCTGATATCTGCCTCTGTTTACCTCTGTGTTTCACCTTTTTTGTTGTCTGTGTCACCTGTGGTCACATGCCCTTTTTGCGCCTCAACTCGGCTCCTGTCAACTTTGTATTTCTCTCCACTTTGTCTCTCTCGAACCCATCTCTGAGTATCTGGACCCTGTCTTTATTTCTGTTTCCATCTTGCTTCTGTGTCTCCTGACCCTCTGTTTCCCTTTTAGTCCTTAACTTTCATTCATGGCCTGCCTGTCCGTCCAGCTCTTTGCCCATCTGTGTTTCTCTCTCTCTCTGCCAATCGTGTGTCCTTCTGTCTTGTTTTTGCCTCTCCTAACTGGGTTTTCTCTGGGCGAGCCTGCCCTGACCTCTGAGCCATGGAAGGTGACTCATGACCCTGTGAAGCTTCCTGCACGGGTGACAATGTCAGCGACTAGACTGCTGTCTGACCTCAACTCTGACAGGTGTCGCCCAACCTAAGTGTCAGGGTGCAGGAGCTCCTGGAGGACAGAGAGAAGGCCATCTCAGGGCCAAAGTAACTTGATGAATCCTTGCTTTTTCTTACCGTGGTTTTTCAGGCCTGCCCAGCTCCCTACTTCCCTTGCTCCATCAACATGGCCTCCAGGGTTCTAAAGAGCCTGCTTTCTGAGTTACAGCTGCTTAACCAGGTCTGTCTCCAGGCTAAGGAAGGGTCTGAGATCCTCTGCCCCTTGGGGCTCATGGAACAGTAGCAGAATTTCTGGGAGAGCTGTATGCTTAGTTCAGAGATTGTGTCACTGTGTACAGTTAAATTATGAGAAACATAATAATTTGGGGTTCTTCATTCTTTGCTTTACAAAAGTATTCACCGGAGAAATAAGCCAGACACAAAAGAGCAAATATTGTATGAGTCCACTTATATGAGGTATCTAAAATAGGCAAATTCATAGAGACAGAAAGTGGAGTATAGTTTACCAAGGGCTGAGTGGGAAGAGGGAGTGGAGAGTTTAATGGATACAGAGTTTTAGTTTGGGATTATGAAAAAGTTCTGCAAATGGGTAATGGTGATGGTTCCACAACAACATAAATGTGCTTAATGCCACTAATTGTACACTTTAAGTGGTTAAAATGGTAAATTTCATGTTAGGTATATTTTTACCAAAAATAATTGCTAAGTGTAGATTCCTGGAACTAACAAGCGCTATGAAAAATGTGACTTTAAAAATTCATTCTGTAGCTTTTAGGAACATTTAGTTGAACTTACGTTTCTTGATGCCTGCTCTCCACAGCCAAGGTCCTTAGAAAAGGAGTTTGGTTGAAAGAATTTAGTTAAAAATTTCTACTTGTAGCAGGTTCCCACCCTGGCTGTCCCTCCATATTCATTGGATTCAGTGCAGGAATCTGCTACACAAGCAGAAAATTTGAGGAAGATTTTAACTTTTCACATGAAGAAAACTCTTAGGGTTGGAAAAATAGTCTTTTTATTATAATAATGAAAAATTGTGTTATTTTCTTGTGTATTTTCTGATGGGGGAGGCCTTTGTTTTATGTTCTCTCATCTAAGTTATCGGTTTGTCTGTAAGCTAGTTTATCAAGGTTTCTTATAAGGTGTAGCAGCTGAATTACTACCATATTGAATCCTAGATACCATCGATTATTTTATGTACCACCAAGGGAAGAGAAAACACTGTCAATTAAGCTATTACATATGCTTCTTTACATTTTGTTTTTTGCGGTACGCGGGCCTCTCACTGTTGTGGCCTCTCCCGCTGTGGAGCACAGGCTCCGGACACGCAGGCTCAGCGGCCATGGCTCACGGGCCCAGCCACTCCGCGGCATGTGGGATCCTCCTGGACCGGGGCACGAACCCGCGTCCCCTGCATCGGCAGGCGGACTCTCAACCACTGTGCCACCAGGGAAGCCCGCTTCTTCACATTTTTAAACTTATTTAGACTTTTTTTTTTTTTTTGGTTGCGCCGGGTCTTAGTTGGGGCGGACGGGCTCCTTAGTTGCAGCATACGAACTCTCAGCCACGGCATGCACGTGGGATCTTGTTCCCCCACCAAGGATTGAACCCAGGCCCCCTGCATTGGGAGCGCAGAGTCCAAATCACTGCACCACCAGGGAAGTCCCTAGACATTTAAAAATGATACTCTAGTGTATGTATAAAAAGAAGAGAAGTGAAATAAATCGGTTAAAGTGTTCATTAACCTTCTTAACCTTCCTACTCTTGAATACTTTTCAATTCAGAGTTGCATCTGTGCTTTTCCGCAGTGTCATCTTTTGTGCCATCAGAAACGTTGATGAGGCTCTCAGGAATGCTCTATCATTGTCTTAGGCAGAGACAACTGTTACAACTTCCACCTGGACATCACATCCTGATATCAGAAATTTAAAAACGTGAAAAAAATGTGCCTCTTACAATAAGTTGAATATAGTTCTATATTATTTTCATGAACTTTTCCTTTTTACCTTATTTATGTTTGCAATTAGAATAGAAGGAGACTTGTCTTATTTGTAACATACTGAGGAAAAAACTTTTATTTTGTTGGTATGTAGAACATACATACCAGCAAGTGCTGTTTGCTGTTCTTGATTGAGCTTCTTATCCGGAATTCTAATGAATATGAGGGTGCAGTTAAAAACATTTCCTTGGCTTTATTGTAAGGTAATGGCAGGATGACTGATAAGTGGGGAGTTAGTGGTTAGAACAATAACTTCTCTTTTGAATCTCAAAGAATTTACTACAATGGACCATTTGCCCTAATGTTTTTAAGTAAACATTCAGCTGTGACATGAATCAAACTTCACAAAGTAGGTAGCTTGTTTTTTAAAAACCCTAAAATAGGTTTTACTAAGTTCTTTGGCTACAGGGTTCCAATGACAAAATATAGGGGTATTGATTGATAATGGTCTGGAGGCCAAAAACATTTTTGCAAAGGATAGTTTAATTCTGCAAAATTACATAGGTATCTGACCAGTGTTGGTTTCCTATTTTTGACAGATGTACCATGGTAATACAAGATGTTAACATTAAAGGAAAACTGGCTGACAGTCATATGGGAACTCAACATTTTTTGCAACTTTTCTGTAAAACTAAAATTATCCCATAATTAAAAGTTTATTTAAAAAATAAAAAGGCAGAAGCTAAGAAGGTACAGAAACAAAGCTAATATAACCAAAAAATATCAATCGTGATTAATTTTCTTTCTGCCACTCACCCACAAGTATAGTATTTATTAGCAAGGCACTGGTACACAGTGAATAGCATCAGCATCTCTTACATTTTCAACGTGATTTTTCTTTTCAGAAATCAATGTGATTTTAATTTGAAACAAAACTAAGAAATGGGTTCCTCTTCCTTGTTCATTCATACTGCTTTTTGATGGTCATGGCATAAGGAACTTTATCCCAGGAATACAACTCTGCATTAGGTAAGCTATAAACTTGCTAAAAATGCAGTGTTTTAAATTATTTACTAAAATGGTTTCTTTTTCAATAAAAAATAATAATGTAGTTGTATTTAATTGCCCTAGACCGGAAAGGTTCTTTTACTTCTCTTCTGAGGAGTATATATTGCACATTTTAAGGCCAATCACTGCCATACTTTGTACTGTTAGAGCATTTAAATTCCAAGAAATTTTCTGCTAAGTGACGGGGTTTTTTTTAACTTAGAAAAATATTAGATTTGGAATTACGCTTCTGTTTAAATCCTGACATACCACTTCCGAGATATGTGACCTTGGACAGATCTTTTAACCTTCTTGAGCTTTAGTTTAACTCGTGAGTGTGATGGTACAGGGGTATTACCAGACCCAAGTTTACATAGTCTGCTTTGTGAACTGTAAAGCATTTGACTTAAGTATTTTTGTACGCATGGGGTGTTGGTATTATTGTATATTTGTGCCAGTCTAGAGATTTACTAAAGTAATATTTACTGTGTTAAAATGTGCTCTCTACAGTAAGCATGCAAATTATCATATGCCATGATTAAGAAATCTCTGGAGGGCTTCAAGAAAAGTCACTCGTGGGTCGGCTTCCCTATTATATTGTTGTCCTCTGTGTTTTTAGGACATGTAATTGGTATTTAAATAGTGTATAAAACTTGACATACAATTCCTCAGTTGAATAATAAATACAGGCTGCTTTTAAACTTTTCAAAGTTGGAAGGGATCTTGGAGGTCATCTAGTTCAGTGATTCTTTTTATTATTATTATTAATTTATTTTATTTTGGCTGCGTTGGTTCTTTGTTGCTGCGCACGGGCTTTTCTCTAGTTGTGGCGAGCGGGGCTACTCTTCATTGTGGTGTGCGGGCTTCTCATTCTGGTGGCTTCTCTTGTTGCTGAGCACAGGGTCTAGGCACGTGGGCTTCAGTAGTTGTGGCACGCAGGCTCAGTAGTTGTGGTGCACCGGCTTAGTTGCTCCGCGGCATGTGGGATCTCCCCAGACCAGGGCTCAAACCCATGTCCCCTGCATTGGCAGGTAGATTCTTAGCCACTGCACCACCAGGGAAGCACTCGTTCAGTGATTCTTTAATATTTACCCTTTGTCCTCTGCTTTAAAAAAAAGCCAGATAATCTCAGTGAACAATGGAAGGAGTTAGCTGGGATTGATGTGTTTGTTTTAGAATTGTTACTATTGGATTTTTTTTTTTAACTTTGCAAAAGGTGACGTATAAAATTTCTAGTACTTCATTAGGTCTGAAGACGGTGAATAATTTGCTCTGGAGTTTATGAATGTGTTGTACATTGTTTCAGGTATTTATTTGTGAAAATACTCATCTTTACCTTCCATACTGTCTCACCTCTCAGACTCTATTGGGCCTGAGCAAGTGTTTTGAATTTAAATTCCAGGTTCACTGCTTACTGGTTTTATGACCTTAGACAAGTAGTTTAGCCTCTTTGTCTATTTCTTATTCTATACTATAGGAATAAAAAATATCTATCAAGTGGGTTGTTACGAGGATTAAATGAGAATACAAAAAGTGCTTTGCACAGAGTCTTTTACAATACATGCGTTAAATACATGGTAGGTGCTGTTACCTCTCCTACTAATTATGACATTTTCCTAGTTACCCGTTGGGATTGGTAACTACTTTACCTTGCATCACTCTGTTTTTTAAAACTGCTTTATTGAGACATAATTCATAGGTAGTTAAGAGGTTTTTTTAGTATATTTAATGGGTTGTATACCCATCACCACAACTTAATTTTAGAAGTTTTGTCTCCCCTTTAAAAAAAAAACAACTTGCAGTCACTCCTGGCCCAGTAGTTCCTTGCAGCCGCTGATTTACTTTTTGTCTCTGGATTTCCCTATTCTGGGCATTTCATATAAATGAAATCACACAAGATTTAGCCTTTTGTGTCTAACTTCTTTCATTTGGCACAGTGTTTCAAGGCTCAGCCATGTTGTCGTATCTATCAATACTTAATTCTTTTTTATTGCCGAAAGAATGGCATAATACATATAGTATGTAATAAAATGGAATAATATTCCATTTTATAGGTATACCACATTCTATTTATCCAGTCATCATTTGAGGACATTTGAGTTGGTTCCACTTTTTGGCCATTATGAATAATGCTGTTATAGACGTTCATGGATAAGTTTTCTGTGGACATTATGTTTTCATTTCTCTTGGGTATATACCTAAGAGTAGAATTGTTGAGTTACGTGATAACTCTGTTTAACTTTTTTTTTTTTTTTTTTTTTTTGCCGTACGCGGGCCTCTCACTGTTGTGGCCTCTCCCGTTGTGGAGCACGTGCAGGCTCAGCGGCCATGGCTCACGGGCCCAGCCACTCCGCGGCATGTGGGATCTTCCCAGACCGGGGCACGAACCCGTGTCCCCTGCATCGGCAGGCGGACTCTCAACCACTGTGCCACCAAGGAAGCCCCTGTTTAACTTTTTGAGGAGCTGCCAAACTGTTTTCCAAAGTGGCTGCCCCGTTTTACATTCCCACCAGCAATGTATAAGGGTTCTAATCCTTCCATATCCTCTCCAACACTTGTTAGTGTCTGTCTTATTTATCATAGCCATCCAAGTGGGTGAAAAGTGATGTCTCATTGTAGTTTCAATTTGCATTTCCCTAATGAATAATGATATTGAACATCTTTTGTATGCTCTTTTGTATATCTTCTTTGGGGAAATGTCTATTGAAATCCTTTACCCATTTTTCAATTGGGTAGTCTTTTTATTATTGAATTTTAAGAGTTCTTTATGTATTCTGGATACAAGTTACTTATCAATTATATGATTTGAATATATTTTCTCCCATCTTGTAGATTATCTTTTCATTTTCTTTTTTAATAGATCTTTATTGGAGTATAATTTTTTCACAATACTGTGTTAGTTTCTGTTGTACACCAAAGTGAATCAGCCATATGCATGCATATATACCCATTATCCCCTCCCTCTTGAGCCTCCCTCCCATCCACCCTGTCCCACCCCTCTGGGTCATCGCAAAGCACCAAGCTGATCTCCCTGTGCTATGCTGCTGCTTCCCACTAGCTAATTATTTTACATTTGGTAGGTTTTTCATTTTCTTGATAGTATTATGTGTACCTTGGGATACTCTTGCATCTTCCTGCCTACCCAGTCAGTTAGTCCCATCAATTCTGTTTTCCATACCCACTGTTACTTTCATTGCCTCAAACCTAGAGCATATTTACTGAAATCTTAGAATTGACCTTTGTTTCAGACGTGCTCCTGCTTTAAGACCATCAACAGATTATCCTTTCTGAACATACGTCACAGCATGTCACACAGAAGTTTTCAGTGCTGCCTCCAGTGCCCACATTTAAAGCTCAGACTCAGCCTTCAGCAGGATAGGACCAGTCATTCCTTCCAGATTTATCTCTCACCACTCCCTGTCACTTGTAGAAGGAAGCACAGGTAATGATGTACCTGCTACTAGCAGTGGTCTTGAATGGAAAAGAGCTTTTGAGAGGGCCTTCTGGTGGTAATTTTATCATAAAATAGGATCTTGCCCTCAGTGTGGTGGTACCAGTAACTCAATTTTTTCAGTGTGTCACACTCATAATACACTCAGCCTACAAGAGATTAAAATAAACCAGAATGCCATTTGGTTTATAATGTTTCTTTCTGTGTTAATAAGTGAGATAGGCTTACAGTTTTTGCTTTGTTGTCCAGTTTTGATAGCATGCTTTTATAAAAAATAATTAGCAAATTTTCTCCTTTGTTCCCTTTCTCCCTTCTTCCCCCTCTGAAACAGTTTATATAGCATAGGAATTAGTTTTAAAGAATTTTCCCGTTGTGCTTTGGGCAGTCATTTGATTATGTTTTATCATTTCTCCATAGTTACTGATCTGTTAGATTTCTATATTTTTCTATAAAGTTTTTATCAATGAGACTTTAAAATTTATTAGGGGAAAATTGTTTTCTATTTTAAAGTTTCTATCATGTGATCATATTTCATTTCTTATTCCTAATTTTGTGAATTTGACATTTCTAGATTTATTATTGTGTAATCACTTGTAATCAAATGAGCTCATGTATGCATTCC
>NW_006799611.1:916147-918983 GCF_000442215.2 Lipotes vexillifer
GGATTTATTGATGCTCTCTGTGGCCACTTATGATCATTTATGTAAATGTCCTATGGAAACTGAAAAAGAAGATGTATTATTTGTAGGATACAGAGGTTGTATGTTTCAGTTAAATTAGCATTATTAATGATAACCAGTCTAAACCTCTAGATCCAAATTATCTTTTGCCTTATTGATTTATTAAAGATTAAAAGAGGGACATTTATATTTCTTTCTATAATTATGTTTCTGTCACTGTTGTGTTTTTTTTTTTGAAAACTATACTACGTTTACACATAGAAGTTCACACGGTAACCCTCATGTAAATTATAGAATTTATCAATAAACTTTCACCTTATTTGATGCTTTTTTTTTTTTTTAATAGATTTATTTATTTATTTATTTTTGGCTGTGTTGGCTCTTTGTTGCTGTGCGCGGGCTCTTTCTAGTTGCGGCGGGCAGGGGCCACTCCTAGTTGCACTGCATGGGCTTCTCATTGCGGTGGCTTCTCTCTGTTGCTGAGCACGGGGTCTACGTGCATGGGCTTTAGTAGCTGTGGTTCACGGGCTCTAGAGCGCAGGCTCAGTAGTTGTGGCGCACGGTCTTAGTTGCCCCGTGGCATGTGGGATCTTCCCGGACCAGGGCTCAAACCCCTGTCCCCTGCATCGGCAGGCGGACTCTCAACCACTGCGCCACCAGGGAAGCCCTCTAGTGTTCTTTTATCTCAGCCTGAAGGACACTTTTATCATTTCTTGTAGAGGAAACCTATTAGTAACAAACACCCTTAGCTTTTGTTTATCTGGGAATGTCTTAATTTCTCCTTCATTCTTGAAAGGATAGTTTTGCGGGTGTAGAATTCCTGGTTGACAGATCTTTATCCTAGCACTTTAAATATGTCGTGCACTGTCTTCTGAGTGCCGTGGTTTCTGATGAGCAGTTAGCTGTTGGTCTTACTGAGGATCCCTTTTGTGTGATGAGTGGCTTCTTTCTTGCTGCTTTCAAGATTCTCCATTGTCTTTGGCTTTCCACTATTTGACTTCCAGTGTATCTCATGTGGATCTCTTTAATTTTATCTCCTTGGAGTTAAGCTTCTTGGATATGTGAGGTTTATGTCTTTCATCAGATTCAGGATGTTTTCAATCATTATGTCATTTAATATCTTTTCTATTCTTGTTTCTCCTTCTGAGACTCTGATTTGCATGTTGGTATATTTGGTTTTCCATAGGTACTTCAGATTGTATTTCTTTTTCTTCATTCCTAATACTCCTCAGACTGCATATTTCAATTGCTTTACATTTGAGTTTGATGAATTTTTTTCCTTTTGCCTGCTTAAATCTGCCATTGGACTCCTTATTATGAATTTTTAATTTCAACTTGTATTTGTTTCCTTGGTCTGCCATAATAAAATACCACAGGCTAGGTGACCTAAGCAACAAAAATTTATTTTTTCAGAATTTTAGAGGCTAGAAGTCTGAGATCAAAATGTTGGCAGATTTGGTTCCTCCTGAGGCCTTTCTCTTTGGCTTGCAGGTGCCAGCTTTTCGCTGTGTCTTCACACTGCATGCATGCCTGATGTCTCTCTGTCCAAATTTCATTTCTTATAAGAATACCAGTCAGCTTGGATTAGGTCCCAACCTAACAACCTCGTTTTAATTTAATTACCTTTTTAAAGGCCCTAAATCCAAATATAGTCACATTCTGGAGTACTGGGGATTAGGGCTTTAACATAGGAATTTTGGAAGGATACAACTCAGCCCATAATACAGCTGTTACACTTTTCAGCTCCAGAATTTCTGTTTGGTTACATTTTATAATTTCTGTCTCTTTATTGCCATTGTTCTCCTGTTCTTTGACTAGCACTTAACAATGTCTGGAGTTCTTCAAGGATAGTTTCTAATCCTTTTTTTCCTGTGAATGTACCGTGTTTTCCTTTTTCTTTGTATACTTTGTAATTTTTGGTTCAGAACTGGATATTTTTAGTATTCTAATGTGGTAGCTCTTGAAATCAGATTCTTCCCCTCCTAGGGGATTTTTTTTGTTTCTTGTTGATGGCTGCAGTTGTCTATATGGCGATTTTTTTCTAAACTGTTTTGCAAAGTCTGTATTCCTTGTTGCATGTAGTCACGGAAGTTTCTGTTGCTTTATCTATGTGATAGGCTGTGTCCTGACAGAGATTTCCTTAAATATTTGGGCCCAAGGAATGGGGAGTGGTGTTTGTATTTTAAAATCTTCCATGGATGCTACTGGGAAAACCACTGCAGCCTGAGGGGGCCAAGAAAAAGCTTGTGTGGGTTGGCCAAACTGGCCAAGATGCAAAACCCCAAATTTTTGGACAGTGTTGTTCTTGCTACCCTGGCATCAGCCAGGCACTCTTGGAAATTGGGCCACTGTCCTACAAATTGTGGCAGAGCCGAGGAATGGGGATTATTGCTGGTTTGCAGCATGCTGCTCTCTTAATGAGGTTTAGCAGCCTCTTCTTTCATCAAGCATTGCATTGGTTGCTGTAAGTGTCTGATCAGATTCCAGAGTTCAGAAATGGTTTATTCTGATCATTTTAACAGTTTACTGGTTGTTTTAGTGGAGGGATTGACACCTAAAGCTTCCTACTCCACCATTTTCTCTAACATCGCTTATGGCGTTTATTTTTATAGAACTGTTTTTAAAACCCTTATCTCGGTCACATAAAATTCCACAACAGATATTTGAAATCTTGAGGAAAAGATGAGTTATTCAGTAAATAGTGTAGGAAAAACAGGCTTGCCATTTTGGAGGGGAAAGGAAAAACTGGATCCTAACCTTCTCCTTATACCAAAGTAAACTTTTTTTTTTTTTTTTGCGGTACGCGGGCCTCTCACTA
>NW_006799611.1:919261-931557 GCF_000442215.2 Lipotes vexillifer
ATGCCTTTGTGTCTGACACAAAATCCTGGGGCCATAAAAGCAAAGATTGGATAATTTACACAGATTTCGAAGTTAATCTGAATTTACAAAAATCAATAAGATGAATTGCGCAATTTATTTGAGCAAAGGATATGACTGATAATATATAGGAAAAACAAATGACCAGTAAACATGAATAGAATATCAGTCTCATTCATAATGAAAGAAATGATCAAAACAGTGAATCATGGATTATTCACTTAGGAGATTTGCAAACTTGTTTGTCTTGCTTGATAAAGTCCAGCATTGGTAAGGGTGTAGGGGAGTAGACAGTGTCATTTACTGTTGGTAGGAGTGTGACTTGGTGCAACCATCTCTGGAAATCAGTTATATACACACACACACACACACACACACACACATATATATGAATGTCAAACGCATAGTCCTCTGACCCAGAAGTTCCACTGGTAGAGATTACCCTATAGCTTTTTCCAAGGATATGCCAAGGTAGTCATAATTTCAAAAACCCAGACAATTGAAATTCTGTAAGAAGAGAACTGATTAAATTATCATACATCCACATAGGAGAAAGCTGTATCGCCATTAAGCAGAATGAGTTACCTCTTTTTATGCTAATGTTGTGTCTTAGTCTATTCGGGCTACTATAACAAAGTGTCATAGACTGGGTGCCTTATAAACAACAGAAATTTATTTCTCAGAGTTCTGGAGGCTGAGAAGTCCAAGGTCAAGGTGCCAGCAGATTTGGCTTCTGGCGAGGGCCCACTCACTAGTTCATAGACAGCTGTCTTTTCACTGTGTCCTCATATGGCCAAAGGGACAAGGGAGTTCTCTGTTGTCTCTTTCATAAGGGACTAATGAATCTAATTAATCCCATTTGGGAGGGCTCTGCCCTCATGACCTAATCATCCCCCAAAGAAAACACCATCACATTGTGGTAGGGTTTCAACATATGCATTTTGGGGGACATAATCAGTTTATAGTATGTCAGATGTTCTACAAGATACATTGAGTGACAAAAGCTAAGTACAGAATAGAACGTAGGTAATGTAATGAGCCCATTTGGGTAGGATTTTTTTTTTTTTTTTTTCGGTACACGGGCCTCTCACTGCTGTGGCCTCTCCCGTTGCGGAGCACAGGCTCCGGACGTGCAGGCTTAGCGGCCATGGCTCACAGGCCCAACCGCTCCGCGGCATGTGAGATCTTCCCAGACCAGGGCACGAACCCGTGTCCCTTGCATCGGCAGGCGGACTCTCAACCACTGCTCCACCAGGGAAGCCCTGGGTAGGAATTTTTAAAGGATGTATATGATTTATTCTGATATATGTGCAGAGAAGTTTCTAGAATATACAGGAGTTTGTTAATGGTGATTTCCTTCCGGGGGAGGTGGGAGACTAGGAATAAATGATGGAGAGATTTTTTTTTTTAACATATTTTTTGTAAATTTTTTTATGCGTGTGTTTTATTCCCCCCTTCCTTTTTTCAAATAGCTAAAATCAAAATTCTTTACTGATAAGAGAATCCAGATGTAGTTCTCAGAATTTACATACCTCTAATCTATATACATTTATGTAGTTAACTTTTCCTTTTGAAATTACAGATACCTAAATAATTTATTTCCTGGTCTTATTTTTTTGTTTGTTTTAAATTATGAAATGTTTTGAGAGCTATAAACCATAAATTAATACTTAATTCTAAAAAACACTGCCTTACCTCTTAAAATTATTAATGACTAATCTGGTATTTTAGCATCTTCTTAGAAGCAGCAGTGATGTGATAGGAAAAATAGCATAGGCTTTGGAGTCATAGAGACCTAGATTTCAAATTCCAGTGTAATAAAAACTAGCTTTTATTTTAGCCTTAGGAAAGTTAACTTGAAATAGTGAACTTAAGAATGTCAGTCCTCTACGTTCGCAGGGTCGTTACAAAGATTAGGTGAAAAAAGATGTACGGTTCCTGGTATTGGGTTGGCCAAAAATTTCCATGTTACAGGGAAACCCAAACAAACTTTGGCCAACCCAATATGTAGTAATTACTCAGGAAACATTAGTTTCTTCTCTTGGCATCTCTCCCTATCTCTGAAAGATAACTTTCAACCTTTGTTGGGTTGTCTGCTTCTTTTATCTCATACTTAGAAAATCTGGTATTTAGCAATGTTTAGATATGGTATTAGACCTAGGTGACAAATAGCACCAATAAATCTTTTGAGTTTTCTGGTTTGTTTTAATTTACTATTGGAATTATGGGGCCTGAGCATGCTGCAGAGTTCATCTCGTTGATCACTCTTGTTAGGAATTGTCTCTAATGCTTGTCTCATCCCACAAAATATATTTACAGTAATGCCACAGGCAATCCCTTATTTGTTATAACTTAATTTTCAGATTGAGTTCATTTCAGTAACAGGGACAGTATTTACTATCCTCTTTGTTCTATAACTTTTTAAACAATTTGGAGATCACCCGATAGAATACCTTGCCTTGCCATTTCGTTCTGCTTCACATTATGAGAAGCCCTTAAGGGGCTAAAATGCTGACAAGCAACTAGAGAAACCCATATTGTTTGGGACCTCGGCGAGTTCACCCCTGTGGTGCTGAAGGACCAAAGGCCTGACTGTTCTGGCCCCACCTCTTCAGCCCCTTGCCCCCTTAGTGGGTTCTAGCCTGGTGGTTTCCTTTCAGTTCCTTGCAGTTACCATGATCATTTCTGCCTGAGGGCCTTCACATGTGCTTTTCCTTTTTTCCACAATTCCTTCCTCACCCCAACTTGTCAAATGTGGGTTGAACCTGAGGCCTCTTAAAAATTCTGTCGTTTGGAACAGGTATTGTGTTTGTTTTGACTAGAAATATTTACTTTGTTTTACTTGAGATTTATATAGCTTACAAATATCTCTGGATTCTATTTTCCCACTCATAGACACAGGCGGTATCAAGAGTTAATACCATAAAGAATGGTGGCTCTTTCCTGCTTTTGGCACACTCAACACCTGCAAGCCTTGCTCTGGGGAATGAATGCTCCACCCACCATGCCCACAGGCCAGGGGACTTTATGGAACTGTGGAACTTGTCTTAGTTTTCTTAGTGATCAATAAGTTTCTCTTTAGGCTGGAATTAGTACTAATTTTTCTTTCTCTTGTAGCACCAAACAAGATTTGTGATGAAATGGAGCCTGGAACAAACTCTTTTCGAGTAGAATTTCCTGATTTTTCCAGCACCATTCTGCAGAAACTGAACCAGCAGCGCCAGCAAGGACAATTATGTGATGTCTCCATTGTTGTCCAAGGCCACATTTTCCGAGCACACAAAGCTGTTCTTGCTGCCAGTTCACCCTACTTTTGTGACCAGGTACTCCTGAAAAACAGCAGGAGGATTGTTTTGCCTGATGTGATGAACCCCAGAGTGTTTGAGAACATTCTCCTATCAAGTTACACGGGACGTCTAGTAATGCCTGCTCCAGAAATTGTTAGTTACTTAACAGCTGCAAGCTTCCTCCAGATGTGGCATGTGGTAGACAAATGCACTGAGGTTTTAGAAGGAAACCCTACAGTCCTTTGTCAGAAGCTAAATCATGGCAGTGATCACCAGTCTCCCAGCAGCAGTAGTTACAATGGCCTGGTAGAGAGCTTTGAGCTAGGCTCTGGGGGCCATACGGATTTCCCCAAAGCCCAGGAACTGAGGGACGGAGAGAATGAAGAGGAGAGCACCAAAGACGAGCTGTCATCTCAGCTCACCGAGCATGAATACCTTCCTAGCAACTCGTCCACAGAGCATGACCGGCTGAGCACTGAGATGGCGAGCCAGGATGGGGAGGAGGGGGCCAGCGACAGTGCCGAATTCCACTACACCCGGCCCATGTACAGCAAGCCCAGCATAATGGCTCACAAACGCTGGATCCATGTGAAGCCTGAGCGCTTTGAGCAAGCGTGCGAGGGCATGGATGTGCATGCATCCTACGATGAGCACCAGGTCACAGAGTCCATCAACACCATGCAGACAGAGCACTCGGTCCAGCCCTCGGGAGTAGAGGAAGACTTTCACATCGGGGAAAAGAAAGTGGAAGCAGAGTTTGATGAACAGGCTGATGAAAGCAATTATGATGAGCAGGTGGATTTCTATGGCTCTTCCATGGAAGAGTTTTCCGGAGAGAGGTCAGATGGGAATCTCATTGGGCACAGACAGGAGGCTGCCCTAGCAACAGGCTACAGTGAGAATATTGAAATGGTAACAGGGATTAAAGAAGAAGCTTCCCACCTAGGATTCTCAGCCACCGACAAGCTGTATCCTTGTCAGTGTGGGAAAAGTTTCACTCACAAGAGTCAGAGAGATCGACACATGAGCATGCACCTTGGTCTTCGGCCTTATGGCTGTGGTGTCTGTGGTAAGAAATTCAAAATGAAGCATCATCTCGTGGGCCACATGAAAATTCACACAGGCATAAAGCCATATGAGTGTAATATCTGTGCAAAGAGATTTATGTGGAGGGACAGTTTCCACAGGCATGTGACTTCTTGTACCAAGTCCTACGAAGCTGCAAAGGCTGAGCAGAATACAACTGAGGCTAACTAAAAATAGGATCTGGCCCTTGAGTGGCAGGCACAAAAATAAACTATGGTAATTATGCAAATCTGGGCACAGATGATGCGTGCTACTTGCTATTATGAGAGAAGCTTAAAAAAAAGGAAGATATTTCTGAAAGACCAGCTCTAAGTAGGCCAATTAAAAAATCTTAATTCTTCAAATTTGTATGTTCCAGGCCTGTAGTGGGTAATGGGGATAAGTTAGCCCACCTCACACCTGGCAAGGTAAACCTTCAGGCCCATTGTGAATGAGGCAGGTGGACTTGGTCATAGAGACACCTGCACTTGGAATTGGACTCCAACCCACCAGTTCCATTTCAGGTGGCAGCAGTTTTTGATCACTCATTATTACAAGGTCATTGGAATTTTATTTTGCTCTTACTATAGATACTTAGGTAATGTGGGTTTGTTTTGGTAGCTGCTTCATTGAACGAAATGCTACTTATGTAATAGCTACAAATAATGTGATTCCTAGGATACTAAGTTGATTAACAGAGCTCTCTTACCTGGGTTTATTCTTTCTAAAGGGTATTTTAACCAAAACTCTGGAAATAGTAAGAGGGTGACATTCTAAGTAAGAAACAAATAACTTATGGTACAAGCTTCAAATTCTGTAAGATGCCACTGTCACAATGTGTTTCAGACTCTTGATAAGTCAGAGTTTTATATTTTAGTACTAACATTTAGTTTAAACAGCTGTTTGTAATTGTAATTCTCTAGGGTGCCAGACATAGGTATTTCTAACTGGTTTGCTGTCCCAAAGCCCGTTTAATTGTAGCATCCACACAGTGGGATCTGCTCTGTGGCTAGCAGACATCTAGCCTGCTTTGACTCTCTGACCACGGTACCATTGGCTGCTCCAGCCGATTCACTCTGTCTTAGATTACGGTGCTTCCTGAAGAGGTCAGTCAGTGACCACAGTTACTGGGAAGGAGTCAGAAGTCACGGCTGAGAGTTACCTGTGAGCTTCAGGAGCTAATAGAGTGCTGCAGTGACACTCCAACTGTCTGAATGAGAGTAGCCGAGTAGCAGAATTCTGAGTGTCAGGTTATACTTGGGTGGGGCAAGTTGTGGGGTACAGTTACCCAAGAAAAGAGGACTCTTGAAAATACACTGGTGGGGGAGATACTCGTAGAGGGGTACACTGAGCTAATCCTCCCGGCTCTTCAGGAGTGCTGGAATGTGTTTTAAAAGGCGGAAAGAAAGAGTCCTAATTCTAGGAGGTAGTGCACAGATTCATGCTCTCATGTTATAGATAAAGCTGCGTAAGTTTACAAGTCCACTTAGCTATATCTACCAAAAAACAAGAAAAGCAGCTATTCTGAGACCTTTTCTGAGGATCACTCAGAGGTTTTAGGTTAAAAAAGAAGCATGTTCAGGATGTTTTGAGCTGTGTAACATACCTGAAGTTGTCACCAGGGTAGGGACAGGGTGCTACTGTTATGTTAACTTTTCCGTAAACTTACCGGCTTATTATTTCTTAGTGGAAACTTTTTTTCCTTAAAATAAAAATAACTTTTCTTGGATTTGGGGTGAAATTTTGTTCTAAAAGTTTGGCTTTGTTCTAAAGTGAGAGACTTTGCTGGCAATGGCCTCTGATCCTCAAGCTCCTACCATCAAGGCATTTACTTGTTAAACGTTGTTTGGAAAGGGGAAAGAAAGACTTACTTACCAGTTAACTCTTGTAATCAAGGTTACAAAACAGGGATGTATTCATTAACACTGTATCATTCTCGATATATAAAAAGCACTTTGTATTTAAAACTTTATTATAAATATATATATATATATATATATTGATTTTTTAACCTAGAAACTAGATATTACCTCTTGGTTGTTTGCCACGTTAATATCTTCTTCTCTTAGTGTTGAAACTTCACCAGTTAACAGTCATTTCTCTGTGTACCTAACAGAGAATACAGAAGTGACTTACAATCAAGCTCAGTTGCTCCTTCTCTTTTTCTCACGTTAGAAGCAGTGGGTTTTAGGTATGATCCTAGCCTTTATATGTGAGGAGAAATTGTTGTATTACTCCTACTAATTTCAGTACTAAGGCAGTGAAGTCATTTTGTTCTGCCAAAAGCTGATCACCCTCTCCCATGGTTATCAGCAAACCATTTTCTGCCTGTTTGGAAGGTTTGATGTGCTGGTTTCTATTAAAGATTATATTCAAATGAATGTTGGGACACTTGGGAAGAAGAGTCTGAGAGGTAAAATAAAAATATTCTGGAAAAATCATGGTCCTTCAATTATGTTGAGATCAGCACAGCACCCTGTCATGAGTAATGGTGAGGAAGAGCTCTTGTTCAGCCAGGACTACTGGGCAGCTCTTCGGTGGTGGTTTTGGAAGCAGTCAGTTGTGCTGGGACTTATTTAATGTGTTATGAAGAGAGGGATATCTTTTATTGAACTCCTTATATGTACATCAGCTACTAAATGTAGAATATAAAATGTAAGTTCCTCACATCTGCAGTTTTAAGCTTTTTATGATAGTGGGGTTTTTGTAAAAATTAGAGTTGCTAATCAGGTCAGCCAGACTCTGTGAGGTGGCTGGGCATCTGAAATGCTGGCCGTGTTCAGAGAGGTTGGGGGAAGGGGATTGCCTTAGTTTGTATGTTAAAAGTGAATGTTTATAAACTTTGCTTTTAGGATTAGGAGATCATACTGTATTACTACCTTTTTTTTTTTTTCCTGCCCACCCTGGGTTGGATAGATAGTCTCTCTCCTTACCCTCAGTACAGCTTTAGAAAATCTTTATCCTTCCCATTGAGTTTGGATAGCAGGGGGTTAACATTTCCAAACAGTCTTTCAGGGATCTTGTCAATGGCCTACAACCAAGGTATTTGTCCCCTACTTGGAGTCTTAACTGTGGTTTTTCTCCATTCCCAGTGGGACAGGGCTTCAAGGCACCACCAGTGGTATTTAATATTAGTACTTATGCTATGCCTTTAATTTCAGATACACACATTGCAATAATCCACTTGGTAAAGTAGGTATCACCGTCTAACTGAGGAAGGACTACGATAGCCTTTCCTCAACTGTGGAGGGTTGTCCTCTGGCACTCTCGGACCCCAGCCTGTTGATTCTGATTTCTAGATCTCACATTCCTCCAGTCTCTTCTTTTGGCCACTACTTTCAAAGAGTCTGCCCAAAAGGGTCTCCTCCGTTCTAGTGGGCATTTGCTGAACTAAACTGACCCTAAGCTGACTTCTAGCTGTTTGGGAAAGCTGCTTAGTCTCAGTGGTCTTCCCACGGAGGCACACACCTCCTCAAGCTGCTGTAGAAGTGAAGCTGGGGCAGAGCAGAAGCAACAACACTGTGCTTTCCCTGAGGAAGAGGATTTGCTGCAGCCCCCTGGGGGAGGGTGGAGAGGATGCCATCCCACCAAAGCCAGGTGTTTGCTTTTATAAGGTCTACGATAATTAGGAATACTGAAAACCAAGCAACATACATCCGCGGCCTCACCCCCAGCCGTCTGTGCCACACTAATTTTGTGATTTAGGTTGCTTTCATGGGTGACTAACTTTATTCAGTGAAACCAGGGTGTGTGTTTGTGTGGGTTTTTTCTTTGCTACTTATGTGTTTAAAGGTACATGTTTCTTATTTCAAATCTCTACTGATAGTGCCCTATGGGAAGATGCTGGAACACATTTTACAAATGTGACTTTTTTTTTTTAGTTTTGCTTGAAGCCTGTGTCATAATGTCAGTTGCTGCTGCCTTCTTTCCTTTTATGAGGTTCCCAGTGTTTCTTTTAGAAAATTACTTTATTTATGCAAGTCAGGTGACTCTTAGACCACAAAACCATTTGATGATAAATAGATTATCATTAGGTGCATATCTTATTGATATTTTGTGAAATGTTATGCCTGTGTTGCAAAAGTTGAATAGTTTTGTCTTTATATATTGCTGTCTTCAGTGTACAGCATGGTTTTACTTAATTGAATGTTACTGTTTAATATTTTCTTCTTATAGAAGAGACCACGGCCTTTTGTATGACATGTTTTAATAAATGTTATCTGTCAACTTTGTAAAAGTTTTGTTTTTCACTGTGGATATATAACCACATATCTTTGTTTTCATTCTGGCTTTTGCCATCTGAGAATAAAAGTTATATCGTGGCCTTTTGACAAGTAAATGCCAAATAGACAGCCGGATCAAATGGGTAGCGAGTGATCATTTGCTGTGTCAGGCATTTATGACGATTAACTCACTTAAACCCTCACCAGCCCCATCAGGGATTTAGGTGTGCTGGTTATTCTCTGTTTGCTCCTCCAGATTCCCTCCCCACCTTGTGCTTCGCTTTGGAGGCTTCCCTCTATGGACCCGTCCTTCTGGCTTCTGGTTAGGATCTACCAGAGACACGCTGGGAGGAGCTTGGCGGATGGGAGGAGAAAGAAGGCAGGGCATTCACTCTCCCGGCTCCTTTCTGCCAGGTGTGGGTGGACAGCAGATGGGCTCCTCTGCCAAGGCCCCCAGCTCCTGTCAGGCAGCTTCAGGGCTGGGTAGCAACACCCTTCTCTTGTCCTTTCAAGCTGAGGGTTGGTCTGACTCCCTGTTTTGCCGGCCCTCGGGGGCTTAAGTGGCCTCATAGGAGTTCCTTAACCCTGCCCGTACGCTTTGTAAATAGTCCCTTATGAAACTCTCCTCAGTCCCCCCAGCTGCGTATGGATCTGTTTTCCTGCCAGAACCCCAGATGATGCATTGGGTATACTCGTTTCACATGTGAGCCTGCTGTGATTCAGAGGAGGTAGGTCTGTTACCAAAGGTGGTTCTGTGACTATGGGGTGGAGCTGAGATTCAAAAGCAGGACTTCTGGCTACAACACACGGAGGTGGTTTTTCCACTGCTCAGTAGTGCCTCCATGCTCTTTAGTTGGGTCTCTGCTTCACCTTACTTTCCCCTCCCCTACTCCCCTCCTCCCCACTGCCCGCCAAGAAAACCCTCAAGAGGCAGCAATAGTGCTCTTTAAAAGTGCCGCAGGCACTGTGGGCCCCACGTATTTCCTAACAACAGCTCATTACCAGAGACACTGCTTGTTTTAGACCAAACTTAACCATCTTCCCACACAAACCTTCTGTTACCACTGTTTGTTGTGAGGGGTTTTTTTCCCCTCCCCACTGCTGATTTTGAAGCCAGCTACAGATTGCCTCAGCTAGCTTAGCCATTCTCTGTATGGGAAGAAGTCCAAAAGAACCATTTCTGGCCTTTTTTTTGAGGTGGGGCCGGTCCATCCTGACCAAGGGCAAGCAGTTCAGGCGCTGCAGCATGGTGACCCCTCCAACCCCTACTTTTACCCTTCCTGGGTACCCTGCTGAGGCCTCTGGTTACCTGCAGTCCAGCCCACCTAGGAAGCAGGTTTTCCCATACAGCTCCTGCAGGGGCAGAGACCTCTGTGTGTGAGGATGAGAAGCACCGTTTCTTATCAGGAGAAAGGAAAAAGATGAAGTGGCTCATTTGTATTTGGGAACAGAAGCGGGGGTGGAATGTGAGGGGTGTTATCCAGATGGAGCATGTAACACCTGTGCAGTTTATTTAGATTTCTTCATAGTCCGATCAGGGACCGCTTCCCACCAAACCACCGAAGCATTTCTTGAGAACAGTCTCTGCACTTGGGCACCTTGGAGGGTGTACAGCTCTAGAATTTGCCCACAGTCAATGGACCAGTAAGCAGGTCAGCAACAGGAAATGAGGTAAGCTTGTTGAACTTGATGTAACAGTTATTTACTATTTGGTAAGTGATTTTAAATTTATTCTTTCTCAGTGCAGAACATGAAAGATAAGAACTCTGTACCCTTCCATCTCTATCTTGTGTTCTTTTTAAGAAAACTTGTTCAGTGTCCTGTGTTTAGAGTATGGTGAATGAAGATAGGAACAAATGGCATTTCTTTCCCATAATGAGAAATCAGAAGGGGAATGAAGGTGGAGAGAGAAGTCTTTTTTTTTTTTTTTTTTTGACATCTTAATTGGAGTATAATTGCTTTACAATGGTGTGTTAGTTTCTGCTTTATAACAAAGTGAATCAGCTTTGTTTTGTTTTTTTTTTTTGCGGTACGCGGGCCTCTCATTGTGGCCTCTCCCGTTGCGGAGCACAGGCTCCGGACACGCAGGCTCAGCGGCTATGGCTCACGGGCCCAGCCGCTCCGTGGCATGTGGGATCTTCCCGGACCGGGGCATGAACCCGTGTCTCCTGCATCGGCAGGCAGACTCTCAACCACTGCGCCACCAGGGAAGCCCGAGAGAAGTCTTATAGTCTTTTTCTGAACTGGTTTTACTAGTTCGAATCAAAACTGAACCATCTGATTTTATAATCTATCACTTTCTTGTCCCACTGCAAGTAGCTTGATGCCATTACAGGAGAGTCACAGCTGTCCTTCAAGGGAGTATGTGGGCACTATAAAACCAAGGTAGTTCATAAGCAGTATTGTAGATAAATAAACGTTATAAAAATAGTGGCTTTTAGACTGTAGAAATTGTGCATTCTATTTTTTTCTTCCTCATATTCCAAAATAAAACAGTACTAAAGCCATTAAATGTTTTTATAACTTAATGAGATACTTGTTACTCCCCAGAGTATAATGGTCTGCCTAATATAATAGCTAACCTTTATTGATAGAGGCTAAAGGCTGCCTCTAGAACTTCCCCTGTCTTGTTAATTTGGGGTCATCCATGCTGGGGTAAAATCTCACTTGTTAGGTTCTTTGAAAAGCTCCTCAGCTGCACAGCACTCCACTCATGGTGAATGGATGCCAAATCTGTAAACGCTCCTAGAATTCCTGCAGGATCTGGCTGAATAGAAATTGAAGGCTTTAAAATGATAGCAGTGACCTTGAACCAGACTAGAAAGGATTGCTTTTTTACCTCATTTATATAGTGTGTCATGATGTGTGAAATATCTTTTGTCTACTCACAATATGAAGATACAGAGAATTTTTCTTGGAGAGTTTTTTTTTTAATGCAGTTCTATATATTTATTGGGCTCTGAACACCCACTCAACCCACTGAACACCGTACCTACTTCAATAGGTGTAAGAAGAATTGAGGTTGCAGACTGTAAATAACAGCCCTAAGTGGAGGTTCATTGCATGCTTAACATATGCTAAGTATTTAACTTGCATTAACTCATTTATTCCTCATAACAGTCTGTTTCTCCCAGGCCACCTTACGTAGCAGGAAAGGATGACAGCTTCCTATTCTGCTGGGGAGATGCTTTTTCTTTCCCCCTCAGAAAAAACCCTCTCTAAGCCCTTACTCCTGGGCCAGGAGGGATGTCTGTGTCTGAGATGCACAGTTGTCCCTCTCCACCTGCAGGGCACTGAGCATGGCTTCTAACGTCGGGGAGCAAGGACCTAGGCCAGATTATCCTGGTACACTTAGGTGGTGGGTGACTCACTGGGTGTCCCTTGGGTTCATGCACTTTGCTGTCTTTGGAGAAATAGAGACTCCATCCAGAGACTATTCCAGGCCTGGCATCAGTAGCTCACCCTGCTTGAACTCCTAGGGTTCAAGAAATAATGTGAAGAAATTAACCCCAGGAATGGAGAGTCCAGTGATTTTCAAACTGGTAGAAAAGTCCTCTCAAGGCCTACTCCAAGAAAAGGGGAGGGGAAAGAAGCATGATCCCCCGCCCCTTCCCACCAGAGCAGCTTTAATTTCACATAGTACAATCAACCAACTGCTTGCTCCTTTTTTTTTTTTTTTTTTTTTTTTTTTTTTTTTTTTTTT
>NW_006799611.1:931567-941401 GCF_000442215.2 Lipotes vexillifer
TTTTTTTTTTTTTTTTTTTTTTTTTTTTTTTTTTGCGGTACGCGGGCCTCTCACTGTTGGGGCCTCTCCCATTGCGGAGCATAGGCTCCGGACACGCAGGCTCAGTAGCCATGGCTCACGGGCCCAGCCGCTCCGCGGCATGTGGGATCCTCCCGGACCAGGGCACGAACCCATGTCCCCTGCATCGGCAGGCGGACCCTCAACCACTGTGCCACCAGGGAAGCCCCTTTTTTTCTTCTTTTTCTTTTTTTTTTTGCATGCTTGCTCCTTAACAGAGTTTACATTTATGTGGGCCTGCTGAGTTCCGCACCGTTCTAAGCACTTTTCATGGGCTGACCCTTCACCTTCACACCTACCTTGTGAGGCAGGTGCTAATGCCATCGCTGTCTAGCAGGAGGACACTGACAACAGCCAGGTTTCAAACCCAGGCAGCCCGAGTCCTGGGCTCCACTAAGCTACACGTGCTCTGTTGGGTTCAGAATGTCCAGAGTAAACCCTATTCTGCCTGCTGGTGCACTGGGTGTTAAATTTTGAATGTAAATAACCTAGAGAGGGGTTCCAAAGGCCAAGGGCTTATCTGGGCCCCCTGACCACTGCTCTAGTGTTTATCTCCAGGAGACCGGGTCTTGGCACCAGCAGCACCTGCTTATCTCTGGGTTGGTGGGCCCCAAGCAGGCCCACTCTGTCCGCATCAGCCTCTGGGACAGGTACGCCCTCACAACAGCCCCCGCGCCTAACATGGTCTCCTACCACCTGACTGCTCCAAGCCCTCCTTCTCAAGCAGATCTAATCCTGTCACCTCCCATGATCCACCTGACAGGATCTTAACTCCTTAGCTTGCCATCCAAGGCCCTGATCTCACATTAGCCTACTTGTCCAGTCTTATCTGCTGATCTCCACTTGGGCCCTGGCTGCTGTCCTTGGGCTTTTCTTTGTCCTTGCATGAATGATTTTCCCTGCCTTGAAGACTCATCCTTCTCTTTTCCATCCACGTTCCCCTAGCCTTTATCCTCCCGGAAAACTTTGTATTGTTCCAGGCTCTGCAAAAATAATCCCTGTGACGCCTTCCCTGAGCACGCCTGAAAACTATTCACACCACTCTTAGTGGTTCCATTTTCATTTTGAACTTAATTCTGCTATAGCGTTTGTCACTGTATTGTAATTTTATATATACCATCCATTCTTCACACAAACCCATGTCCCCTGCTAGACAGTGAGCTCCTCAGAAACAGGAACTATGTCTTATTTGTCTCTGAGTGGCCATTCCTGGCACAGTCCTGATTAACAGTCAATACTGCTGAATTTTAAAAATAATAATATATGCAGATTCACTGTTGAATCTTTATCCACCAGGTACAGCCATGGACTTTTTGCTTTGTCAGAGATCTTTCTTAGGAAGTATGGGCACCCAACAATCTTACGAAGGCCCTCTTCCCACTAAATGTCATCTAAATGTTGCTGAAATTGCCTGTTAGCTAAGAATTCTAAGATAAGTATACATCCTCTTTCCTAACCCAAATGAAAGATTTTGTATCTGAGCAGGTACTGAGCTATAATACTGGACACTTTAAGTCAGGCAGAAGAAGGCAATGGGATTTATCAAAAAATGATTTCTGGTAGAGAAAAGTCAGTGTCTGGCTCACACCGGAATGTCAGTAAACAGTTGACAACTTGCTTTGGAAGCAGAATAAACTGAATTGCCATACTCCTTATTAAATATACCAGCCCTGTAGTGAAGAAAAGTGATGAATTTTTTTTGTTGTTAATTTCTGCTGAGCAGCTTGTTCTAGAAGAGGGCATATTTTCAGTGAGATTTTGGTGCAGTCTAAAACAGATGGTTACCTGTTATTTGGTGCTTCATCTAATACTAAAATTTGTGGCAATTGATTAAGGACCAAAAATTGCTTTTGAACAACATTCAAATTGTGATTGTGGCGATCTGAGCTTTAAGTAGCAATAGAATGTTATAGTTTGGAAACACAGGATCAGGCTAGACAATTGGGCGGGTTATAAGAAATAAACCATTCGTTTTGTGTGAATCGGCTCTGAGAAAGCATGGCATGAGACCTTTCTGACCATCTGAAAGTAGGGCAGCAGTGACCTTGTGACTCTCACAGCAGCTCTGTCTAGAAGGTGTTAAGCAGTTCTGCTAGAAACCGATACAGAAGCATCTCGGGGCAAATAAATGTTCCCAGTCTTTTTCAAGTAGAAGGATCTTTTTTTTTTTTTTTTTTTAACATTTTATTTATTTATTTAGCTGTGCTGCATGGCATGCAGGATCTTAGTTCCCCAACCAGGGATCAAACCTGCGTCCCCAGCAGTGGAAGCGTGGAGTCCTAACCACTGGACCGCCAGGGAATTCCCAGCATCATTTTTTAATATTAGAAAAATTTGCCGAGCCCCCTCCCACCATGATAATTGTTGATCAAGAAAAATTCAAAATCGCAAACCACTATTATGAATTCAGTAATACTTAGATGCATTTATATTTATTCTTCAAAAAGTATATAGTTGAAAAGTATTAATGCAAACATTTGGGATATCTCAAAAGTAGCTTTATATTCTTCCAGGGTCTATTCTTTGATTCATTCATTTGCTCATTTATTTACCAAATGTTGATCGACCACCAGCTTTGGCCCTGCACTGGGCCTCCAGATGGTGATTCCCTGTCTTCAGAGGTTGTGAAAAGCACTCCAGGAGACAAAGAAATGGACATTTCAGGTTAGGTCCTTTGCTGTTTGTGTCATATAATTGGCTAAATCTTATGAATCCAGGCCTGTAAATAAGATTTAACCATCAACTTTAAGAGAATACTTCTCAAACAAACCTAGCTGTGGATGTGGTGAAAGCCACTGAGCTTAATTCATCTGTAGGACCAGACCCAAGTTAAAAGCATTTCCTGTAATAACTACCCTCAATATCACCTGCTTTTCTGGATTTTCTGGATTTTAACTCATCACTGTCATCCTGAGGGTGAAAGGGTGAATCCCTATCAGTAATTCCTAATTCTGCCTTCCAGGATTTTCTCACTCTCCCCCTTTTTTCTTCCTAAATTTTTTTAAAATTAATTAACTTCTTTATTTTTGGCTGTGTTGGGTCTTCGTTGCTGTGCGCAGACTTTAGTTGCGGTGAGCAGGGATTACTCTTTGTTGCGATGCACGGGCTTCTCATTGCAGTAGCTTCTCTTGTTGCGGAGCACGGGCTCTAGGTGCGTGGGCTTCAGTAGTTGTGGCACGCAAGCTCAGTAATTGTGGCTCGTGGGCTCTAGAGCGCAGGCTCGGTAGTTGTGGCGCACAGGCTTAGTTGCTCCGTGGCATGTGGAATCTTCCCGGACCAGGGCTCGAACCCATGTCCCCAGCAGTGGCAGGCAGATTCTTAACCACTGCGCCAGCAGGGAAGTCCCCACTCTCCCCTTTTGAACAGAACCCTTTTCTCCTAATTTGTCTGCCATAGTTCAGCACATTGAATTCACAACGACAATATGGACGCTATAGAATAAAATCATTAACAGGCTCTCAGAGAGCACACTATCTAGTAGATAGAGTCATGCTTTCAAAACAACACTATGTGCTGTTCTAGATGCTGGGGATATAGCAATAAATAAAACATAAAATTCTCAGCTCTCCTGGAGTTCACACTCTAGAGGCAGATAAGACTGGTAGGTCTCTAACACTAACCAGAATTACTACAAACTTCAACACAGGAACAGGATAACTAGGGAAATGCAAGAAGCCTTCCTAGTGCCATGAGCATCTGAGCAGGGCCTGAAAGGATGGGTAGAATTCTGACTTGCGGAACTGTGGATTGGAGTGAAGAAGAGAACAACCTACCCAGAGGGAGAATATGAAGAAAGGCATGGAGGTGGGGAAGTGTGAAAGGAGCTGTGGAAATACAGTAGGAAAGGTAGGTTTGGGGGCCAATGTGTTACTGTGGTAATGGATGTCAACTACCAAGCATTCATGGTATCCCAGACTCTGTGCTACATTCTTTACGTGCAATATCTCTTTAGGTCTTTATTGCAATCCAGCTTGAAAGGTAAGGGAAAACCAAGGCTCAGAGAGGTTAAGTAAGTGGCAGAGCCAGAATTCCAAACTAGGTCATCTGACTCTGGAGCCCAAGCTCGCGGCAATTACAACATGTTGGTGCTCGAGGTCGTGAAGGACCGCAGATCCCAGGCTGAGGAGTAGGGATTTGATTTCAACTCCAAAGGGCAATGATCAGAGCTGTCAGGAAAATTAACTGAATGGAATGATATGACCCATGACATATTTGTGCTGCATTCCCTACATGGGCTGAGTGACAAATAACAGGCTTGCCAACGTGGTCTCCTGGGTGTGGAACAGGTGCCTGGTGGGAGGAGCCAACGTGAGCCCAGGTAGGTCAAGTTCAAAGTCAGTGTTGAAATGGGGCAAACTGGACTCCTAGTAGCCTAATGGGGAGCTGTTGTTAACCTAGGTAGGGCCATCTGAGAACAATAATTGCAGAGGCTCCTTTTAAACTTGCTTTTCTCCATGGGATTTTTGCCTCTGGCACACTGATCATGTACCCTCCTGCCATGAGTGCCAGTGAGATTCCAATTAGCAATTTCTTTCATGTAATTCAAGAATTGCTCACCAGTGTCCTCAAGAATGGACAGAGCAGGGACTTCCCTGGTGGCGCAGTGGTTAAAAATCCGCCTGCCGATGCAGGGGACATGGGTTCGAGCCCTGGTCTGGGAAGATCCCACATACCGCGGAGCAACTAAGCCTGTGCACCACAACTACTGAAGCCTGCGCATCTAGGGCCTGTACTCCGCAACAAGAGAAGCCACCGCGATGAGAACCCGGCGCACTGCAACGAAGAGTAGCCCCCACTTGTGGCAACTAGGGAAAGCCTGCACGCAGCAAGGAAGACCAGCACAGCCAAAACAAAGAGAAAAGAAAAATGGGCAACACTCACCCTCTTCTTTACATGAAGGTCACGAGGGGAAGGGTGGTTGGCAAGGAATTTCAAGAACTCCATCCACACACACATTCAATTAAGTTCAATTTTTTTAAGGGACTTCCCTGGCGGTCCAGTGGTTGGGACTTGGCGCTTTCACTGCCATGGCCCCGGGTTCAATCCCTGGTTGGGGAACTAAGATTCCGCAAGCGGTGCGGAGCAGCCAAAAAAAAAAAGGTCAATTCTTTGAAGACTTGGAAGGTGGCTGTCACCACCGCTGTCCTCTTTATCTCACCTAGATGATTGCGCCAGCCTGCTCTCCTCACTCCACTTCCTACACACACCTGTCAACCTCACTCTTCCATGTCACCAAGCTGCTTTGAAACATCCAGAGGCTACCCAATTCTTACCAAAGTCAGCCCAAACTCTCCAGACCATAGGATTAGACTTCCAGACTTCCTTTCTGGTTTGTTCTCACTATTTCTCCACCCTACCTATGCTACTCTCCAGCTAAATCCCATAATCCCTTGAAATTGCTCTCAGCTTCCCTATAACCATGAGCATTACTGAGATTCCTTCTGCCAAGCATGCTCATTATGCCCTCTCCTCCTGCCAGAATCCTGCCCATTAGTCCTGTCCCAAATAAAGGCCATTTCTAATGCCACCTCCTCAAAGAAGCTTTCACTTTTTCCCATCTTGGTATCATCTGTTCTTCCTTTAGAGCCCCTGAAAAATTTAGGACGTGTCACCCCTGCAGGCATCATTTGTATGCACATTGCTAAGCTCTGTGAGGACCAGAAGGGTGTAGAGACCTGCTTATGTCTGTTCATTACATGTCTGTGTTACAGCAGAGGGCCTGGCACCCAACCAGTTTGTTCAGTTGAAGTCAGAGCAGCCTCCTACAGTCTTTAGCAAGGCTTGGGTGGCAGTAGCAAGATGAGAAACTGGAGAGACCAAAATACTCACCGAGATAAAGAAATATCAAATTCTCATTCTGAAGAGAGCTGAAAATGCGTGACACTATACCGTTACTGGTGGTATTTCCTCTTCTAAATTGTTGCCCTGCAAATGCAGATTTTTTGCAATCAGCCCCCCAACCCCCAAGCCAGGAACTGCCTCAGAAATTTCTGGGTATTGAAGGTTGGCTTTGTCACATTCAAGCTGCTCCCTTCCTGGAGGCTGAAATGTGCTGACTCACTGAGAGGACCCTGCTGTACCTCCAGCAGCCCGTGAACAACAGTCGCAGCCGCAGCAGAGCTGCTGCTCCTGGGGGCCTCTCTCCCCCCTTCGCAAATGGAGGCTGATTATAATTCAGCTGTGTTTTCTTTTTGAACTTAGGAAAATGACTAGCTTGTCTGACTTTAAGCACAGTCTCTTCCTTGTTCTGTGAGTAATCTTACCAGAGTCACAAACTGCTCCTTTTAGAAATCCAGACCCCAAAGAATCACCCTGCCTAGGGCAGGATGAAAGTCAACTTGTCATTCTACAGAATGCCTGGGAGGCAGTGTGTCCTGTGATCAGAGTGGCACTTGAGGGGCGGGGATTCTGCAAGATGGAAGGGCAGCCTCAGAGTCTGTGGTTGGGAGCCCCTTCCCACATATGACCCTTATCTGCTCCAGGGGAAAGTGTTACACATCTTAAAGATCTTTTCCAGACAACAGCTACACTTTCTAGCAGCTACTGACCCCTGGCCTCCATCAGAGGTCATGATGATAAAGGACTTGTGCAGACAGTGATCAAGGAAAAAAGCCTGAGTGAGAGGTCCTCCCCTGTTCACTAGGAAAGGAGAATTTTCTCTTGGTAGAGTTTAATGACCCCTACGGGCAGGGTGTGCTAGTCTTTTCATCGCTCTCTGAGTTGCTTTAAACTTATATTTACCCCAAAGCTTTGCATTATCATTGTGTGATTCAGTCCTGGACCTCAGGATTTCCTGCTGGCCACATGCACTTTTTTTTGGTAACTGAAATATGATCAAGCATTAAAATGCACAAATCATAAATGTACAGCTCAATGAATTTTAACAAAATGAATGTACCCATGTCATCAAAAAACATGGGGCTCAAAACTCCCCTCATTCCTCTCTCCATTTCCTGACTGTAAGCACTGTAGATTAGTTTTGCCTGTCTTTGAACTTTATATGAATGGGATCGTAGAGCACACATACTCTGTGACTAGCTTCTTTGGCTCAATGTTATGTTTCTGAGCTTTATCCACATTGTTGGGTGTGATTGTAGTTCCCCATATTCATTTTTAATTCCTTTGTTCTGTAAATGGGATGGTCCCCAAAACTGCAACTCAAACTCCATCAGAGTACCATACTCTATAGCAGACCATTTCAGCTGCGAACTAGATTGTCATACATAATCCTCATCCTACTAGAAACAGCATTCCCATCTGCAAGAATGTGACACAAGCAAGGGAAATGATGGGTATTTGGAGAGACTCCTGGGCCAACAATATGGCTTGAATTTGAACAAGAAAGGGCCACACTTAAATTTTTTCCTGCAATTCTGACTTTCTGGGTCTCTCGATAGAGGGCTACGGTCAAGCTGTCTTTGGAGTGTGCTTTAGAATTCCAGAGGGTCTTTCTGCTGAGGATGTTTAACTGGGAGAGGGATCCAGAGGCTCAAATTATCAGCGAACCTTAAAGAAGAGCTCCACACATTTCATTGAAAGGAATGGCTGTCTAATGGGTGGGTTTCTGGGATACATTTTTGGTACAAGATTGCTGATGTGTTAATGGAATAGAGGTTGTTTTAGGTGACCTCTCCCACTGGGAGAAGGAACTTCATCAGTTACACGCTTCCATTGGCACCTGGGGCTTGTTGCTCACTTCTTAGAGGTAAACTCTGCCTGTTTTTCAGCTCTGTGGAAAGGCAGGGTGAACAGCAATTTTGAGAGGAGATTGAAGTGAGGACCAGGTGGGGATGGCAGCTGGATGTTGCCCACTCAGGAGGGCTCTGTGAATCTATATTCCTACTTCTGAGCCATCTCATCCTAGTGGGAGCCAGCTAGAGCCTGACATCTTTTTATCCTTCCTTAGTTCTTGGTTTTAAGACATTTATTGAGCTTGGTGCTAGGCACAGGGACCACAGTGGGGAGCAAGACACAGCCCCTGCTCTCAAGTCACAGGAAGCCCCTGACACCAGGAAATGCTGGTAACTTCTAAGAATTGTGTGAGAGCCAGACAAGGTCCCTGTCGTTAAGCTGCTTAAGCCTGACAGACGAATCAGCAGATGCCTAGGGCTCAGCGTGATAGGTCCCAGGTAGTTGGACATGATAGAGAAGGCTTAGCAGGAAAATAAGACTTATCCTAACAAACCCCACTGTGGATGGACATAGGAGCTTCTGGCTTTTGCTTGTTTATCACACATAAGACACTTTGCAAAGTGCTTTACAATCATTATCTCATTGTACTACTCCTAACAACCCTTTGGGATCAGGACGCTTATCTCCATTTCACAGATGGGGAAACAGAAGTTCAGAGAGGTTAAGCATCTTACCTTTGTTCAGGGAGTTTTGACCAAAGAAACTGTGTTCTTAATTTTATTGCTTGGCCGGAAGTTGAGCCACTCCTAACAAGACTTCAGGCCCCAAAGTTCTGCCTAAGACTCCAAAAAGATGAGCATGTCCAACTTGGTCAAAATTCAGGGAACTCAAGGAAGAAGAAACAAGAAAAAGTTTAAAGGAAGAGGAGAATGGGTAGCGGTTACTTATCTGTATGTCTTGTGAATAAGGGGAGTGGGTTAAAAAATAAGAATTGTTACAGTGTAAATTGTCAGCTAGGCCAGGCTTCCATGCTGGGAGATAACAAAGGGGCTTTGATTCTCATCATGCAGAGATGAGATCCACTCTGCAGAGGAGTACCCTGGACAAATGTAACCCACTGACTAGTTTGGCCGTGAGTGCATTTGAAGTAAAGAAGGGGCTAAGATTCCCCAACCTGCTTGAGTCTTGACTGACAAGGAAGGCATCCTCTCCTTTGAACAGAGACTGTTCTTCAGGCGCTGAGAGTGGGAGGGAGGGAGGGGGCAGATCCGCTGAAGAGTTTTTCTCATTAAGTGGCCAGAGGCGAAGATTCCACCGAGCTAAGCTCCATGATGAAAGGGGAGCCGAGAATGACAGTGGTTGGGGGAGGACAGGGGAGATCCAGAGGGGCTGGGGAGGGGGTACGGGAGACAAAGCCAGGGTGCACTCCCATGCTGCACCCTCCCCTGCATTGCTGCCATTAGCTCAGTCCCTCCTACGTGAACAGCTACTACTGGTTCGGCATCCACTAAGTACAAGTCTTTGAAAACACTTTATTTCAACTATCTCATGGCATTCCCATAACAACCATCTGGGACAGGTGCACTACGAGCACGTCCACCTTACAGATGAGAAACCGAGGTTCAGAGAGTCTGATTAACTTGCCCAGGGTCTCATGGTCTTTACCATGTTGCCCAATCTTAGAAAGGTGGCGAAAAAAGTTAAGTGTCTAGTAACAGTGGACGCACTGAATCTGAAAACAAAGCCAGCCCCGTTCTGGGCCAGGGATAGTGGACAGGACCACAGGGATGAGACCAGGAGACAGGAGACACAGAAGCTGCCGAGGAGCAGATCCTCGGGGAGCCCAGCAGAAGAGGATTGATCAGAACAGGGCGGGTACACAGGCAAACCCCAGCTCAGTGTCAGCAGCCGGAAGATTAAGGTCAGGAAGGCAGGTAAAGGTGCCATGAGCCCCTGCTCACCCAGCAGCTGTGAGCATCCTCTGGTTTGATACAGAAGTCAGGTAAGAATTTCAAACTGGTATAAAACTTTGTCATCGGGTAATGTACTGTCTTCTCTCTTTTCCCCTTCCCTGTTTGTTTTTTCCATAGCCCTTCTCACCATCTAACATACTATATATCTTGTTAGTTTATACCTCTCTTTCCC
>NW_006799611.1:941423-943757 GCF_000442215.2 Lipotes vexillifer
TTCCCTGATAGCATGTACACTCCTGAAGGGCAGGGATTTTTTTTTTTTCCTGTCCACTGCTATATCCCCAGCACCTAGAGCAATGTTTGGCACTTAAGTAGCACTCAAAAAATATTTGTTGAATGAATAAATATGCAACAGTCATGTCATGACAGGGTTTCCCAAGGCATTGTGTGCCTCCACTGCCCAGCTGATCTGCCCTGAGTGTGGTGATGTCACCTCCTCCTATCAGGGCTCCATCCTGCAGTCACTGATTCCTGCAGAGTGAACAGGCAGGGAGAGGATGCACGGGGACTCTAGGAGGCAGGATCAAAAACCAGATGCTGAGCACCTTGTTCGTGCTCAGCAAGTCGAAAAAGCAAAGGTCATGGTGGCAGATGTGTGCACTGACCAAAACTCAATTTACCTCATTAACGTTGATTAAAAGAAAGATGGACTCTCCTCCCTCCTCCACAGTGCCTGGAACCATCCTGAAGCCCCAGGGACTCAGTTCCCAAAGGGCTCCCCTCCATTCTGATTCTGTTGCAAGAAGGAAAAAAAAGAGGGATTAAAGAGACACCCCCTCTCCAGATCCTCTTATTCGAAATCTTTAGTGAAGCCATCAAACAATCAGATGCCATGACGCTTATTTTTCAACAGCTTTCAACTCAAGAAAGTGCGGAAGTCATGTCTAAGGTCAGTGGAACTATTTGTTCTGGGGAATTTTACTGAGGGGAAAAGTTTCCATCTCCCCGGGCATCTTTTTTAAAGAGTCTTGGTCATCAAAGTCATCCTGCAAAACCCTCTGACTTCTGAGGGAAGGCGAGCAATGCTTCTGGTCTCGTGTTTGATGGACAGGATGTTGGCTTTACATTAAACACATGTGGCGGCAAGAATGCTCTTCACGTGCAGCTTTTTGCTCACTTCGTTGAAATCCAAGGCATGCCCGGCAGGTTTGTGCCTGGTTCAGAACACTTAGAGCTCCATCACCTTTTGAAACCAGGCTGCATCTTTGCAGATGTCTTCACTTTACTAACTTTAGTCAGACATCTGCCTGTGAGAAAATGTGATGTGAGGTATAGCAGTCCACCTCAAGACATAGCTTTCAAGAATGCCATTGATTCTGAGATACACTCTGGATTTATTGACCGAGTTTGGGGCAAAAAACACAACCAGATTAAATATACTCATTGATTGTAAAATGTCTTTCCAGGAATGTTTAAATGTGAACAAGAATGTTTATTAAAAGAGGAAATTCAGGAATGTTAGGCCCCATTGTCAGATGGGTAAGAAAGGGTAAAAAAGATTAAGTGATTCACCCAAAGCAACTCTGAAGTCTCCACTATTCTCTCTCTTTTTTTTGGGGGGGGGGTACACGGGCCTCTCACTGTTGTGGCCTCTCCCGTTGCAGAGCACAGGCTCCTGATGCGCAGGTTCAGCGGCCACGGCTCACTGGCCCAGTCACTGCGCGGCATGTGGGATCTTCCCGGACTGGGGCACGAACCCGTGTCCCCTGCATCGCCAGGCGGACTCTCAACCACAGCGGCACCAGGGAAGCCCCTCCACTATCCTCTTGACCAGAAGACAACACTGCCTACCACGGTTTGTATGAGCATTAAGTATGAAACTTTGCGATTAATGGCTTTGATGGAAATTAGGAGGTAAATGCACTGGGCCAAAAAGTGTTATGTATCTGTGTACCCTCTCCTGGAGGGTAGCCACCCTTTTTGATCAGGTAGATGTGTTGTCTGCAGGGACTGGGGTGGATTTCCTGAAAACCTTATTTTTCAAATGAGAACACCCTACAAACGTGGAAGATCTTTCTCTTCTTGCCCATTATCCTTGTGAGTCAAAGGAAGCTGCAAGACAGAGACTGTTGAGGACCAAGAGACAACTTACACAGACAGGGGGACTCGGTCATAAGCCGTGATGCAGGGAAAAGGGGAAGAGAGGTGTGGGTTCAGTCTCTCAGTTCATCCACTCATTTACTCCTGCTTTGTTTCCCTCAGCAAATATTCACTGCTGCTCATTTAGTACAAGGTTCTCTGCAGGGTGCAGAGGAAATGGATCAATTAAGCAGCCCCTACCCTCAGGGAACACAGACGTAGAAGCAAAAACTGGTAGCCATTCCTTATCTATTCAACAAATATTTACTGAGTACCAAACACTGGAGAAATAGCAAGAAAGAAGTCAAACAAGGTCTCATCCTCATGGAGTTTACAGGCTAGTGGTGGGGGACACAGATACTAAACTCGTAATTGTGCAGGTCATTAATTAATTGCCACTGTGGCTACTACACAGGAGTAGAGAGCGCCAGCAGTCTATTACAGGGGTGGTGTTGGAGAATCAGCAGGA
>NW_006799611.1:943767-949931 GCF_000442215.2 Lipotes vexillifer
GGAAACCAGGCGAGAGCAGATCAGGAAGAAAGTGACAGTGAGGAAGGACTCCAGACGCAACACCTGAGCCCAGTGGGTGCCAGCAGGGCTCAGATCAGAGGCAAGCCAGGCCCACCCAGAGGCTGGGCAGGTGAGACAGGAGGACAGGAGAGAGCAAGCTGTCTCTCCAGGAAGTGAGAAAAGGCTTCTCGAAAATGGGTGGAGGCTCTTGAAGCCATCTTTCCTCCCTTGCTTTCTTGCTGACCAAGAATAATTATTGTGTGTGCTGTGCTCTATTATGGTCATATTTACCACTGAGGTCGGTGTCATCACCCTCTATACAGATGAGGAGGCCAAAGCTCAGCAGGGCGAGTGCCTGGCCCCACGTCAGATCACAGAGCCCTTGTGAGGCTGAGTTACGGCAGTCCACCTTGTGAGGCTGAGTGGGGACGGGGACCCGGATCCGCCTCACTGCTTAGCCATAGCACTCTACTGCCCACACTTGGCTGTGGGAGGGGAGGCTACACATCGCACCCCTCAGCCTAATTGCCCTTTAACAGATGAAGAAGAAAGGCTCCCATCACACAGGCAGTGAGGACCAGAGGAGTCTCCCAAGAAGACTGCTCTTCCCGGACTGGGTGGAACACCTACTCTACTCTGCAGAGTTGGCCAGGTGGAAACCTGACCCACTAGGATGTTCTATAATAGAAGTCATTGGACAGCGTGGGACTGTTTGGAGAGGCTGACTCCCCCTGCTGGCCCCAAACTACTCAGGTAGTGAGACACGTGGAAGGGGCACACCAGTGGGTCCTGGTGAGGGGAGCAAGAGTGAGAAAATCCCAGATAATTCACATAATTTTTTTGTTTAAAGGATATTCGTGACTTATGTGTGTCAAGACTCTGACAGGTGCCAACAGACAATAAGCTTTGCCAGACTTTGGGGATTTCAAAGTGGACCTGAGCTTTGGCAGAAAGGGTCCCCTTGTGGAAGCCAGAAGAAGGAGAAGCTGGGATCAGATAACCTGGCTATCTTGACTCTCTAAGTGCTCAGGAATCTGGAATAGATGAGAAGTGGAGATTTGGGCCCTATCTGTCCAAGAAAGGGAAGAAGAGGAAAGGAGGGGAAAGGAATTAACTTTTACAAGCACTTCTACACTATCTCAATTAACACATGACATGGAGGGGAGGCTGGAAGATGTGTTTAGCCGTGTACCTTGGAAGAAGAGAAGGCAGAACACAGATATTGGCTTAACACCAGCTGCCAATGTTGCATACCTCCATTATGGCAAAACCCCTCCTTGACTGGATGAAATATGACTTTTATCATTTCATAAATACCGCTAGGGAAACTGGGTAACTGTGGAATGAGGCCCATACATCACCCTCTAGACTCTTTTTTTGTTTGTTTGTTTTTTGCGGTATGCGGGCCTCTCACTGTTGTGGCCTCTCCCATTGCGGAGCACAGGCTCCGGACGCGCAGGCTCAGCGGCCATGGCTCACGGGCCCAGCTGCTCCGCGGCATGTGGTATCTTCCCGGACCGGGGCACGAACCCGTGTCCCCTGCATCGGCAGGCGGACTCTCAACCACTGCGCCACCAGGGAAGCCCATCTAGACTCTTTTTGATTTCAAATAGGCAAAGTTAAATCATTTAAAACTGCCACAAACATCATGGGAAAACACAAACACATGCACCCTAATTGTGAAGTGACACAATGACAACATGACAGCTAAATGACAACAACAAAAGCAGGCCACTGGAAAAATATGAGTTGAGTGACCCAGTGAGGTGGGGGAATAAATATAAAGCTATGAGGGAAATACCCAGTGTCCAATGGACGGATGGCTAATAACTTTGAGACACGTGGCACAAAGTTTAAATACTAAGGAACATTTCAGTCTTTATAATCCTTAATGACATGCAAATACAATTATTACAGCCAAGAAGATCCCAATTCTTACCAACAAATTTAGCAAAAATCAGTTAAAATGATGAAGCCCACAGCGGGTCTGTGGGGAAACAGGAACTCATTCATGTGGGGTGTGAATCAGCCCAGTGGTCCTGAGGAAACCTGGCCGGACAAGACGATGTCTTCCTATGCCTTTGGGTTCACAGACTTCACTCTTGGGGTCAGATCTCAAGGAAATAGCTCAAGAAGAATAGTAATTAGAGAGTGAGACTCTCTGCCCAGGTGCCTGCAGTTAGGTTACCTAAAGTTCTGTTCGGAGTATTCCATTGCCACGAAAAGTTCCTGTCTAGAGTCAGACAGTCAAGGGAGCTTCATCCCAAGTCTGCCATTTAGCTGTGTGACTTTAGATGACACTTAACTTCTCTGAACCTCAGTTCACTCCTTGGGGATATTAACAGTCCTGGGGTTGTGTATTAAAGGAGGTCATGTCTATAAAGTGTCTACACAGCGCCCTGCCCAGTGTCCAACAAAAGGTGGCCCTTGTTATTGTAAGGTGACTACTGGACGGAGCCTAGAGACAGTTCCCGCTTGCGGAGGATGAGGTGAAGTCTCAGCTTTCTAACTTGAAGAGGAGCTGATATCTTTGACTCCTAGTTTATTTATATTACAAAGTCAGAAAAAGGAAAATAAACTTCTGCCACAACTTCGCAGGAGTCCACCAAAATGTAAAGGGAAGGTCTTCAAAGGGTGTTAAATTCGCCTGAAACAGAGAGGAAAATGCTGAGCGAGGCTCCCACTCCCACCCGAGTGTCAAGATTGGGTGTCTCCAAGGATCTGGAAATGCACTTTTTTTTTTGTGACTTGGTCTGTGACAGGAGTTTCACATCCCCAAGTTAGTTATTTTTATCTCGGCTTTGAGGGAGAGGGAATCTGCCCAAGGTCCTAAGTTAGGTGACCCGGTCTGGCAAGGTAACCACCGCACAGGTAACTGCTGTGCAGCCTGGGTGAGGGGCAGGCATCCGAAGGGCTGTGAGAGCGAGGGTCTCGGAAGCGGAAGGCTGGGCGCACGGTGGGTGCAGGCCCCGGGTGATGGCAGGTCGAAAGTCCTGGCCTCTCACCCATTCCGCTCCGGGAGCCCCGGGCGCACCCCGCGGAGCAGCCCTCCTCCCGCCAGCAGGGGGCGCCGAGGAGAAGGCGGGCGGGAGGCCGTGATGCGCGGAGCTGCCGCCGCTCCCTCCCGGAGTCGGGACCAAGGCTGCCGCTCGCCCATTCGTCCGCGGCGAGACTCCCGGACAAAGCCCGAGCGGGATCCCGGACTTGGAGTCCCGGAGAGAGGCCCGTCCCGCGTCGCCAGCACCCCGGTCCCCGCCTGCCCGGAAGTGCCGGCGCTGAGGGGGCGGGGCCGAGAAGCGCTTCCGGGGGCGGGGGGCGCGGGCTGGGGCGGCAGCCGGAGCGGCGGGGACGGGCCTGGCGCCGGCGGCGGCGGAGGGGGCGCCGCGGGCGGGCGATGTGAGCGCGGCGCTCTCCGCAGGTGAGGCGCGCCGGCGGGGGGCGGCGGGCGGCGGGCGAGGCGCGGGCGGAGCCAGCGGGGTCGGTGGCAGCCCCTGGCCGCTGTCCGGTTCCCTCTGGGCGCGGCGGGGCGGGAGCCTCTGCGCCTGGTCAGCCCCGCGGGCCGGCGGGTGGGCGGGTGGTGCGGGTTGGAGCAGAGGCCGGGCGGGGTCGGGACGCTCTGGGCACCTGCTCTGGTCCGGCGCGCGCCCCCAAGGGGCCAACCCTGCTTGGCCCCGGAGTCCGGGCGCTGCTGGCGGGTCTGAGGGTAGCGCTCGGCCAGCTGCCCCGGGCTTCCCAGCCTCCGCCTGGGCGTCTCGGGATCCCCTGCTTCCGGGCCCCTCGGCCCCGGGGGCGCTCCCCCTTTGTACGGGGAGGCCGGATGGTTAAGTCCCTGGGAGAGCCGGGCCGGGCCGCTGGGTCGGCCCTGCTGGTGGCTGCAACCGAGCTCCTGCCCCACGCCACGGCTTTTCTCCAGGTAAACAGGCGGCGGCGCGTCCTGCTTGGCCCTGGACGTCTCCATGGTCACTCTCGCCCTCAGACGGTCCTGCCATTACGGAGGGCTGGGCTGGCCTGGGTGTGTAAACAGTGTCCTTCTAGGCTAGGCGGCTGTGCCTTGGGGCATGAATAGTCTGGGAGCCTCAGTCTTGAGGCTTTCAGCAGGGCTTTTCCATGCTGGGCCTCAGTTTCCCCACCTGATCAGTGAGGGTTTTAGATAAGCTCTCTAAAGACCCTTCCAGCTCTACCATGCTGTGTATGTCTGAAATTGGAATGGCTGTCCCTGGTTCAAGATATTGGGCTTTTTGCAAATGTGGACTTCAAGACTTTTTGCAAATGTGGACTTTTTAGCCGCTTAATACACTTGTTTTCAGACAGGGTTTAAAATGGATTCAAGAAGCGTTTCCAGACCTAACCTTATCCTAATTCATTCCTTGCTTTTGTTCCTAGTAGTAGTCAATCACATCCTGCTGAGTTTTTGCATGCAAAATTTTTTGTTGTTGTTTATGTCTGCCCATTTTCTCTTTGTTCCCTAGTCAGGCCCTCTTTACCTCACATCTGGATTATCGCAGCAGCTTCTTAGCTCGTCTCTGACTTCAGAAGTTTCCCCCACCTCTCCCATCCTTCCTTTATGCTAATGCTAAACTTAATATAGGAAGTCAAAAAAAGAGTTGAGTGTTTGCTTGCTTATTAAATGTCAAGATGCTGTACCATGTGGTGGGGTAAAGTAGTAGGAGACACACAGCCTCCAAGCAGCTTTACACTGGGTGCTGAGACTTTACCTGTGGAAAGGTAATTGATGAGACAAGCCTGTGTGCTGTAGAATTGAGAGGAAGGAGAGATGGAGGTTACTATAGGCCAAGTGGTCAGGAAAGGCTTTAGTGAGGGGGTGGGGTTTGAGCTGGCTGTTAAAGGATGAGTAGGACTCTGATAGGAAAAGAAGAATCAGACCCAGTGATCCCGTGGAGTTAGTGAATAGACCAGTTTCCTTGTAGAGAAGGGTGCTTAAAGGAAGGGAATAAGGAAAGATTGGCTGGGCTAGTTCCTGAAAGAACTTGAACACTAGGCCAAAGTTGAAACTATTCTAAAGGCAGTGGTGAGAGGCAAGAGACTAGGGGTGGCTCATGATCATTTACAGGAGGGGAAGGGAGAGGCTGGGGGCCAGGAGGTCAGCTAAAAGGCCACAGGTATTTATACCACTATTCAAAGCTGAGTACATCCTCTGCCTGCCACACTGCGTCCAGTCAGTGCCCACCGTGTCTTTTCAAGGCTCTCCTCACCTCCTTGGACCTTATTTGCTGCTTCTCCTCCCCGTCTGTCTCCTGCAGAAGCGAGTTTGTGACTGCTGCTAGGGCGTTGCGCCTCTTGTTCCCCCTTCTGAAGTCCTGGCCTCCTTTTTCTTCTGCTCTGTGTAAATTCTCCATTTCACTTCCTTCAAGCCCCTGCTGCAGATATACTTCCTCCAGAGGGTGTTCCCTGACTGCCCTACCCCCATGCCTTTGTGGCACTCAGAATCTAAAGCACAGGATCCAGCACTTGTTCCTTGGTTGCTGAACTTGCTCTTGTCTCAGCTGAAGTGGGTGTTTTTTTTGAGGGCATTTTGTCTTAATACTTCTCTTGCAGCCCTTGTAATGTCTAATACTGTAGCTGGGCTTTTGTAATAGGTATGCAAATACATCCTAATTTTTGTTGGTAAATGACCTTAAATTTTTTTGAACCGCCTCTTTTTAAAGGAGAGGCTTTTATTAGTTATCAGATTTCTCTGTCATATATCATTTACGTCTAATGCTGCCATTCAAGGTGGATGTTTTCAGGTTTCATTCTTCGAGTGCAGATAACATAAAATGAATCTTTGAAACATTAAAATGTTAACTCTTGATTATGGGAAAGGAAAACATCATGTAATTCTTCAGTTGGAGGCTGTGGGGAAAGTACATCAGCTTTGGAATCAAACCGGTCTGGGTTTGAATCCCAGCAAGGCTACTTACTAGCCATGTGAACTTGGACAATTTGTATAATGTCTCTGATCCTCTGTTCTCTCATTTGTAGTATGGGGATAATAAAATCCATTTCCTAGGGTTTTGTGAGTTTTAAAGTGAAAAAAAGTGTATGAAGGAGGTAGCAAAGTTTATAGCACCTAGTAACTGCTTAATATTTACATTTTCATCATCATCATCATCATTATTAGGTGTAAATTTATCAAGGTGGAGAAATGATAGGCTGCTGAACCT
>NW_006799611.1:949947-952646 GCF_000442215.2 Lipotes vexillifer
CTGAACCTCGGTGTATTTACTGAGCTGTGTATTTCTACATGTCTGTGGATCCTACTTTTACCTTCCAGCTGAAGCACTTGTCAAAAATGTCAGTATCACAAATCTATAATGTGTCATTATGTTTTATTCCCATTAATTTTCATCTTTCTCTAGTTTAGATGCTGCTTAATGGTTTTCAGACTTCTTAATTGTGTCCATTTAATGTTTTGTAGCTGACAAACTGCTGAATTTAGCTTAGTGAAGGTCATCAACTGAAGGCAGTTTAATTTCTAACGATTATTTTCTGGTTGTATTGATGGCATGGAAAACTTCATGGAAGAAAGCAATTCAAGGTGAGCTTTTCTAATCCTTTTATCTTTCGAGGTGGGACTTAATATATTTCCCAGGTCTGGTGTCCCCTGAAATGCCAGCAGTAAGCAGATAAGATGCTACTCCTTGACTTTTTTGAGTTCTTTGCCTTAAGAAAGCTTATTCATTCCTTTAACTGAAACAAATCTTTCTATTTCATGATAGGATTTTAAGCATCTAATTGCCCACTTCATAGACAGATGTAAAAAGAATGGACATTATGCAGAGAAGTGGCTGCAAAGTACAAGGAATTGTAACCCCTTAATTATCACTGTGTTGGTGTAATGATACACCCTTAAATGAGGAATTTTTTTTCCACTCAAAGGTGATCAGTAAGACTCTAGCACCAATAAAACCCCCTACTTCTCACCACTGTGCCTGGATTAAAATCTTATTTTTATGGGAGATAAGAATTCTGGCTCTGGAGACTGTCAAATCCAGGTTCAAATCCTGGCTCAGCCAGTCATTAGTGAGTTTGGGAAAGGTTCTTAGTCTCTCTCAGTGTTTTCTCATCTGTAGAATGGGGATAGCTGCCGTGTCTATCTCATAGTGTTGTCACGAAGATTCAGTGAGCAGGTAGAGAGCTTACTTAGTGTACAGAACACGGTTGGAGCTCAGTAACCGTTATTGCCAGTCAGTTTAAAGAGTCCATTCCTACTCTGCTAGGAAAGCTCAGAAGAAGCTTCTGATGTTTTGCACTGACTGAAAGACAGTCTCCACTGTCAAATGAAACCGCACTCTCAGAATTATTGTATCTGAGCAGACTTGGAGAATGTTAACGCCTTGGTAGGAAATCTAACAGTTTGGATAAAAATGTTCTTTCAGGCTCACATGAATTAATGCAGTAAGAACTCTAGACTTGTTTTCTTTTAAATTAGGATGAGTACTTCATGAATATCCATCACGGAATGCCATTTTATTTATTTTTTTCTTGCATTGGGTTTCAGCAGCACCAGAATGTTTCATGCAGGCCTGGTGTCATTTGGCTGCTGCTTTCTGAAGGATTAGATTGTACTTCATGACAGCTCAATTTTAGTTTTTCTCTAGACCCAGGCAGAAATACCTAAGAAAGTTATTTTTGTATCCTTGTGACTGCTGTCCCCATGCCTGTGGTCCCCAGTGCTTCCATTCAGCAGTCTTGTTAATGACTTTTTGTTTGAGAATGATAAGGGATCTTCAGGTCTTCAGTGCCTGATAGAGAAAGTCTAGCTTGAGTTGTGTCTCCAGTATCAGCAAGTGACTGAAGCCAGCAGGTGCAAATCTGGGTTTGGAATCATGAGCATCTTGATGGAGAATAATGGGTACTTCCTGGTGCCTTAAACAACTTTCAAATTTGTAACCTTGCTTTCCTTTCTTGGAAGTGTTGCAGGGTATTTTTAAATGAAGTAGAGCAAATTAGAGTGTTTATGGGTTAGGTGGGAGTGAACCACCTTGCTAGATTTTTTCTGCCGGTGAGACGATCCTACGTCTCTTTGGTGTTCAGCAGGAAAAGTTGAAAGCTGAGGGTGCCGCCATGGTGGCAGTCATATAGATTTTGACACCAGCTTGGTTTAGGTTGCTGAGAGCCTCTCTCTGCCAGACACACTGCTAGGCTCTGGGCACACAGTCCCTGCCCTCAGAGAGCTCACCACTGAGGGTGTGAGCTCAGCAGCATGGGAGGCTCAAAAATCAGCACATCTCATTTGCTTAGGTTTTACACTTTTACTTTTGCTCTTGTTGTCATTACGGGGAAACAGTTCCAGGTTTTAAAACCAAGGATTTTGTAGAGGGGATTTCAAGGCCCATGTGGGTGTTTTGCCCAGATGACATTTGAGTGTCTTTTCTCATCTTTAGGTTCTCTTTAGAATGGATTTGCAGTGTGGGAAGATGGCACTAGTCTAGGTTCTGGTTTTCACTGTTTGGTTTCCTTACAGCTTAACAAAAGGCACGATGCAGAATTTTATTAGTCAATGAAGTGGTGCCTTAAGGAGAGGGCTAGGTGTGCATGTTTTCTCTTTCGTGAGCATGTTACAGTAGGAGCAAATAACTGTTCCTTCTGTTCTCAACGGTGTTTTCTGTTTTCCCTTTTAGTAACCGCATGTTACCACATTCATCCTTGGCTAGTACAATTTTTGATTACTCCCAAATTGTGCCTATTGGACAGCTCTGTTCAGAGGCCCAGTGGGCAGCCTAAACTCAGCTTGTCTGAGGCGGAACTAACTTCCAGAGTGGATAGCATCCCTCTGTCTCCAAGCCCTGTTGAGTCCTTCTTTGGACTCGTGTTCAAATTGGCTGCCACCAGAATCCAGTTTGAGATTTCCAGTCTTGTATTCAAGGCCGTCCACGTTCCCACTGTGGCATTCCTCTTTCCC
>NW_006799611.1:952665-960847 GCF_000442215.2 Lipotes vexillifer
TTCCCTCATCACTCCTTGTACCTGGGCCCTGGCCACTACCCGAGACAACCATACATTTCACTCCAGTGTTCTTTGCTTCTACCATTCCTCTGTCTGAAGTGTTCTTTCTGTTCCATTTGAAATGCAAAGACCTGTTCAAATATTATTTCCACCATGAAGATTTTATTTATTCTCTTTGGTTAAAAAAAATTCTCTTTGGTCAAAAGTAATCAGTCTTGTCATTGCTGTCATAGTTCTTTGTTTCTGCCTCTATAATTGTCTGCTTGATACAATAATTACCCATTTGCAGCCTATCTTTCTCTAGATTCCTTGGTTTTAAACATTATATATTTTTAGGTAAAACCCTATACCATGTCTTAAAAAAAACTTTTAGTGAGAATAATACAGCTATATGATAAAAAAATTCAAAAAGTATAAAAGTCTGTTTCCCTTCCCTCTCCCCAGTCTGTAGTCCTCATTCCCAAAAGTCACCAACATTAATGGTTTCATGGGATTCCTTCCAGAGTGGATACAGCAGTATATATACTTGTTCTTTTAAGAAGAGTACATGAAGTGAATCACATATATACATACAGATTTTTCTGTGGCTTGCTGGTTTTGGCTAAATATTAGAGCTCTTTTCCATGTCGAAGGATACAGGTCTATTTATTCTTCGTAATGGCTGGGTAGTGTTTCATTGTTGATTGTTTTTTTTGTTTGGTTTTGTTTTGGTTTTTTGAACAAGTCTTCTCTGGATTTTGAGCTCGTTTCCCTCTTTTTTTTTTTTTTGCTATAGCAAATAAAAATGCTCAGTGGACATACATATCCTGATAAGCTATTCTAAGTACTGTGTATTTGTAAGCTTGATTCTTAATAGTTAATTGTGGGCCAAACGATGAATGCTTTTTACATCTTAATTGATATTACCAGATTATCCCTCAGGATTACACCTGCACACTTGTAAAATGTGTGCAGGTCTGATGGGTTACGAATGGTATCTCATTTTTTCTTTTTGTAATTCACATGACTTGATCATGAATAAAGCTAAACATCTTTTCATATGTTTTTGATCACTTTTTCTTTGAACTGTTAATATCTTTTGCACCTTCTTCCATAGGATTTTGTGTGTCAGTCCAAATCTGTTTGAGTTATAATATAGCCCTTTGTCAAATGTGCACGTACTTTCCCTCAATATGTCGTTTATCTTTCGGTTTGGAGGGTGGGTTTTTTTTATTATATATTTCTATGTTGTCAAATGTATTTGTCTTTTGTGGCTTCTGGGACTTATGTCATGCTTGCAGAGGCCTCTATGACATTATTATAAATAAATTCACCCATGCTTTCTTTTAGTTATTTTTGGTGACAGTTAAGTCTTTCAAAAATAGTGTCAGAAGACTATAATGACATTAAGTGGAAAATAATAGGACCCTCCTTACATTCCCTAGTGCTTTATAAGAAATTGTTAAATATGCAGCACCTTTGAAAACTTAGGGAGCTGTAATTTCCATTAATCGGGCGTTTTATTTTATGTGAACCTATAGTGGTCACATAGAAGAGCACTCACTACCTTTTTGCCTCATTTGCTCAAACTCAGTGGGAGGAGCCAGGTGAGAGGAGGAACAGAGTGGCGATGAACTGGCGTCTGTCCCCCCTTCCCAGGATCAGCCATGTCTGTTAGATTATGGTCAGCTGGTTTCCCTGTCTTTATGAAGTGACTTTTTTAAAGCTCCTTCAGGTAAAATGTGTTTATTCTTGGTGAGCTTTGGAATCTGGATTAGCGGGTATCATTCCCTTGTTTGTAGCGTTGTTTCAGAACAGCGTCTTGTCCTGACGCCTGGGTGTGGTCATATGTTCTGTAGCTTTTTTTGGGTGGGAGCTTGCAAAGATTTCAAGCAGCTTTACTTGCTAAGCCTTGTTATCATATGGTCTTGTATCAGATCTTAGTTTTCTTTTCAGAGCATGCACGCATGTTTACTTCTAGGACCCTTCTCCTTCACTTTGCACTTCAAGTCTGTGGGTTGAGTATCCCAGGCTGGCTTGTATGGTAATTTAGGGGACAGCACCTTTCTTCTGTGGCTCGTGCCCACACTGCCTCGCTGTGTGAGTGGCCTCCCTTCTCTGGTTGCCCAGTCTGCCTGAACTCCCCAGCATGTGGCTGTGCTCTTCCCGAACCTGGTCACTCTTCACTCCTCACGGTTCTGTCTTGCTCTGGCCTGTGCTGGCCTTGCTGCTGTCCTCAGTGCTTTCAGACCTGGCTTCCTCGCTACTTGGTCAGTCCTGGATAGCCCCCTCACAGCCTGCTCTTGCTTTTTAAATGCCAGTTTCAGTGCTGCTTTGAATTCTCTTGAACTTGGGCTGAACCTGAGTCTTGGCAGCATCTGCTCTCTGTGACTTTCACCCTCGAACACCAAAAGGACCACTTACTTGAGCCCTAGATCAGTGGTTTCTAATGAATAGAGGCTTTAGCATATGAAGATAGCTGTTCATTTAAAGCAGGTAAAATCAGCCAGGATGCAGGGCTCTGATGGGGAAGCGGGAGTAAAAGCTGTGAATATGGAAGGCATAATATACTGCAGCTGGAGGGCCACCTGGGACTTTTTTCTGATCATAGCCCTTCCTTCTACCGGTGACTTAGATCTAGAAAAGAGGGAGATTTTGATCTTGAAAGAGGGTACTGTGGTAAATTCCTAGAGCTGAGATTGCTCATGCACAGGGCATGTGCACTTGTAAGTTTGATGGATATTACTAAAATGCTCCCTTTTGCCTTTCTTCATCTCCTTCCTCCTGGCAGAGGAAGGAGTAAGAGCCCTGGGCAGTGGTAGGAGGTTGTCACCTCACTGTCCCTTTCCCTGGCCACCACCCTAGGGCAGGAAGGTAACCTAGGGCAAGCTTTCGTTTCCTCCTGCCTTTCCCTCAACTCTCCTGCCTCCCTTACTGGTCCAGCTACTCCCCTTGGGCAAATTAAATAAGGATAAGGGGTTATTGTGTAGGGGTCTAGATGGCCAGACTTTGCAACAGCCCTGAAGAAGTTAAGTTAGCCTCTTGGAGCCTCAGTTTCCTCACCTCTCAAGTGAGGGTAATCGTACCTGCCTTCTGGTGGAAGGTCAAGAGAATTCAGTGAATTCTCTTATATAAGGCCTTTACGACATGCCTAGCATGTATCGAGCATTCAGTAAATATTGTAATTGATGATGATGATGATGATGATGATGGGCTTTTCCAAGTAAGGGGGGAAGGCTAAGGAGTGTGGTGGAAGGTGGCAGTGATCCCCTTGGGCAGTTGCTGAGGCTGGTGTGGAGGTGGCTGGACGAATGTCAGGACTGCCCACGTCCAAGGTGGTCCTTCCCAGAACCCGCTGTTGAGACCAGTGGTGGCAGTCTCATCAGGTGACTGTGGCAGAGGCTGTGTGTGAGGTGAGAGCTGCTTCCCGAGGGGTGAAAGCATTCTCCAGTTAAAGAAATTGGAGAGCAGAAAGTTCGTGTGTCCGTTGGTTGAATGAGCAGAAGAGCGTTATGAAGAAATCGGGGAGCTGACAATTTTGAACTTCCCAGAGACCATTTCAACTAATATCCTCTTTGTATATGTTTTTAAAAAGAAGTATTTCACATTGTTATCCAAAGTATAGTTTTAACAAACAAAACCAAAATGAGTATTGTTAAAATAAGTATTAACGGTATTGAAGAAAAATATCCAGTTTATATATACTTGTTTTTAATTAAAATATAGCAATGTAAATGTCCAGTTTGGGGATTTTTTTTGTTTACTATTGATATAATGGGACAGAAAGACCTGTGATTAATCTGCTGAATTAAAGAATACTGATTCTGATGTCTTTAGTGAGTGGAATAATCAAATTCATTATCGTTTTCTGAAGCAGCTGCAAACTTAGTCTAAATGAAAAACTAATATAAATCACTTTGCTGCATTATCAAAAATGAACTCCATTCCCATCTCTCTGAGTTGGGAGGAATCCGCAGTAAGCCTGTATCAAACTGCAAGACTGGGACTCTTATTTATCTTTGAGTTCCCTTTGGTTTTGTGCACGTAAGAGATTGAAATTGGACATATCCTGTAAATGTAGAAAAATAAATTCCCAGTCAGTATGTCATTTAGTGATTGCAGTTAAATCTAATACTTGCAGCACATTTGACAAAAGGCTCGTTTTCTTAATTTGCAGAGAACTCTGACAATTCAATAGAGAGTCAGATATGGGCAAAGGATATGGGTAGGCAGTTCGAAGACAAACTTAGACAAATTGCCATTGAAGATGAGAAAAGATGTTCAACCCCATTTATAATTAAATCACAGCAAAACAATGAGATACCACTTCTAACCTGTCAGTGTGGCGAAGGTGAAAATGTTCAATATTAATTATTGGCAGTTATGGGGGTACAGGCACTTCATGTGCTGTTGGTGAAGGGACAGTTGCTGCCACCTTTTGAGAGGTAAGTTGGCATTATCGATGGATGTGAAAAACTAACACAGTAGCCCCTCTGCTAGGAGGAAGTACTATGACTATTTAAATGGTTTCCTGCTTTTGGTATCACCTGGGGACTGATTAAGTATTGAATACATGGTGGCACATATGAAATTCATTCATATGAATTTCATGGAATACTATGAAATCAGAAAAGAGAATGAAGTAGATGAGCTTGTGCTGCTGTGGAAAGATTTTAAGGTATATTAAATACTTTTTTTTTTTAAGCATCTATATTGGAGTGTAATTGCTTTACAATGGTGTGTTAGTTTCTGCTCTACAACAAAGTGAATCAGCTATACATAAACATATATCCCCATATCTCCTCCCTCTTGCGTCTCCCTCCCTCCCACCCTCCCTATCCCACCCCTCCAGGCCGTCACAAAGCACTGAGCTGATCTCCCTGTGCTATGCGGCTGCTTCCCACAACTATCTGTTTTACATTTGGTAGTGTATATAAGTCCATGCCATTCTCTCACTTCATCCCAGCTTACCCTTTAAATACATTTTTAAAAAGCAGAGTACAGAACAGTTTATGCTGATACATGTTTATAATTTTCTCTGAAATAACACCCAAAAACTCTTTCCAGTGATTGAGAGACACTGGAGAAGAATTTTGCTATCCATTTTATATTTTTCTGTACGATAGTTTGAAGTTTGACCATATGCATATATTTTATCTTAAAGATAAAATTAAACATTGATCTAACTTTGGTGTAGGCCCACTGACATTCCATTCAAGGGAGAAATCAAGACCCTCGAGGCACCAGTGATTAGCCCATGCTGGAAAATTGCAGAGGAGTGGAGGGTTCTGTTGGAACTTGATGTGTCTGTAAGAGGTTCTGGCTTCCTTTGCTTCAGGACCACTGGACCTGATGTCAGGTCTGGGTGTAGAATTGTGATTAATTATGCCTTTTACTCCTTTTATGTGACTAGGACTTAAGTTACCTGTAAATTCCCTGTGTGTCAGTCTCTGAGAAGCCTCTCATTCCAGAGTGTTGCTTGTTAGCAGCTTTAGGCAGGAGTCTCTGAATCTCATTGTCACTGCCAGAGGACACGTCAGTGTCAAGGAGAGGAGAATGGAGCACTTCCTTTCTCATTTTGCAGAAAAATGGAATTCCTCTCTTAGGTGTTAATCATGGTCTTTCATTTTTCTCTTCAGTGATTTTCTTTCCAGTGTAGTTCTGTACTTTTTTCTGAGAAGAAGATAAAAAGCCACACAATGGAGGAAGACACCTCATTGTGGAACTATTTTCAGTTTTACAGACTATTTCAGAAATGCTTTTTTGTTTTCCTTTTTCTACTGGTTTTTGCCCAGGACTCTGTACCTTTAAAAAGCTGAATCCACCTTTCTTTTGCCCTTTAATTCCAAAAGTCACTATTTACACATCCTTGTGTCCCGAAAATGCTGTAATGAATAGGTAACATTTGACCACTTGGCAGGTGCCAGGCAGTTTCTGTGTTTGTAGAAGGCAGTCTGGTGCAGTTATGAGCATGACCCCTGGAGCCAGACTAAGTTCATCTGTTAGCTGCGGGACCTTTGGCAAGTGTCTTAACTTCTTTTCTTCAGTTTCTTCATCTATAAAATGGCAGCAATCATAGTATTCCCCTAACAGAGTTGATAAGAGAATCAAATTAATTAATCTGTGTAAGGTGTTTAGCACAAGATAGGTACTCATTATATGTAAGCTATTATACACATTCATTGCATGAATTTCCCTCATTCAGCTATTACAGCAGTCATGTTGGGCAGTAGTTCTTCCAAGACCTTTTCTAGATACAGAGATCAAAGTTAATGGACTTGTCTAAGGTCACGTAACTATTTAAATGTTCATTGTTACTATTTTTATTAGAAAGTGGCACAACCAGGATTCATATCCAAGTCTAACTTCAAAGCCACTTCTCTTGGTTACACCATCCCGTCCCCCTGAAAAAAGTCTCTAATAGCTAACCTTGATTGCCACGTGCCAAGCAACCATTGTGCTAAGTGCTTCCTACATGTATTCCTTATAACAACCCATAAGGCAAAGACTATTGCTATTGATACTACCATTAAAAACAAAAAAACCGGGCTTCCCTTGGTGGCGCAGTGGTTGAGAGTCTGCCTGCCGATGCAGGAGGCACGGGTTCGTGCCCCGGTCCGGGAGGATCCCACATGCCGCAGAGCGGCTGGGCCCGTGAGCCATGGCCGCTGAGCCTGCGTGTCCGGAGCCTGTGCTCCGCAACGGGAGAGGCCACAACAGTGAGAGGCCCGTGTACCGCAAAAAAACACAACCAAAAAACAAAAAAACTGAGACTTGGAAAGGTTATAAAGTACCTTGCCCAAGGTTTTACAAATGGAAAGCAGGTATCATTTAAATCCATATCCGACTCCAAATTAATGCTTCTAATGGTTATATTAGGATCTTTTCTTATCTCTTAAAAACTAGATGAGGTGCCTTAAGTTTTTTTAATGTTACTTATTTTTAATAAGTAATACATTCACATAGTTTAGAAATTTTAAGAGTTCAAAATGATTCACTGAAAGCTAATGGGCCTTCCAACTACCTCATTCCTGTCCCAAGAGGCTATTTGTTTTTGTGCATCATTCCAGAAATATTTTGCTAATATTTATATATGAATATATTGACACAGTGAGGTATATATGTTTTCATAGTGCTTTATACAAATAGCATATATACTGCTCTGCATCTCAGCTTTTTCATTTAGCAATATATCATGGTGATTGTTTCATACCAGTATGAAAAGAGCTTCCTTATTCATTTTTTCTGGTTGTATAATAGTCTTTAGTATGGACATACCATAATTTATTAGCCAGGCTCCTCTTGATGAGAATTTAGTTTGTTTCCAGTCTTTTGTTATGAACTGTCCTGTAATAAATTCCTAGAGTTGAAATTGCTCAGTCATGGGGGATCGTTTGTAATTTTGCTGGATACTACTGAAATGCCCTCCAGAGTATTTGTACCATTTTATACTCACCAGCAGTGTCTATGTCAAATTATCATCTAGTAGGGATTTAAAAATACATAAATTTTTGTCATTCCAAGTAATACATGTTCACTATAGCAATTTGAAAAATACAAAGAAGAAAGATAAAACATCTTTACTCTTACATTAATGTAAATATTTTATATAATTCTTTAATATTATCTCTATGTATATTTAATATTTGTAAATACATATATACTTTTAGAAATATCATTCTGTATATTCTGTGATTACCTGATTTTTTAACAGCTTTGTTGAGGTATATAACTTACATATAAAATTGACCCATCTTAAGTATAAAATGCAGTGACTTTTAGTAAATTTAAAAAGTTGTCAAGGGCTTCCCTGGTGGCGCAGTGGTTGAGAGTCCGCCTGCCGATGCAGGGGACGCGGGTTCGTGCCCTGGTCTGGGAAGATCCCACATGCCGCAGAGCGGCTGGGCCCATGAGCCATGGCCGCTGAGCCTGCATGTCCGGAGCCTGTGCTCCACAACGAGAGGCCACAACAGTGAGAGGCCTGCATACCGCAAAAAAAAAAAAAAAAAAGTTGTCAAACTATCACCGTAATTCAGTTTTAGACCATTTCCATCTCCCATAAAGATCCCTCTTGTTCATTTGCAGTTGATCTGATTTCTTGCTGTGTTCTTAAATATTTATTCATCAAATATTTATTGAGTATCCACCATGTGCCAGGCAGTTATCTGGCATATAGTTAATATAACAGATAAAAATTCCTGCT
>NW_006799611.1:960857-1013317 GCF_000442215.2 Lipotes vexillifer
AACTAACTTACATTTTGTGGAACTAACTTTGAATTCTTCTTTAACGTCATTTTAGTGATGATACCGTATTCAGTATATAGCTGTATCATACTTTAATAATTCCCTTATTGTTGGACATTCAGGTTGTTTCCATTGTTTGTTTTGCAATTGAATATAGTTATGGATAAATTCTTGTGTCTATATTCATGATTTTGTTTTTACAACACAGAGTGCTGAGTTGAGAGAAATTCCCATTTTAAGGCTTTTGTTATATTTGCCTACCAGAAGTATGTGAGAGCACCCCACTTCCTATAACACTGCCAGCTGGGCTGGGTTGTGCTTTTACGTCTGGGCGATTTGAGAAAGAACAATTGTGTCTTGTGTTAATTTTTATATTTTGGTTTATTGATGAAGTCGTTAAGCATTTTATCCCTATGTTTAAAGGCAATTTAAATTTTTATTTATTAGCATCTGTTCATATTCCTTGTTCTCTTTTCCGTTGTTATATTTGGCTTTTATTGATCTGTAAGAGTTTTATACTTCCCTGCCATAGATGTTATATTTTTCATAATATGTCTCTTTTTGTTTTTTGGTAAAAGATATTTTTTAGATGTATAAAAGTTTTACTTAAATAGTTAAATCTTCCTTTCTTCTTCTGGTGTCTGCCTTTGTGGGCTCAGAAATGCCTTCTCTTGAAGTTATTTTTGGGTATGTTGTGAAGAAGGGATCTAACTTTATTATTATTTATTCATATTATCCAAGCAGCATCTATTTCCAGAAATCTTCCTTTTTCACTGATTGAAAATGGCCCCCAAAGGCCCATCCTGGTCTGATTTCTATCTACTTGATAGCCTCATGTGGCCTCTGCCCTTGCTCCTTGTCCCAGCTGTGCCACAGTGCTCCAGTATTTCCTTCCTTCCTGACTTGGGCTCTCATCTCTTTGTGCATGTGATTCCTTCTGTCTGGAAAATCGGAACTTTCCCTGCAGCACCCCCCGTACCCCCCAATATTTGGCTAACCTTTATCATCCTTTAGGTCTCAGTTGAGATATCATTTGTTCAAATGGCCTTCTCTGACCACTCCTCCATTATGAAAGATCTCATAGCTCTTATCACAATTTACAAGAGAATTGTAGCTCACCCGGAGCTGTAGTGCCAGGCATACGGAAGACTCAAGAATATATTTACGAAATGAATGAATTATAGCCTACTCATACATTTTTACATCTATATGTTTGGCTGTATTTTTCTTTTTCTAAAATTTTTTCAGTATTTCTTCTTCTAGATCTAATGTCCAGTATGGTGGCCATTGCTCACACGTGGCTATTAAGCACTTGAAATGTAGTTATTCCAGATTGAGATGTGTTGTAAATGCAAAATACACATCACATTTTAAAGGCTTGGTATGACAGACATGAAATTCTAAGAGTGTTGTGAAAATACTGGTGACTTAGTATGAAAAAAAGAATATAAAATATCTCATTAATAACTTTCTAATGTTGAAATGATAATGTTTTAGATATATTGAGTTAAATTTTATATTTTTCCTTTTAAACAATATAACTGCTAGAAAACATTACACACATGGCTTGCGTTGTATTTCTATTGGACAGCAGTGTTCTAGATGAATTTTAAAATCATTTTGTCAAGTTTCTAAGAAAATACTCCATTGGGCTGCATTATATTTATAAACTAACTTGCGGGGAACATGTCCATCTTGATAGTGTCAAATTTTCCTACCAGAAGCATGATATGTGTCTTTGTTTATGCATGTTTTTGTCCTTATTAAAGTGTTATAGTTTTCTTCTTGTAGATCCAATTTTTTGTTTATCCCCCAGGTATTTTATAGTTTATGTTAATATTGTTGGCTGTAACTTGTCATTAGCTTACCTAACCTGTTTTTTATGAATAATAATTTTTTAAATCCTTCACTTATTACATCCTGATTCTAACAGTTTTTTTTCAAGCAATTCTTTTGTGTTTTCTACGTAAATAGTCATATCTCCCTTGGATGATAATTTCACCACCTCTTTTCTAAAGGCTATATGCCTTAATTTTCTCTTGCCTCTTTTCTTTGGCTGGAATTTCAAGAACAACGTTAATTAAAGAAGTGATGGGCAGACAACCTTGTAGCCTTCCAGGCACTAGCAGGAATTCCTTTACAAAAGTGTTTACCAGAGAGTGTGCCAGGGAACACTCATTCTTTGGAATATTAATATGTGTACCTTGAGAGAAGAGTTTCATGGTTAAATGAGTTTGCAAACTGCTGAGTTAAGTAGAATTCTTGTCTGTAGGACTTTGCAGATGGGTTCGTATGCTAATATGTTTTTTAATTCCTAGGAGGTAGGGATATTGAGCTTGGGGCTTGTGTTCTACTAAATACATTTTGGGCAATGTAGGTATATTTGCTTTTTAAGGGTGATGTTGCCATTAGTTTGCAGTAGATGCTATTATATTAGGAAAATATTGTTCTATTCTTAGCTTATTAAGTATTTTTATCCTTACTTTGAAAGTAACTTAACTTTTTAAAATGCGTTTTTGGCATAGAATTGATTTGGCCATATGGTTTTTCTCCTTTGACTTATTGAGGTTGCAAATTATATTTGTGTATGTCCTAACATATAGCCATTCTTACATTTGATCATAATATACTATTCTTTTGATAGGTTATATTTGCTAGTATTTCCTTTAGGATATTAAAGTAAGTCTGTTTAGTGAAGTCTCTACGTAGGTAAAGTTGATGGTCTTTATGCTGTTTGCCATATTCTAATATCAGACTTATGCCATATGAACTGAGATGCTTTAAATATTTTAGCATGCATCTAGAACAGTGTGAATGGCCTGAGGATCATTTGTGCTTTGGCACTTCTGTTTCTTTTTAATTCTGCCAATTTATGTTATCCTAAAAATATGTCCATTTCACTTGGATTTCAAATTGATTTCAATCATAAATCTAGGATAAATAATGGCACAGGGTTCCTCTCTAACTAAAATGTTTTAGTAAATTCTGAGGTGGTTAAGAAACATTCTGATGTGATTTATCATCACACTGATTGATCTTTTTCTGCAAAAGTCTTAGATTTAGTTGCACATTGTCTTGTCTTAAATTTTAAAACTTTGTCTCTGTGATTAAATACTGTTCTGTATTACTTTTTTGTTTTCATTGGGTTTAGTTTGTTCCTTTTCTAACCTCATAAGTGATTTCATTTATTTTTATTCTTTATTGTTTAATGATAAAATTTTTTAAGGCACTGACATTGTTAAAATTTGTTAGTTCAGAACCCCAGCATTTCATTGTGAAAAATTTCAAACATACAGAAAAGTTGAATTTTACAATAAACACCTGTATACTCAATCTAGACTCTACACTTGTTAACACTTTATTTTGTTTGCTTTATCACATATCTGTCCATCTCTTTTTGGATGCATTGTTAATTAAGTTGAAGATATAAGTAAACTTCATTCCTAAACCCGTACTGCAGATTTGATGTGAGTTTTCTTATTTTCTAAATAGCTTTATTCCTTATTGATTTTGTCTTTGATTCAGTGCTTATTCAGGAGGTGTTTAAATTTCTATTGATTGGGTTTTTTTTTTTTTTGCGGTACACGGGCCTCTCACCGTCGTGGCCTCTCCCGTTGCGGAGTATAGGCTCCGGATGCTCAGGCTCAGCGGCCATGGCTCACGGGCCCAGCCGCTCCACGGCATGTGGGATCTTCCCGGACCACGGCACGAACCCGTGTCCCCTGCATCGGCAGGCGGATTCTCAACCACTGCGCCACCAGGGAAGCCCTATTGATTGGGTTTTAAAAACAAAAATATAAATGTGAGATCTAATTTTGTTGTTTTGGTCAGAGAATGCAGCCTGGGCTCTACACCGTTCTGTAGTTTTGAGTGATCAGGGCTGTGGGCTCTAGGCAGAGGGCAGCCAGCCTGTCCTGAGCACGCCAGCAGTGTGAGCACTAGCCGAGGATGATGCACTCCTGACGTGTCCATCACTCTCCTTGATCCTCCTGTCTAAAAACTCTTCACTGAAGGCGACCGAGCATTGCGCTATGAATTACCAATCCAAAAGGATGTAAATGTGTGTAGAGCTGAAGGGGAAAAAATGCACATCAAGACAACAACTCAAACTCTAAAAAGGTTTAAGCTCCATTCAGTGTATCCAGTGTGCTATATACTTGCAAAATACCAATTGGAAATATACAAATAAGGCAGAGCATTTTTTTAAATGAATTTACTTCTGTTTTACAGAGTACTTCAAATCCTCAAAGGTAGGTGAAACAGAAAAATACATTTCTTAAAAGGATACCAAGTTCTCAGTTAGAGCTAAAATGGCTCTACTGTATGTTACATGTTTTACTTTGATCAAGATGTATGTCAGGTAATTAGGAGACTTGGCTAATGGATCATTAGGTTATTTAGCTTTAGGTGAATTAACCAAGGCATGAAAGACTGAAAATAAGTAAGAGGAGAAAAGAAATGCTCAGGCGGACCCTAGGAGGTATAGTAGCTACAATGGAGGGGGTGGTGGTATTTTTGCAAGGCTGTGTTTATGCCACTTGTACTTAGTGAGGAGTCACTGGCGAATTATGAAACTCTCTCTTTCCTCAGATTACGCTTCATGTCAGTAGAAATGGACAGCAGCAGTTTTATTCAGTTTGATGTGCCGGAGTACAGCAGCACCGTTCTGAGCCAGCTAAACGAGCTCCGCCTGCAAGGGAAACTATGTGACATCATCGTCCACATTCAGGGTCAGCCATTCCGAGCCCACAAAGCAGTCCTTGCGGCCAGCTCCCCCTACTTCCGGGACCATTCAGCATTAAGTACCATGAGTGGCTTGTCAATATCAGTGATTAAAAATCCTAATGTGTTTGAACAGTTGCTTTCATTTTGTTACACTGGAAGAATGTCCTTGCAGCTGAAGGATGTTGTCAGTTTTCTGACTGCAGCTAGCTTTCTTCAGATGCAGTGTGTCATTGACAAGTGCACGCAGATCCTAGAGAGCATCCATTCAAAAATCAGTGTTGGAGATGTGGACTCTGTGACCGTCGGTGCGGAAGAGACTCCAGAGAGTCGTAATGGAGTTAAAGACAGCAGCTACTTTGCCAACCCGGTGGAGATCTCCCCTCCATACTGCTCGCAGGTACGGCAGCCTACCACAAGCAGTGATCTTCGGATGGAGACGACACCCAGCAAAGCCTTGCGCAGCCGTGTACAGGAGGAAGGGCACTCGGACCGAGGGAGCAGTGGGAGCGTCTCTGAGTACGAGATTCAGATCGAGGGGGACCATGAGCAAGGGGACCTGCTGGGGAGGGAGAGCCAGATCACTGAGGTGAAAGTGAAGATGGAAAAGTCTGACCGTCCCAGCTGTTCCGACAGCTCCTCCCTGGGAGACGATGGCTACCACACCGAGATGGTAGATGGGGAACAAGTTGTGGCCGTGAATGTGGGCTCCTATGGTTCTGTGCTCCAGCACGCCTACTCCTACTCCCAGGCAGCTTCACAGCCAGCCGGCGTAGCTGAAGCTTTTGGAAGTTTGAGTAATTCCAGCCCATCCAGATCTATGCTGAGCTGTTTCCGAGGAGGTCGTGCCCGCCAGAAGCGGGCTCTGTCTGTCCATCTGCACAGTGATCTGCAGGGCTTGGTGCAGGGTTCCGACAGTGAAGCTATGATGAATAACCCCGGGTTTGAGAGCAGCCCCCGGGAGAGGAGTGCAAGAGGTCACTGGTACCCGTACAATGAGAGGTTGATCTGTATTTACTGTGGAAAGTCCTTCAACCAGAAGGGAAGCCTTGACAGGCACATGCGACTCCATATGGGAATCACCCCCTTTGTGTGCAAGTTCTGTGGGAAGAAGTACACGCGGAAGGACCAGCTGGAGTACCACATCCGGGGCCATACCGACGATAAACCATTCCGCTGTGAGATCTGCGGGAAGTGCTTTCCATTCCAAGGTACCCTCAACCAGCACCTGCGGAAAAACCACCCTGGCATAGCTGAAGTCAGGAGTCGCATCGAGTCCCCTGAGAGAACAGATGTGTATGTGGAACAGAAACTAGAAAATGATGCGTCGGCCTCAGAGATGGCCCTAGATTCCCGGATGGAAATTCACACGGTGTCTGATGCTCCTGATTAAGATGGTAAAGAAGTGCACCCACACAAAGCACATTAATCAATGCCTATTTGTGATTTGCTTTGTTGTAATCTTTGGTTTTCCCAACCATCTGGAAATCTCTTGGTCTCTTGGCAGTTTTTCTAAGGTTTCTGGAAGGAACACTTCATTGTTTATCCTTTCCCCCGCCCTCCCTCCCTCAAGGAGCTCAAAGCATGAAGGGCAGCGTATCCAGGGAAAACACAGGCTGACAGTATTCCTCTTTGGCTGAACTCTTCATCCAAAATCTGCCAGTGATTTAGCTATGCCAACTGGTTGACCCTACATTCTCTGCCAAGAGGCATACTCTCTCATTGTGTGCACTGGCACCAGTGCATTTCCATGGAGGGAGACTGGGATGCCGTCAGCTGATACAAATGGGTAACCTTTTCTAATTTAAAATTACTTTTAGGGGGTAGTTAGACAATTTTTATATATATATATAATAAAGCAATTATTATATATATAGTATATATACAATTCTCAAATTTGATTTTATTCTGGTTGAGGTGAATGTAAGAGGAATATATAATTTAATACAATGTGAACAGGGCTTTTGACTCTGTCTCGCCCCTACCTAATATGTTAGGGTTTTGCCCCTTTATTTCCCTTATAAAAGAATGTTAATAGGTTTTCAAATATATTAATCATTGTGTCCAAAAGCAAGCAAAGCAAATCACAGTGTTCATAGCTCTGCTTCATAACAAATACATAAACCAAATGCCATAAAATGTATTCAACTCTAGTTGGAAACCATTTGGAATTTTTGTTAGTTGTCCAGTAGGTAAGCTGGATGACCCGTGGTGCTGACCTTTTTACATACAGTAGTGTTATATTAGTCAACCCCAAAGGAGCAGTGGTTTTCAATGTTTTTACTGGCCTATGAATCTACCTTCATTCCGTACTGTAGAAACATACCAGGTAACTAAATCGAATCACTCTCTACCGTGAGTTAGTACTCGCATTAAAGGAAAGGGATTTGTAGTTCTGTCTACAAAATTCTCCAAGCAGTGTTGTGGTTTTTTTTCTTCTTTCTCTTTTCAAACAGCCAGTTCAGGTGCACAGCAACTTTTTCTACATGCAGTTCCCAGGGAAACTGCAGAACTTGGAATTTGTACTTTTTGTAAAGATATACTCTATGGGAATTGCAAGCAATATATCTATCTTAGTATTGTGTGAGCTGATGAGAGCCTCCGTGGCTCCCCCGCTCTCTCAGTGTTTCCTGCTTGAAGAAACCAACAGTTAAAAAGCCCTCTAAGATACTCTGTGTGTCACCAAATCTCTGTGTGTCACCATTTTTTTGGTCACGTGGTGCTATTTTTATGTTATGTATCTTTTAGGTCAGTATAGTTGTAGAAAATGTGAAATCTAATGGTAAAAGTGAATTATAATTTTTTTCCTCTCTTGAGTTTATAGCTTGAAAAAAGACCTCAAAAGCATGTGCTGGCAAACACATTACTGTATAAAAACATACCCGAGTCCTATTTGAATAATGTTTTATTAGTACTTGAGGAAGTGTCTTCAGTTTTATATTTTGTTCACCCGTGTGCTTCTAGTATACAAAACGGGCTTTGTGAGATTGCCCTGGTACTGTATACTCCGACAGAGTAATGTTGTAAGCAATTTGGTGGTGAGTTTGTGCTGCAGGCTGTCGGTAAGATGTTAGCACTCCAGGCTCTCTGCTTGAGAACCTTGGCCCTGAAACTCACAACTAGTGTGTCTCCACGGGAGAAGAGCACAGACCACCTAAGAGAAAAACAAAAGTGAAATTCGGACCAACCTCAGAGGCTAGGAGTTAAAGGAATACAAAAGTAGATGTTTGCTGGTTTTCCGTGCTTTTTTGGCTCTTAAAATACCAAGAATGGAGTTGGGGTGGGGGGTGTTTGGGGATTTTTTTTTTTTTTTTTTTTTTTTTTGGGGAAAAAAAAATTTCAGGCCCTTGTGTGTGATCGCCCCCGGGAGTGGTAGCTGTGCAGTAGCTTTTTTTTTTTTTTTTTTTTTTGTTGGGGAAAAAAATCATTCAGGCCCTTGTGTGTGATCGCCCCCGGGAGTGGTAGCTGTGCAGTAGCATCTCTTCAGCACAGGGGATCTGTTCACGCGTGAGCCGCTGCTCTCCACATCAGTGTTACTACGTACAGACACACGCGAGTCCTGCCGCTCCAAGGAGCGACTTCTGCTAACCGGGTATATAGTATGCCTTTTCCTGTCAGACTGCCTAAGTCAGGGGTCTGTTCTCTCCCTGAAGCCGTGTGCCTCAAGGGGAGGCTGGGCCCCAAGTGTTTACCCACTTAAATATGTTCTGGGGTTTCAGGTAAATGTTTGTGATTATTTTTCCTTACATGAATAAGTTTGATTTTTTTTTTCCTTCAGAGAATTAAATGCAAAAAATTTGTGTTGTGATACAAATTAAGTTTGTGACAAGAAGCGCCCAAATCGAGGACATGAGAGGTCGGGCTCAGGGAAGGAGCCTCCTTTTCACTCAGGCTTGGGGCCTTTTGAGAGGTCTCCAGAGCATCCTGTGATAAACGAGACAAGTGAGAGGGGCGGCACTTGGGGCAAGCGCCTTGAATGTCCTGGTTCTTGTCACCGTGTCCGTCTTAACTTTATTTACATGGAGTTCTTTGTAAATTTGTTTAACTGGTTTGAGTTTACCAAAGAGTGACTTATCCAAAATTGTCTTTGACAAAAATATACATTGCTTTGATTGTACAGTTCAGGTTCAGACATTGTAATGGGACTGTTAAGGGGCAGAAAATTGATTGCGTTTCTCTCTAATAATCATGATTCCACATTTTGCAAGTTCCACTTGCTCCCATTCATGTTGCTAACACTTTACCCTTTCCACTGCTAGCAGTGTTAAGAATGAATTCTCAAGCCATAACCCAGTACTGTAAGGTCCCACAGGGCTTCGAGGGAGGCCGCGCGCGGGCCAGCACAGAGCTGCGTGGCCTCTCTGAGCGCGCGCACTGCCGTGCTTCTCAGTGTGCAGGGCGAGTGAAAGATTATCTCCGTTCACATCGGGCAGCAGCAATTAATTGTGCCTTGTCACATGAGGATGTGCCAGGAGGATTAACGTGACCACAGAACAGAAACATTCTCTCCCCGAAGTTCACTTCACGTCTCTGCAGACGAAGTCCGCTGTGTAACTCCTTAGAGCGACTCTTTTTGGAAAGCAAAGTCCCTATTTCTGTACAGTTTTAGGTTAGATGTTTCATTTATAACAAATGCAAAAATCAATTAAGATAAAAGTGATATGTGAAGAAATCTTTTACAGTAAAATATATCCTGAATTCATATAGGTTTGTTCATAATTGAGTCTCTTCTTGAGCTACCTTTTCAAATACGTAGACAATGTGAAGACAGTGACAGCGTCCTTTTCTATAGGTGTTTAACCTGTTATTACAAACTGTGAAAACAAAGAATTTTATACTTTTACTAATGTGTGTGGTTTTAAACAGTTATTTTCATTCTAATCAGTTCTCTACCCTCTAATTTCTACTAAAGCTGTAAATACATTTAGAAATTATATTTGTAAATACAGTATATGAAGTCAAGTTAATTTTGGGGTCAGTGGAAAGCCTCCCAATTGGCTCTGCCTTGGCAGTTTTGTTTTTTGTTTGTTCTTTCTTTTTTTTTTTTAAACAGCAGAAAGGATACTGTCGGTTCACTGTTAAGCAGAATATACTGTAGAACTAAATTGATAACTTCTAAATCTTCCAGAGCATGAGCAGACGTCTTTCCTAATGATAGCAGTTATAACAAGTCTTTGTTTTTCCCTAGCCCAGACCATAGGCCTGCATATTTTTGTGTGTGGTTTTGTTTTTACTTTTGTCTTTACAGCCTAGACTCTAGGAAGAATTTGCAGGAACACAAAACAAGGGCTGGGAGGGCATCATCTATGTGAATGAGCTTTACTTTAAAGAAATCAATGTATTTTATTTTAACAATGTTTTCCATTAGTGACTGTGATTTTTTTTTTGTCGTTGTCGTTGTTACTGTTAAATTCTGTAATGGTTTCCTGTGAAGCCTCCACTGAAAGGGACTCAAATATGCAACACCTAAACTATTTTCCAAGGGCACATGCCCCTTGAATGGTGCTTCTAGACTGGTCAGGGTTATTTATTAAATTTTATATATGAAAGTATTGGGGAATTATGTAAATTCTTTATATGAAACTATCTAGTTCATAAATCATAGGTTTCATATTACTCAGTGCAACTGAACTGAAAGTTCAGAAGAGTCATTCACATTGTTCGAAATTTGTAATGGTTGTCACTCGTCACATATGTCTCTCCAGTAAGTGCCAGAGTGTTTCCACTGTTTCTGCCCAGTGCTTGACTTCTCGGCCCACAAGAGAACCTTTTCTCTCTGGTTCCCCTTGGGTCTGGCACAGACAGGGCTGGTGTAGTTCTCTATCAAGTCCTGGAGTTAGCCTTGCAGCAGATTCAGTAAACAGACCTCTTGCTGCCCCTCAGTGACAAGTATGCTGTGAATTCAACCTTTGGACTTGCTGCCCAAGCCTTTGGTTGCTGCCCTGAGTATAGTAAGAGGTAAACTTACCTGGTTTCTTCGAGAATGACCATTTTCCTAATGTGAAAACCATCTCTCTCACCACTTTTATTAGTAGGGCTAACATTTTTTTCCGTTATAAATGGTTGAGCAATTTGAATGACTTAACACAGTGTCATTATCTTGCAATATAAACTGGTAACCTCACAACTCCACACTTCATCACCATATGAAGTAAATGAAGCTAGCTAAGCGGATGCTGTATCAACTAGTAACTTGCCATTAAGGATTATTTTATAGCATGAATTTAAGACTATTTATTCAAATGATATTTTACTCTTGTATTCATTTTGTTTTAGATTTGTGACATGAATACTTCAGTGCTGCTTAATTTTGTTCTGAATTCTTGTTTCTTGCTTGTAAATGGCTTTTTTATGGTATAAAGTCAATGGAAATTGCTGTTTGTAAATAAAAATGCTGCTAGAGCAGATGTGCTGTGGTCTTCCTCCGTATTTAGCTCTTCTGGCCCCCTGAGTTTCACAGGCTCTAACAAACATCCTCCGGTGTCATAGTTTCTGTAACCACTGTTTTTGAAAGGTTAGGATTTCCTAAGAAGCTCTTGTGCCACCGTGCTGCTGGAAAGAGGAGAAAGAAGCAGATCTCTCTCTGACCTTTACCATGTGGGGTAGAGACTGGATTGTCAGGGGGCCGAAGTCTGCAGCCAGGATCGCCGGTGAACCCTTTCTGCATTTTCCTGCCAAAGTACCCTCTGGCTCCATTGAATGTGCCTTGTTCACTCCCACCACAGAGCTTGGGGGTGCACACGCCCTGTCTCCTGCCTCCAGCTCTCTGAAACTGAGCAAGACCCTGTGGGGTCCTCTTGGGTATGGAAGCCTTTCCATGTCCCCCATTTATTGTTTTCAGGAGGAAGGCTTCAGCCTCCTAAACCTTCCCTGAGTACCAAAGCGCAGATTCAAACGGTTGCTAATCAGAAAAGGGAAGGATTGCAGAAACGGAGGAGGAGCAGTCTAGAAACTATAGTCAGCTACGGGCAGGGCCTGGTCCCTCCTCAAGGGATATACATAACAATATACCTTTGAGTTCTGCGGGAACTAAGGACCCCCCAGGTGGAGTTATTCAGGCGGAGCACTAGAGTCCTGGAGCACTACCCTGTTATCACCAACCAGTCAGAAGAAAGTCACACACTCTGCAGCCTTCACCCCCAGTTCTGCCACCGTCCTTGCTTGGCGCTAAAATAAACGTTTCTGTGCTCCAAACTTCGACGTTTTGGTTTGTTTGGCCCATGAACTTCTGTTCAGTATAACGTCTTCTCCCGAGAAGCCAGTTAACTCCTCCTCCCCAGATTTTATTAATAGCTCAGGCCTCCCTCCGGCAGGGAGCCCTGCAGCAGCCCTTCTAGGTCAGGCCCCTTTAACAGAGCCCTTTGTTGAGCTGTGTTCCTCCAGCCCTACAGCGTAATTCATTGCTCTGAAAAATTGGTAGCTGTGTATTGATTAGTGAGATTATTCAATTAATGTTTCTCCCTCTAGCCTGCAAGCTCCATAACAGCAGGGATCCTGGACTGTCTCCCTCACCTGTATATCCTTAGCCCGCAGGGCCTGGCATCACAGCAGGTGCACAGGCAGGATTGAATGAATGAGCAAAAGCAGATATTCTGGGAGGGTCAAGCAGGGCAGTGTGGCTGGGAAGCGGGCCAGGATTAAATTTAGCTCCTGTGCTGATAGAGCTGACTTGCCCCTTTCTGTAGAACAGGTTCTCACCTTTATGGTCGAGCAGGCAGAGTGCGATGGTGCAAGAGGTCCACGTCGGAACTGGCTTCACTGCTAGGTGGCAGCCTGCGGGACTCTGCAGGTACTAAGAGCATGATGGAGAAAGTGCATTGACTTGCGTGAATCTGGAGGTCTGGCTTCTAGCCATACCTTTGCCTGATGCCCTCTTCAGCCCCAGTTTGTCTGTAAAACGTTGGAGCTGCACTCATGGCTAAGATAAGTTGTGAGGCAGTGGCTTCTGTAGGTTTGCTTTTCCCCTAAGGCTGGAAAAGTCACCCAACATCAAGAATCAGGGGCGAGCCTCTCAGGCAGGGTTAGAGGAACAATCCCAAGGGGATGCGGTCCTGGAAATGAGAACACCACCTGAAGCAGATAAACTGAATTGGAGCAGATATGGTGTAGACAGCATTGAGCTGCTTTGCTGGCAAAGGCCATTGGCAGTAGCTGGCTCTTCATTTGTCCTAAGTCATGATCTGTGCTCACTTTGCTTTCTTCCCATTATAGTTCATAATTATCCCCACCTGGCTGCAGGGATGTCTGTGATGTCCTTTACAGTGTCAGCAACCACCAACCAATCCCGGGACCATTTCCTTGAAAACCCCTCAAGCCTCAATGACTCATAATTAAATATCTCTGTGATGTTTTCCTTTTGTTCTTCAAGGCAGGCCTAGCTTGCATAACTTTTGTCAGCAAGTGGGACTCCAAACTTCAGAACACAAAGTAAATGGCAGAAACAGGCCACCTCAAAGGAAACTAATGTTGCGGAACGTATCAACTTGGGGTAGTGCGGTGGAGCCCTCACTGGGTGATTGCTGTGCTTGAAGGAAGATGTACAATAAAGCTTGCTGCTCTAGCTTTCATTGGTCAAGAATGTGCTATTATTCTATAGTGGCAGTGGGAGGAGGTATATGTTTAAATTAACGGTGGATTATAATGCAGTCACCCACAGGGTAACCTGCCTGAGTCTGCAGGGACAGAGCTGTGTCTCTTTCCAACTCAGGCAGCAACCAGGTGCCCGCCCATAATCTTTCAAAGAGGTTGCTTACGAGGGCTTCTCTTGTTCCTGCCTCTGCCCTAAAGGAGCTGGCTGGGCTTCTAGGGGCTATGGACATGACACTTCAGGGCAGCTAGCTAGATGTCGCTGCTATCCCCTCAGGCTATGCAGACAAGCCCATCTCGCTTTGCTGTGGAGGCAGCGAGGGCCCCGCACTCAAAACATGTCTTCACCCCTTTTGGCCTCAGCCTTGGCGCTCTGATCAGCCCTTGGGCCCTCTTCTTTGTGTCCTGATGCAAGATTTGCCCTGTTGTCCTTCCCTGGGCTCCCCTGGACCCCCCTAGTGGCTGTGCATAGCCCGGGCCTCTGAGCTAGAATGGATAATGCAAATTTGCTTGCAGCTCCCTCAGGTGCGGGAGCGTGTGTGTGTGTGTGTGTGTGTGTGTGTGTGTGTGTGTGTGTGTGTTTTCTTTAAAATGTGCAAATCAGGGGAAATTCCCTGGCTGTCCAGTGGTTAGGACTCCACGTTTCCACTGCACGGGGCACGGGTTTGATCCCTGGGCAGGGAACTAAGATCTCGCATGCCACATGGCATGGCCAAAAAAAAAAAGGGCAAATCGAGGATAAGTCATTTTGAATTCTGCCCTCTTCCCCAGGGTGCTCAAGACACTTGCACTCTCCTAAGAGTGGGAAGGGCCCTCCCAGGCCATCTACTCCCCGCCTCCCGGTACTAGGACTCCCTACCCTAGTTCTTGTAACTAATCTCCAGTTTCTACTTGCTTGTGGAAACTGGCTGCCTCCCAGGGGACTCCGCTTTGACAGCTTTCCATGATAGAAAGTCCTTCCTTATCCTGAGCTCCAAAACTGCCTCTCTGCAGTTGGCCCCTTGGCTCTCTGTTCTACCCCAAGGACGACAGCACTCCCGACTCCCTCCGGCCCTCTCTTTGGGCTTCTCTAGGCTGAATGTGACTTAAGCTATTTTCTCTAGAGCCTAGGCCATGGGAACATCCTTCCTCTTTCTGTCTGCCCACTTCCCTCCACTTCAGGGCTTTAACAGATATTACCAGGAGACATGTTTCTGACAGAATTTTGTTGGAACTGAGGAACCTATAACTTGGAAGAACACGTCTTTGGCAAAAGAATTGCTTTTGTGTGACTGTTATTTTAACTAGCCTATCTCTGCCAGACGTTCCATTCATCACACATCTGGGTCCCTGGAGCGATTTTCAGGGGGTTTTTGTTGTATTTTTGTTTTACCCCTCAGCTCCTTCACTCTCTCCATTTACTTCTCCAAATATTAATGTGAGAATCAAAAGCCACCTTTCATTTTGGAGATCTGGGCTCTGAGGCTGGACTTTTGCATCTGAATTTCCTTGGAGGCCTCACACCATTCCCTTTGAGGGTTATCCTCTCACTGTGATCACCGAGTCTCCGGGGGTGGGAGCTGAGGCTTTCTGAACCTCACAGGTGCTGGTGCTAATTCAGCCGGGCAAAGGGATTCCTGTCTTGGGCGTCTCATCCTTGGGAGGGAAAGCACGGTTCGACTGCTGGCTTCATTCCACTTCCTTTCTGCCCTTTCAGCACAACTGCATCCCCTCACTGGCACCTCATGCACTCCTTCCTCCCTGCTGGACCCTGGCCAGGCTGGTGGCGAAATGGGAATGTTATTGGTGTTCAGTAACTAAACTGCTAGTTCCCTTCTTTCCCTCCACTGCATGGTCCCTCTTTCCCCAGAATGGGGCTCCAGGGACCTCCTGTCACCATGCTCTGTTGAAAGGCCCCACGTCCAACTGCGGTCAGGGGATGACCAGCTGTAGTCCCTGTGAGGGCTGGAGGCTTCCACTCTGAAGGCAAGCCCAGCGCCTCTCTGCTTACAGTTTTCCTTGTGGAAATGTTTCCCTTTATAAAGTGTCAGTTGCTATCTGGATATAATGGTCTAAGCCCAGATGGAAAGAATTTAATGGCATCCTTCCTGGGGGCTCTGTGTGGATAGCTGGGGCCTCATTGATCCCCCCGAGAGAGCCAGCGACAGGGTCTGGTAACCCTGAGAACTCTAGGAGGCCAGAGGTCCCAGGACAGGGTATCCTGTACCTTTGTCCTGGGCACTAAGATGACCACTCTCTCAGGCTCTGGATGGCAGAGCTCAGGTGGCCTGACCTTGATTCCAGGACACCACACCTTCCTACTGTCTCTGAAAAGGATTACATTGTCATGAGCTTTTGCCAGCCCTGGTGCACTGTGAGAAACCATTGAAATGCTGCTGGTTCTGCATTGGATATAAATTGCATTCATTGGCTGGAGCCAGTGGACACATCCTGTAAATAGAGACCTCAGCTTTAAGGCCTGTGTCTAGTTTTGAGTTCCCTTGAGAACCTATATCCTGCTGGAGGGAGGAGGCCCAGCTAAGTGAAGAGGCGCAAGACCATGAAGCAGGGACTTCCTGGTGGTCCAGTGGCTAAGACTCCACGCTCCCAGTGCAGGGGGCCTGGGTTTGATCCCTGGTCAGGGAACTAGATCCCACGTGCTACAACTAAAAGATCCCGCATGCCACAACTAAAGAACCCTGCATGTAGCAACGAAGATCCCGTGTACCGGAGCTCAGACCTGGCACAGCCAAATAAATAAATAAACACATAAATATTTTATTTAAAAAAGACCATGAAGCAAAATCCAGGTGAATTAAATAGTTAATTGTAGAAGAATGAAACCATGAAAAAAACTAATTAGAAAAAAACGGTGATGGATTATTTGCTTTTGCAGCGGGGAAGATCTTCTTAAGGATAAGACCAAATAGAAAAAATCCTAGGGGAAAAAATAGGTTTGACTATATACAATGTAAAATATGTTCCGTAAAAGCAAAACAACAACAACAACAAAAAACACACTACAAGTTTAGAAAAAAACTTTGCAACATATAGTACAAGAGCTTTTTTTCTTTATAAATTTATTTATTTTTATTTATTTTTGGCTGTGTTGGGTCTTCGCTGCTGCACACAGCCTTTCTCTAGTTGCAACGAGGAGGGGCTACTCTTCGTTGTGGTGCGCTGGCTTCTCACTGCGGCGGCTTCTCTTGTTGTGGAGTGTGGGCTTTAGGCGCACGGGCTTCAGTAGTTGTGGCTCGTGGGCTCAGTAGTTGTGGTGAACAGGCTTAGTTGCTCCGCAGTATGTGGAATCTTCCTGGACCAGAGCTCGAACCCGTGTCCCCTGCATTTGCAGGTGGATTCTTAACCACTGTGCCACCAGGGAAGTCCCAGTACAAGAGCTTTTTAAAATTAATAAAGAAAAGATGAATGGTCCAATTCTAAAAAGGGAAAGGACCTAAAGAAGCAATTCCCAGAAGAAATACTCAAGGCTAATAAGTACATGGTAAAGATACTTTATCTCTGCAGAAAGCAATCAAAGCAATAACAAGAGACCGTTTTTCTATTTATTCAGTTGGCAATACCAACTGAGGGAAAATTGGACACTCACACCTGATGTTGGGTTTATAAGTTGGTATAACATCTCTGGAAGGTAGATTGGTACCATGCTTCAAAAATTTAAATACGGGCTTCCCTGGTGGCGCAGTGGTTGAGAATCTGCCTGCCAATGCAGGGGACACGGGTTCGAGTCCTTGTCTGGGAAGATCCCACGTGCTGGGGAGCAACTAAGCCCGTGAGCCACAACTACTGAGCGTGTGCGTCTGGAGCTTGTGCTCCGCAACAAGAGAGGCCGTGACAGTGAGATGCCCGTGCACCGCGATGAAGAGTGGCCCCTGCTCGCCACAACTAGAGAAAGCCCACGCACAGAAACGAAGACCCAACACAGCCAAAAATAAAATAAATAAATAAATAAAATTTAAAAAAAAATTAAATGCATATTCCCTTTGACACAGTGGTACTACTTTTTTTTTTTTTTTTTCCCTCCAGTACGCGGGCCTCTCACTGCTGTGGCCTCTCCTGTTGCGGAGCACAGGTTCCCGAGGCGCAGGCTCAGCGGCTATGGCTCACGGGCCCAGCCGCTCCGCGGCATGTGGGATCCTCCCGGACCGGGGCACGAACCCGCGTCCCCTGCATCGGCAGGTGGACTCTCAACCACTGCGCCACCAGGGAAGCCCAGTGGTACTACTTTTAAGTATTTAACCTAACAAGGTAGTCTAACAAATAACAGAAGATGTACAAATTTATTCATCCCAGTGTTGATTATAATATCGGAAAGTTGTAAGCCCTTATAATGTCCATCAGTAAATCTGATACATTCCTACAATGCTATTGTAGGGAATCATCAAAAATGATGATATAAATGCATAAAACCTTTAAGGCATGGAGAAATATCCACGACATATTGTTGAGTGTAGGAAAGCAACTTACAAAAGAACATATGTTGTGTGAGACTACTTAAAGTATACACATGTATATATGACATATGATATTGAATTGCATAATAACATACACAATGGCCTCTATACTGAATACCTATAGATATCTATGTTTATTGAATGAGATCATGTATTTAATGAGTTGAAACATTGTAAATGCTTTATGAATGCTAGCAATTAGGAGATGAGGGTGGATAGGGAGACAGATGTTCAGGTATATTTTATTTCAAGCTAAGAAATTTGGATTTTACCCCATGGCCATGGGGAGGCAGTAGAACTCAATTCAATGAATATTTCTGGAGTGTCTATTACAGAAATGCCAAAGTTGAAAAGGCTTTTTCATAGAGAAGATTGCTGAAGAGGTTGAGGTTTGTACCAAGGGAAAGTCAGCCAATTGGCTCCCAGGGTAGATGGCCTTGGGGACTTCACCAGGGTCTGGGGCCAGCCCTCAGACTGATCCACCTAGAAATCTGACTTTGGAACACAGGGAAAATGGGTCTGAATCTACCACTGACTTACAGTCACTAAGTGTAAAGACTAACGTCTAGAACTAGGGTGCTACTATATTATATTTCAATGAGACATAAATGGTATGCTAAAAAGTGACATGTTTGGCACATTAATTTTCAGCAGACCTACACGGGAAGCTACTACTATACTACTATGGATGTACCAATCAATGATGGCTGCCATTTATTAAACACTTACTAAACATTTGTTGAACATTAGGTGCCAGACTATATATTAAGCACTATTCATGCATTATTTCCTTGAGTCCTCAGAACAACTCTGTAAGGTGGGTACTATTATTTATTATCTGCATTAAACATTTTTTTTTATATCTCCATTTCCTAATACTGGAGCACTGAGTCACCATATGACCGAGCTGCCCTTGAAGAACTGGACATTATCTGACACACTGAGCCAAAAGTTTGGGCAGCAGCAATCATCAAGTAGAAATGGTATATGAGATCGGATTCAAGAATGTCCAGGAGGTACTATTCATACATTGTATGAATATATGACTCCATACCCGTAACACCTACTCTTGCTGTATGGCCTCCTCTACCTCAATCTAAACTTAGAGTCTCAACCTCCACCTGTGCTGGCACCTACTAGAAATGACTGCTGAAAAAAATCTCAGCCCCATGCAAGAGATGGTGTAAAGAGAAATCCTCCCAGTGGGCAATGCATTTGGTTGTCCATTTTTGTTGACTGAAAGATGACCAGAAGTGCAGGTATATATAGATTCATGGGCAGGGCAATGGCTAATTGTCTGGGTAGATGGTCAGGGATTTGGAAAGAAAAGGACTGGAAGATGGTCACAAGAGGGCTTTGGGAAGAGATATGCAGATTGACCTCTCAGAATGTTCACAGAGTGTGAAGATATTTGTATCAGTTATCTATTGCAACCTAACAAAGCACCCCAAAACTTAGTGCTTTAGAACAATAACCAGTTCAGTTCCTCATGATTCTGTGGATCAGCTTCATTGGGCTTTTTTTTTTTTTTTCTGAACTTTTAGGTTCTGATAACCTAGAATCATTCTGTGATAGGTGATTTATAAGAAATATATATTTGGTCATTCAGATGACCAAATATATATTTCTTATATATATTTGGTCTTCATTCATGGTTCCTGGCTCACAGCTCCCCACATCCTAGAATTTCCTAAGCAATTAGAGCAAGGGCAGTATCTTTTGTTAAAATATGTGGTATCGCGTCCTCAGTTCCTGGGGGGGAAAAATGATTCAGAGCCATAACGATGAAATGGGCATCATGTTATCACAATGAGCCCTTTTCAACTGGTGTGTTAATGAGGTGACTTTTAGGAATACCCCAAATATGGGGGGAGCTGATTGCCAGGGGAACCAATGAATACAGGGTTGGAATTTTTAGTGCCAGCCCCAAGACCTCTGGGGAAGAAAGAAGGGCTGGAGGCTGAATCAATCACCAATGGCCAATGATCTAATCCATGGTGCGGATGTAATGAAGACTCCATAAAAACCCAAAAGGATGGGGTTCAGGTAGCTTCCAGGTTGGTAAACTAGAAAGCTTCCATGTGCCACCGTGCCAGGCCTGAAACTCCATGAGGACAGAAATTCCATTGCTCAGAACCTTGCCCTCTGAATCTCTTCAACTGGCTATTGATCCCTCTCCTTTAATATCTTTCAAAATAAACTGGTAATCTCTTGAGTAAGCCAGTTTCCTGAGTTCTTGTGGGCCACTCTAGCAAATTAATCAAGCCCAAGGAGGGGGGTGTGGGAACCTCTGATTTATAGCCAGTTGGTCAGAAGCAGGTAACAACCTGGACTTTTGATTGGTGGCTGAAGTCAGAGACATTCCTGTGGGACTGAACCCTTAACCTGTGGAATTTGATGCCGTCTCTGGATAGACAGAGTCAGAATTGAGTTGAACTGTAGGACACCCAGATGGTGTTGGAGAATTGCCAGTTGGTGTGGGGAAAACCACGCCCCCTCCCACACAGTGGAATTGGTGATCAGAACTCTTTCTTTCCTTTGTCCCTTCAGCCCTGGGAACAGGCACTACTTCCATCCATCATTACATGTTTCCTCGGGGTAAAAATGTCCTTACACTCCGTGAGAAATGATATTGTTTGAAGATTGGATCTGATTAACTAAAGATATATGTTGTAAACCTTGGGGCAACCATTAACATTTCTTGAATGTTTAATGGTTTAACATATTTGTACTGGCTTGTCTGTAGCAACTTAGAACCATTCCCTGTTCTATACCCTCCCATGTATCTCAAGGTCTGGACGCTTAGGAGAACGACATTTCCCAGCATTCCTTGCCAGAGGGTTACTAGTTAGACTCTACCGATGAGAGGTAGAGTTGACTCATTATTCTTAGGAATTATGCCCTATAAAGTCGCTGAGAACACTAAGTTAGTGAATACTGAACCATTACTCCTGGGGGAAATACAGGGTTAAGTTCTTTTGAGTCACTGGTCACAACATTTTTGCCAACCAATCAATACATACTCTTGTTTTATGTGTGTTTCTGTTTAAAGACACCTTACGTGATAACATACTGGTGATCTTTTCACACGGAACTCACGACCAGCAGCTCTGTAACTCATGCCTGAACCAAGTTCATCGAACACATGCACTTTCTCAGTAAGCCACATCTTACTGAGATGTGCTTAGAACCCTGGACAGCACTTCAGCAGTATGCCTGGGGGCCATTTTAAACAGCAAAATCACCAAGAAAAAGTACAAAAATGTGAAAAACGTGGCACTAAATAGATCACGAAAATGTTGTTTACAGAGTGAGAGCTAAACAAGAAGGCAGAGTGTCACCTCATTTGACCTCTGCCCGGACACACATTGGGTGACTCAAATTTCTGCCTGTCTGTGAATGACCTTGACAGTGCTGGGAATGTTGATTTTTGGATTGCAAATAAATTTTAGCACTAGGCTAATTCACAAATATGGAAACATGAATAATGAAGATTGACTGTATGACCATTTCAGCATGGCCACTTTGTCTACCATCTTCCAGGGCAATTAGGTATTTCCGCTTCACTGAGAATTGGCCATTGCTTCTTTCCAGGCTTCTAAGAGCCACTCCAGTAGCTGGAGTCCTTGCTAGGGTGTTAAATCCCATGTCCTGAGAAAGTATCCCCAAGTCAATGAATTATTGCTTATCTAGTCTTACATTCCAGCTTCCTTGATCAAGCACCCTCAAAATTCAACCCCAGGGGTACTCCCCTAGCTTCTGCCAGTACATGCTGGCGAATTCTTCCATTCTTCAGGCATATAGCCTATTTTTTTCCTTATCAGGCCCTGGGCATCAACAGCCAGGTTATGCTGAGATTTAACCCTAGTTACCAGCCCGGCCACCTGGAGCGGAGGTAGGGGCAGCACTGCTGGTAGGGATACCTGTTGTCTGTGGGGAAGGGCTTCTGTAGCACCTGCCAGCACAGTGGTAGCTCCAGTTCTTAATAAAGAAAAGTGTGCAAGCCCAGAGGAGCTTGGGGTTCATGCTGCAGAGTCAACATCCCCAGGAACCTCCATCCAGATGTCTCCATTCCATTATTTTAGAGTCCTAGGTTTTCCCCACCAGGGCTCTGACCTTCACCTAACAGACTTGCCTTGGCTGAGCAAATATCTCTGGAGCCCTAGACTCTAAGAGTCAGGTTTTCAGCCTGCCACTCAATGTGTCTGTCCTTCCACTACACAGGTGATGAGAGCCTCTTTGTAAGCTACCTCCAGAACTCTCTGGCTCTCACACTTAGCCATTAACTGCTCCTGAACAGCTCTCGGTCTCTCATCATCCTTCTGTAATAAAACATAACTTTAACCAGCCATCTAACTTCCTCTGTCTTTGTAGGCATTATCCTCCCCATGTTTTTCAAACACTGGCCTCATAGCACCAACCACAGTATCCTCCTCCATGGGGATGAATATCACCACCCAGGTCACCGCCAGTGAAATCATTAGCATTTGAGCCACCTCCTTGTTCCAGGGACTTTCTGTGTTCCACCAGGAGGGCATCCTCTTTGCCTGCTGGGCAGTGGCTTAGTCAGTCAACATTTCTGTGCGTCAGGAGTCTGGCACAGCTTAGCTGGGTCCTCTGCTTCAGGGTCTCACAAGGATATAATCAACATGTTGGTGGGGGCTGCAGTCTCATCTGAGGCTTGACAGGGTAAGGATCTGCTTCTGAGCTCATATGATTATTGGCACCGTTCAGTTCCTTGCAGGCTGCTGGACTGAGGGCCCCAGTTTCTTGCTGGCTATTGGCTGCAGGTTACTCTCAGCTCCTTGCTGGGTGATCTTCTCCACAGGGCAGCTCACAACATGGCTGTTTATATCCTCAAAGCCAGCAAGAGTCTCCTAGCTAGATGGTTTACAACTTATGTAACATAATCACATACAACCTAAAATCTTTGCCTTATTCTGCTGGTTAGAAGCAAGTCAGGTCCTGTCCACACTCAGGGAAGGGTATCACACAAGCCCATAGACATTGGGAGGTGAGGATTATGGGGGCCACCTTAGAGTCTGTTTACCACAGCTTCCTTGTTGATCAACATCTCTAATGAAAACATCTCCTTGAACTGTCCCAAAGCTTGGCTCTCCATGAAATACAAGCCTATGCAGAGGCAGCTGGCCTGGCCTTGGTGACTTTTCCAGCCCTCCTTTCCTCCCCTGGCTCAAAAGTTCCTTCCCCTCATTTAGAGTTGGCCCATTCCACCAGCACATCACATTTTTACTGTGGGTGATCTGAACCCTAGCAGATGCAGTTAAGATCCTCTCCACATCCTGTTACACGATGTTTGAGCATAGGAGTGACATGACTGATCAGACTTTCTGATAACTTTTAAAACCAGCTTTATTGAGATAAATTCATACACTACATAATTCACCCATTAAAAGTGTACAATGCAATGGCTTTCAGTATATTCACAGAGTTGTGCAATCACCAATTTTAGAATATTTTCATTATCTCAAAAAGAAAGTCCACATGCCTTAGCCATTACTCCCAATTCTTGCATCTTCCCAGCCCTAGACAACCATTAATCTACTCTCTCTATATATAGATTTGCCTATTCTGGACATTTTATATAAATGGAATCATATGTGATCTGGCCTTTTCACTTTCATCCATGTTATTGCATGCATTAGTACTTCATTTCTTTTTATATTCCATTGTATGGATTTACCGCATTTTATTTATCCATTTATCAGCTGATGGACACTGGGTTATTTCCACTTTTTGGATATTGTGAACATTTGTGTACCAGTTTTTTATATGGACATATGCCTTCATTTCTCTTGGGCATATACCTAGGAATTCTTGGATCACATGGTAACCCTATGTTTAACTTTTTTTTTATTTTTATTTTTTTGCAGTACACGGGCCTCTCACTGTTGTGGCCTCTCCCGTTGCGGAGCACAGGCTCCAGACGCGCAGGCTCAGCGGCCATGGCTCACGGGCCCAGCCGCTCAGCGGCATGTGGGATCTTCCCGGACCGGGGCACGAACCCCTGTCCCCTGCATCGGCAGGCGGACTCTCAATCACTGCGCCACCAGGGAAGCCCCTTATGTTTAACTTTTAAGGTACTATTTTCCAAAGTGGTGGCACCATTTTACATTCCCACTAGCAGTGTTTGAGGGTTCCAATTTCTCCATCTCCTCACCAACCCTTGTTGTTGTCCATCTTATTTGCTATGGCCATCCTAATGGGTGTGAATAGGTAGCTTATTGTGGTTTTGATTTGCATTTGATGGCTAACGACATTGAGCATCTTTCCATGTGCTTACTGGCATTTGTAGATCTTCTTTGGATAACTATTCAGATCCTTTTCTCATTTTAAAATTGGGTTTACAATAACTTTTTGATATATTACAAAAGAATCTATGTTCATTGAAGAAAACTTAGAAGCTATACATGAGCATATTAAAAATAAGAGATGTCATTTAGCAAGCATATATTACATGCACTGTGCTGAACTTCCATGCTTGCCCTAAGTCACACATGTAGAAATAACAATAGCTAATGTTTACTGAGCTCCTGTTAGGTACTAGGGCTTCTTCCATGTGTCACCTCACTCAACGTTCCCAGCAGCCTTTCTGAAGAGGGTGCTATTTTCAGCATATTTATTTTTCAGTAAAGAAACTGAGGCACAGAGATGTTAAATAACTTGCTTACTTACACACAACTTGCTGGTGGCAGAAGCAGAGTTTGGATTCAGGCAGTCAAAAGTCCCCAGAGTTTGCACTCAACACGCACCCTGTGCATTTCTGAATCCAGAGGCTCTGAGCAGAATGAACCATTGCATTACATTGTCTCTTGTTCTCTTTAAGTAAAATAGCTAAGTATCTTCTTTGATGATTATTCTTTCTTAATGCAACATGGCAGAGATTTCCCTCAGAGACTCCTGAAGACTTAGAAATGGTTTAATTTCCACTGACTATTTCTTTTCTTTTTGTTTCTCTCTTTTTCTTCCATAAGCTTTGGGAAGACAGTAACCAAATCTTTCTATACGCTGATGTTACTGCAAAATGAATTTGAAAATTGTCAAAATGACGTTCTACTTGTCTGTGTGTCCAGGAATCATTCAGAGTAACGCAGGACATAGGGCCTCCTTTCTGTGGGAGGCCGAGCAGAGATTTTCTGTGGTTCTGACTTACAGGGCTTCACAGAACTGGCTTCAACTGTCTTTACAACTTACCTCTGCGACTTTAATCAAATGACTTAACCCTTCTGCTCACCTAATCGTGCGTGGCAGAGTAAAGAATCTGAGAGCAGACAGACAACAGACAACCTCGTTTCTCAGCTTTGCCCTTGTGTGGTCTTGGGCAAGTCCCTTCACCTCGAGGGGCTTAATTTTGCCCAGCTGTAAAATAAATGAGCTGGACCCCAGGCTCTTGAAGGTTTCTTCTGGCTCTGACGTTCTGTGTTCTGTGCCTACCTACGAGTTGTAAAGAATGGGCATTAAGGTGATGTTTCTCACAAAACCATTTTTTGTTGAAAACAATAAATCCTAGGTAGAGGTTTCGAGGGTAAATTGTATGAGGCCTGGAAGGATGTATGGGGAATAAGACGCGCTGCTATTTCTAGGAAGGGGATGGGCGTGGCGGGGCGCTGAGGAGGGTGTGCGGGCAGCTGAGCATCCTCGCAGGCGGAGACGACATCTGAGGGCTGCAGCGCAGGCCGAGGCTAGGCAGGATCTGGGCTGCAGCGGCTGCGCACTGGCGCGCCCAGCCGGTCGATTTGCGTGTCTCCGCCTCTGCGACGAGCTGGTTGGGGAGACTGGTCTGGCGCCGCGCGCCGATTGGCTGAGCGGTCCGCCGCTCAGACCCAGGAGAGGACGGTTCCTACTGCGGCTGGGCGCCGGCTCCGCACCCTCGTCGGCTCGCGCTCCAGCTGCGCCCGGCCCTGGCCCGGCTTGGCCCGGCCCCGGCCTCCGAGCGAAGGCGCCGCTGCCGCCTGGGCCGCTCCCAGGGCCATGAGGAGGCGACGGCAGCCACTGCGGCCCGCGTCAAGGTGACCGGCCGGGACTGCGGCGGCGGCGAGAGCGGGCGGTGAGAGGAGCGGCTGGCGGGGCGGGGCGGGGCCCTGAGGGCCGGGCCGGAGGGAGCTGCAGGTGTGTGGGGCGGGACCCCGAGGGGCCGCTGGCCGGGGAGGGGCCTCGGGGCAGGGGGGTGTGGGGATTGTGTCCGGCGGTGTCGGGCACGGGGGACCGGGCCGGGGGCTTTAGGTGTGTGGTGGGGATGGGGGTTTTGGTATGGAGTACAGCGAGTGTGGGGCTGGAGGTGGGGAAAGGCCGCCGGTGCGGGGGGCGGGGCTGGACGAGGCAGTTGGGAGGGGCCGAGGGGGGGCTTCAGGTGCGGGGGGCGGGGCCGGGTGGGACCACAGGTTTACCGGGGGAGGGGGCTGCGAGGTGAGGCCAAAGCGGGCGGAGAGACCGGACCTGAGGAAACCACAGGTGCAAGGGGCAGGGCTAGGGAGACCTGCAGCGGTGGGGGGCGGGGCCCCGAGTGGTTGCAGGTCCGGAAGCGGGGCCCCAGGTAAGAAGCAGGCAAAGGGTGAGTGGTCGCGGGAAAAGGGAAAGCCGCCCTCCCCACTGCCCAGGGAGTTTGAGTGGAAGCAGGAGCTTTGGGCTCTCTGAGGATTCTGGAGGCTTCGAGGTTGCGGCTGGGCCGGAAGGGCCGGCTAGGCCTGCCTGTGTGTTTCCTGAGTCGGACTTGGGTCTTAGCTGCCCTGGTTACTAGGCCGGCGGCTTCCCCCATGCCACGCCGTGCCCTTAAGTGGGGCGCCCTGTTTTTCAGTCTCGGGGGCTTTTCCTGTCTCCTAGATTGGTGGGGCGGTTGGCTTTCATTCCATCAGCTGTTGAGAAATGTGTGTGCTGGCAGAGTAGTTAGTGTGAAGCTTGAAAGGTTCTGGCTTGCTGGCTCCTGGTACCAGATGTTGCTGCAAATCTTAACAGTGGTCGTCTCCAAAAGACTGAAATGGCAGCCTGGTGAGGGGGCAGAACAGGAGTGAGGGTTCAGAAGCTTTTACTTCTGTGTTACCTGGAGAGTCTTTACCTCTCTGAGCTTTGTTTCTTCCTCTGCGAAGTGAGCATCCTGGTTCCTGCCTTGTGTGCCTCTCAGGGGCCTTGTGAGGATGGGATGGAACAGTGCCTACTGGGCACATCGTCGGGTAAAGTTGTGAGTCTGCTGCCTCTGTGCCGATGGGCAGATTGTGTTTGGAGACTGAGGGTCGAAAGAGGAGGGGATTTCTAATCGGTAGACCATTTTCCTGCTCGAGGTTGGGATGAGGTTTGTGGTGAGATGGTGACTGCTGCTCCCTGTGAGGCCTCTGAGGGAGCTGTGGGGGGGAGAATGGCAGATGGAAAGCACAGGAACGTTTCATTGTTTGCTGACCTTTAGACCCCAGCCCCAGTGAGGACTCTGAAACTGGAGCATAAGACTTAGACTTGAGCCTTATGGAATTTCCCCTTCCCACCCAAGTATGACACTGATTTTACCACATGCCAGAAGGAAGACACCCACAATAGGGGAATGCCAGAACTTTGTTAGGTTTCTACCGGGCAGAGAGAAGAAAGCGAGGTGATGGGGCTCCCTCCTGTTTGGAAGGGTGTCCCATACCCATACGTGTGACCTTTCATTGTGCAGTGCCTCTGCTCACTAGCAGTGTGACTAATTCCGGCTGCCTGTGTTGCAGGGGCAGAAGAGAAGGCAGGAGGAGGCTTCTCCTGTACTGGCCTGCATTTTTCTTCACTTCAGATGCTGTGGGACTTCGGGGGACCAACCTCCTTGATGCTGGCCTCTCTCACTACCACCTGGTGTGGCGGTGACCCAGTGGCATCATGGGGATGGCATCTAAGGGATGGGTCCTTACTGGGGTCCGTGCTTGTGTGGCAGGCACCCAAAGGCTCTAAAAGCAGCACGTGTGAATTATCCCATTCTGTCCCAGCAGAAACGATGTAAATGTCTCTCAGAGATTGCTGCGCTCTGGATAACCATCATGCTCTGTGGGTTAAAAGGAAAGCCCAAACTTGGTGGCACATAAGAGCTACAAAATGTGTTGGGTAATGAGGGGACTGGCTTTGTGATTGGTGGTGTTGGAGTGACAGCATCCAGGGTTGAGAGAGAAACTTCGTTAATGGAAAATCTTGCCTCTAGGGCTCTCTGTGATATGGCTCCAGTCTACCTGATTTTCCTTTTCAGCATGGAGGGTCAGAGCTCTGGCTCGGAAGTCAGAGAGATACGTGTTTGAAGCCTTATACACCAGTTTCTTAGCTTCTCAGAGCTTTCATCTCCTTATTTGTAAAACAAGGATAGTCATGTCCACCTTGAGAGGTTGTTATGAAGAATAAATTTGACAAGATCTGTGAAAGCACCTGATATATTAGGCTGTCAGTGTTAGGGTATGTTTCTGCCCCTCCCCGACTGCCCATCTTTCAACACAACAAAATAGCACGTCGCATGTGAGGAGAGCAGGACAAGTAATTTTGAGGCCTTTGCTTCTTATGTAACCTTGATCAGAGCCCTTCCCCTGTCCAGGCCTCAGTTTTCTTAGCTGAGTGAGGATGGTGTTAGAATACGTGAACATCAAGAAGTGATCCTAGCTCTGGCCTTCTGATTGGCATGTTTTCCCGAAAGGCAGGAGGGAGGAAGCTAGTGACCTGTTGTTTAGCTCTTCTTTTAAAAATACCTGTTGAGGGCTTCCCTGGTGGCTCAGTGGTTGAGAATCTGCCTGCTAATGCAGGGGACACGGGTTCGAGCCCTGGTCTGGGAGGATCCCACGTGCCGCGGAGCAACTAGGCCCGTGAGCCACAACTACTGAGCCTGCGCGTCTGGAGCCTGTGCTCCATAACAAGAGAGGCCGCGTTAGTGAGAGGCCTGCGCACCGCGGTGAAGAGTGGCCCCCGCTTGCCACAACTAGAGAAAGCCCTCACACAGAAACGAAGACCCAACACAGCAAAAATAAATAAATAAATAAATAAAAACTCCCCCCAACATCTTAAAAAAACCCCAAAAACCTGTTGAGCACTTTGCCTGGCACATAGTAGGTGCTCATTAAATACTTGTCGAAGGGACAGATGAAGGACTTTCAGAAGAAGGTGTGGCAGATTATCTCTGCTGCTTATATGTATGCCATATCTGCACCTTCAAAGTACATTTTATTTATTGCAGAAAAAAAATGTTGCAACAACTTTATAGTGAAATTAGTGAACCTCAACATGAAAGACAAAAGTTGTTTCAGAGTCCTATTTCACCACACATTAAGTTCACCCAGTTTTTCATAAACATACAAGTTTTTTTCATGGTTGCAGTCATATGTATGTGAGCATTTGGAAAAGACCTGGCAATAAGGAGTTTCTTTAAATGGTGTTTTTGTCTTATTTTTTTTAAGAATTAAAAAAATCACACATGGATTTTTATTTAAAAAGACAAGTAGTTCAAGGGGGACAAATTGTAAAGTGTCTTTCTTGCCTCAAGCTGCCAGTTCCCAGTCTTCTCCCTGGTGGCAACCACTATTACCATTTTCCTGTTTTGTTGTATATTTTTTCTCTTATACAAAGAATGGCATCCTATACGTACTCTTGCTCCTTTATTTATTTACTTGATCTATTTGGAAATTGTTCCAACAGTGGAAAATGTTCCAATTGGAACATACAATTCCTCCTTAATAGATGTTTTTGACTGATATCTTAAGCACAGTTTTGTGTCTCTCCACGCTCCCCCACCCTGCCATGATGTTTACTCAGTATTGGTTAGCAGTCATTGTTTAGAAGACTAACAAGAGATAGCCCTTGTTTTTCTCTAGGAAAGAAATGGCTTTGGTTCCAGTGAACAATAGACTAAAGGGTAATCCATGTATCTGGATGCAAGGCAGACACAGAGAAAGGAAAAGGGATTTGTTCACTAGTAATTGAAAACTGATTTTTCATTCAGCCCATGATTCAAAGTCCGGCTCTGTCACTTACTGGCTGTATGACTTGGGGCAATTTACCTAATCTTTCTGCGTTTCAGTTTCCTTATCTGTAAAATGGATGGTGATAATAGGATCTGCCTTTTGGGGTTTTTGTGTAGAAGAAATGAGATCATGTATGCAGTACTTGCAGTAATAGGTCATGGTAGATGCTCAAGAAGGGGTAGCTGCTGTGTGATTAATAATCTAAACTAGACTCTTATTCTTTGTTAGCAGATATTTACTGGACAGCTGAGGGTGAGCCATGGAGAATGCCCAAAGTCCTTGCCTTCAAGGTGCTCACATACTGTGCAGAGAGACAGGCACACAAGTCACTGATGACAGAACAGGGCTCAGCCGTGGGGAGGTGAGCAGTATGGGGCTCAGGGAAGCAGGAAACAATGACTTTGCCTTGGTGGTTTGGGAATGGCTTCTCAGTTCAACTTTTCCCTTCTCTGTGAAGTCTACCCAGTTCTTCTACAGGTGACCACTCCTGTCTGTGCTCCCTTGGCTTCCATTGTGTGTATACCTTGATTAGTTCATGTGCCTCACTGTTGCATGCATTATTCTATACCTGTGTCTCCTCCCTGCACAGGGAAAGTTTCCTGCTTTCTTTGCTTCTGAGTCTCCAGGGTAGGCTCTTGGTGGACATTGTGATCGACCTCTGCTCGGACAGGTCATGCTACCGAATGTTGGCAGACTCTTCTTTTTTTTTTTTTTTTTTTTTTTTAACATCTTTATTGGGGTATAATTGCTTTACAATGGTGTGTTAGTTTCTGCTTTATAACAGAGTGAGTCAGTTATACATATATATATGTTCCCATATCTCTTCCCTCTTTGTCTCCCTCCCTCCCCAGAGGTTGTTGGGAAGGTTGTTAAAACCCAAATTTGCAACTGGAATGCTTGCTGAAAGCACCTGGTTACCTCAGCAGTCAATATAAATTACAGAGGCTTTCGTCCTTATCCCCTCCTGGGGCACGTGGAGCACAGCCCTAAGGGAACTCCTATTACTCTTTTTTCCAGTGCTCCAGGAGACGTGCACATCTGTTGTTGACACATGTGGAACCTCAGCTCTCCCACCACCTCTCACACTGTTGATGTGATCATGATATTTTCAAACCTAAGGAAGGACCTCCAGGCAGAAGGAAGACACACCTGACACAATTAAAACCAAAACAGTTGGCACACTGGGATACAGATGAGGAATTTACTGCCTTTCTCTGTACACTCCGAGCTGCTGGATGTTAGTGAAGGGTTAAGCTAAGGACAAAATTAAAGAATTGTATCTGTTTTCTTATTACATGAAGAGGTTGCATCACTTGGTTTTTCCTTAAAATCTCTGACCATAAAATTGTGACCCTTTCCTAATTTACCTGGGCTACTTCAAGTTTACTTTGGGGAACTCCTTTCCACAGACAGATTGACATTGCCTTTTAGGATCTTGCAATGCATGCTGGTTAAGAATCTTAGCCTGGGAACCACCCGGACCTGGGTCTGATACTTGACTCACCGCCTACTTACTAGCTGGGTGACCTCAGGCAAGTAGCTTCCCCTCGGCAAGCCCATCTCCTTATCTGTAAAGCAGGTAGGACACCCCACTGCCAGCCTGGGAGTATTCTTGTGAGGATTCAGAGAGACCTTGGTATCAAGTCTTCCTCTCGGTGACCGACGCATAGTTAAGTACTCAATAGTTTCTTTGTTTTTACCATTGTAATTGTTTTACAAAAGAGAGTCGAACAGATAAAATGCACAAGCTGACCTGTAACATAATTGAAAAACTTAAGGCAATGCACATGTATTTTGGCAGTTTAGAATGTGATAACTGGACAAACGTTTCTTCCTTGTTGAGTGCTCAGCAAAGTCTGCATACTGTGCTATTAGAAATGCCTGTTATAAGGGGAACAGACCTCCACCAGGTTCATAGTATCATTTGAATTTGAAGGCATTCCTTTCTCACAAAAGGAATTGCCATTTGAAAGGACAAGTCCCTATGAGGAGTAGAACAGACAGCAGAAGGTCTTGGCTTTTAGCTGCCTGAGCCATCTCAAATAATTCATCCAGTCTTCTTGACCTCTGCTTCAACCTCTCTGTCCAGGAAAGCAACAGGTATATTGCATGCAAGGAGGTTACTGATTCCTTCAAGTTTGATTTTGGGGTCAGATAGAACTAGCTTCAAATTCTAGCTGCACAGCATGCAAGCTGTGTGGCTAATGATTTTGAGCCCTAGTTTATGCCTCTGGGAGGAGATTAATGGGGTACCTTCCTGATAGGTTTGCTGGGAGGATTAAAAGAGAGCAAATTGCCCAAGCTTTGCAAATGGCAGCTAATAAAATAATGAAAACTTTTTGCTTTCAGAACTCTATCTTAAATTGAGGACTCCAAAGAGCTTCTGTGACTATTATTAATTTTTAATTAAAAGTAAGTTAAAATTTATTTTATTACTATGAGAAACAAAATGAGAAACTTTAAAAATATTTGTGTATTAATTTAAAAATCACAGCAAACTCTTAATATGCTAACATAAAAATACATTTTTAATAAAAAGTAACTTTTTTTAAAAAAAGGAACAAAAGAGAAGACTTCATTAGTTTTTTTTTTTCAAGTCCCTTTAATGTCTTAGTAGGAAGGAGTGGAATTCTCATATCTGCTTCCACTAAAATCTGTTGCAGTATCACACATTACTTAGCTTCTGGAAAACTCCACTTTACACCCTAGATGGAATGAAAGCAGAGAAAAGCAAATAATACCTTGGCATTATAAAAATAGTTTTGACCTCATGGACTCCCTGAAAGGGACTCAGGGACCCCCCACTCTTTGAAAACAACCGACTTGGGACAACTGTCTTTCAAACTCTCAAACTGTAGATGATCCAAAGGCTTATGTAGAAAAAGAATGTTACAATGCATAAGAGAAAGAGAAACATCAAGGCCAAGAATATAGAATATCTGAGTCCCACTGAAGAATTTACTTTTAGAAATAAGCTTGTACTCAAGTACGGGGCAGGAGAACAGCAGGAGCCCGAACATATTTACAGAATCAGGCAAGTATCAGGCAAATATATTCTCCAAACAGACTGGACAAACTTGTGATGCCAGTAATCCAGACATCACAGATCACTGCTTCTATGTCTCTTTCTCCGTTCTCCACCACTCCACACCAGCACTGCAGGAAAATACCCATTTGCTCTCTGGATTATCGAATGTTGTAGTTATACCCCACCAGGGCATGGTGACTCAAACCCAGAAAAACTCATGGGTTTTTCAAACACACAGACCTGGGTTCAAAGGCTCGAATTGCCACTTAAGAGCTATGTAGTCTTGGAAAAGTTACTTAAATTTACTGAATCTCATGTATATGATGGGGATTGTGATGGACTAAAAATGACCATATTCTCTGCAACTCCTCCCATCAAAAGTGTGGAATGCAATGGAATACTACTCAGCCATAAAAAAGAAACCTTACCATTTGCAATAACATGGATGAATCTAGAGGGCATTATACTAAATAAGTCAGACAAAGACAAATACCACATGTGATCTCACTTATATGCAGAATCTAAAAAACTAAACAAAATGAAAACAGACTCATAGATACAGAGAATAAATGGATGGCTGCCAGAGGGGAGGGTGGGTGAAATAGCTGAAGAGGATTAAGAGGTATAAACCTCCAGTTATAAAATAAATAAGCCTGAGGATGGAATGTATAGCACAATAATGGTCAATAATACTGTCATAACTTTGTATGTGGACAGATGGTTACTAGATTTCTCGTGTGATCATTTCATAATGTATGCAAGTCAAATCTCTATGTAGTACACATGAAACTAACATAATATTGTATGTCCACTATCTTTCAATAAGATTTTTTTTAATTAATTAAATTTATTTAACACACATAGAGCTAATTCAAGTAATCTCCTTCTTGAGTGAGCTTTGGAGTTTTTGTCTTCAAGGAATTTGCCCATTTCAAGAAAGTAATCAAATTTTTTAGCAAAGTTGTTTATTATATTCTCTTAATCCTTCTAATGATGTAGATCTCTAGTGATATTTTTTCACTCCTTACACATAATGTATATATTCTACCTTTTTTTTGAATTTTTGAATTTTATTTATTTTTTTATACAGCAAATTCTTATTACTTATTCATTTTATACATATTAGTGTATATACGTCAGTCCCAATCTCCCAATTCATCAATAATGAATCTTTCAATAAGATTTTTTGAAAGTTGAAGTCTATTTTCTCATGTCTTGAATTGGGCTGGCGCTGAGTCTGCATCACTCTATGTGGTCGAAGCGGCAATACTTAACTTTTGAGCATGGTTTCAAGAGGCCCTGCAGCTTCCACACTTACCCTGTGGAACCCTGAGGCCCCCGTGCTGTGATGAAAGATTCCATGGAGGAAGAGGGCCAGCCATCTCTGGTGAGGCCCCAGACATCTTATCCCATCCAGCCTCAGCCAAGCAGCCATATGGAGAGTTCCGGTGAAAACAGCAGAACCACCACCCATTCAGCCCACAGAACTGTGAGAAATGATCATTCTGTTTTAGGCTACTAAATAGATGGGTAGTTTCTAGGGTGACCAATTTGTCCCAGTTTGCCTGGGACTTGCCCACTTTTAGCTGCCAGTCCCACATCCCAAGAAACCCCTCAGCCCTAGTTGGTCACCTATTTGTAGCACAATTGCAAATACCTTACACAGGAATAAGAGCGTTCAACTCAGTGTTTGAGAGAATTAAGTGAAATGATGAGGTAAAGGCAAAATATAGACAGAGCCCATAAAATGAAAGGTTTTGTTTTTCTTTTCAATTTATAAAATAACTTTATAATAATTTATAATTACTCTATCTTTAATAAAATAATATTTCCATAGCTAATTAAAATTTGATCTTTTATCTTTGTCTATAACTGAACTTCTCATTCAGGGCCCTAATTGCTTTTTTTCTTTTTTTAAATTAGTTTATTTATTTTTGGCTGCGTTGGGTCTTCGTTGCTGCACGCGGCTTTCTCTAGTTGCGGCGAGCGGCGGCTACTCTTCGTTGCTATGCGCGGGCTTCTCATTGTGGTGGCTTCTCTTGTTGCGGAGCACGGGCTCTAGGCACGTGGGCTACAGTAGTTGGGGCACATGGGCTCAGTAATTCTGGCTCGCAGGCTCTAGAGCTCAGGCTCAGTAGCTGTGGCGCACGGGCTTAGCTGCTCTGCGGCATGTGGGATCTTCCCGGACCAGGGCTCGAACCCGTGTCCCCTGCATTGGCAGGCGGATTCTGAACCACTGCACCACCAGGGAAGTCCCGGGACCTAATTGCTTTAAATATACCAGAGAGCATTCTCTGCTGGAGAATGCTGCATTTTCAGCTAAGCACGAAGGTAGCAGGCCCCTGGGAAATTATGAACCAAAAAGAGAAAGAAAACATTGGACTTAGCTAAATTCAAACTGGCTGTGAGTTCTCAAAAGAGTATCACTGTTGAAGATGGAAAACACTTAATATTATGTCATTCTGGGTGGGTCTAGAACAGGACCTTTTTTTGGACAATATTTTTCCCCAGGGGCATGTCTAGTGAAAACATAATCCACGGAGATGATCTGCAGATAAGGTCAATGCCATGTGCCCACAAAAAGGCAGAATCTCGGGGGCCTACTGGTTAAGAGAGTTGAAACCTTTGAAACTCTATTTTAGAGCTTTCCTTAGGAAGAAAAGTGGGAGGCTGGGGTGGTGGTGGGTCCAAGATTTTGGATCATCTTTACTATCATTATTCTGAACTCTTTTTCAGGTAGACTGCCTATTTCCTCTTCATTTGTTAGGTCTGGTGGGTTTTTATCTTGCTCCTTCATCTGCTGTGTGTTTTTCTGTCTTCTCATTTTGCTTATCTTACTGTGATTGGGTTCACCTTTTTGCAGGCTGCAAGTTCGTAGCTCCCGTTGTTTTTGATGTCTGTCTCCAGTGGCTAAGGTTGGTTCAGTGGGTTGTGTAGGCTTCCTGGTGGAGGGGACTAGTGCCTGTGTTGTGGTGTATGAGGCTAGATCTTGTCTCTCTAGTGGGCAGGTCCACGTCTGGTGGTGTGTTTTGGGGTGTCTGTGGACTTATTATGATTTTAGGCAGCCTCTCTGCTAGTGGGTGGGGTTGTGTTCCTGTTTTGCTATATGGTTGGCATAGGTTGTCCAGCACTGTAGCTTGCTGGTCGTTGAGCGAAGCTGGGTGCTGGTGTTGAGATGGAGATCTCTGGGAGATTTTCGCCGTTTGATATTATGTGGGGCTGGGAGGTCTCTTCTTGACGAGTGTTCTGAAGTTGGCTCTCCCACCTCAGAGGCAGAGTCCTGACTCCTGGCTGGAGCAGCAAGAGCCTTTCATCCACTTGCCTTTTGGGAGGTCTGAGGTCTCCTGCCAGCGTTCAGTAGGTGTTCTGTAGGAGTTGCTCCACTTGTAGATGTATTTCTGGTGTATCTGCGGGGAGGAAGGTGATCTCTGCGTCTTACTCCTCCACCATCTTGGAAAGAGTCTCTCGGCAGACTCTTATTGATAGGTCTCTGGTGAATCCCAGACTCTGGACTCTATTGCTTCATTCCCCAAGTATTTGAGTGCTGACTGAGACACAGATGTGCATATACTAGTGGTAGGCTTTGGGTCTGAGTGGTGATACTTGTCCTACAAAGTCTTAGGGGTGGGAGAGGGAAGAATTATTTGCTCCAGGACAAGATGGGGAAACAGAAAGAAGGGCAAGTCTGAAAATGAACTGCTCATACTTGCTGAAGCCCACCTCCCCCTTCCCCAGAAGTGTGGCTGCTGACCCTTCCCTTGAGGTGGACTTGCAGAGGAGCAGGCCTCAGGGAGCTGAGTAGATGGTCTGTAGATTCTGATCAGGGATGGGGAGAGTTGGTTGGGTTGGCTTCTGTGAGGGGCATCCTGGGGCCACTTTCTTCCTATGGGCATCCATCCACCAGCCTTGCTGCGCTCCTGCTTTGGGCCAAGCCCTCTGCTGAGTGCTGGGCATATGGAGATGAAGGATCTCCATCCTGCCCTTGGGGAGCGGATGGTTGGTGGAGGAGTCACGTGCAAACAGAATGTGACCAGGAGGGGATTGGCGGTGACAGAGGACCCTGAGTGAAGTGGCCAAGCAGATTCACACTCTGGAGCCAGATCTGGGTTCTAATTCTGGCTCCTCCACACACAACCTCTGTGACCTTGGGCCAGTGTCTTCCCCACTCTTAGTCTCAGTTAACTGATTTGTAAAATGGGGATGGCAGGGTTACCTTACTGGGGGCTGTCATTGAAGATTCAGTGGAATAATGCCGTGGGCTGCTTAGCGTGGTGCCTGACGGGAAGCTGATGCTTACAGAGTGCTCACTGTCTTTTTATTTATCCTTGGTGCTGGGGCAGCACCAGGAAGCACCTGTTTGGCTGTTTTCTCCAGGTTCTAGTGTAGACGGTGCCAGTTGGTGGTGAAGGTGGTGGCCAAGGTATCTGAGAAACCAGCTCTGAAGTCACAGAGTGCTCAAGGAGTCCTTGGGACTTTCCTTACAGGCCCACAGGTGTTTCCTCCCCCATTTTTGCATGAGCTCTTCTCACAGGTGGTTCCAGCCCAGCACCATCGCGAGCACCTTCTCTTTGACCCCCTGCACTGATCAGTTCCACGGCTTTTCCCCAAAGGGAGGCGTGAGTCAGGCTTGTCTCACCGGTACTTACTGAGGAGAGCAGAGACCATGAAGACGTGGAGAGGCACATTCTTCCCTGTTTTTTCTGCAGAGCTTTCAGATCCCTTGTGTTCTTCGAAGGAGATTTATCTCCTGAGCGTCAAAGAGGCGGACAGGGCAGCACTTACAGCAGACTCTGGAGTCAGGCCTATGTGGGTTTGTGTCCTGACCCTACTCACAAGCCCTTTGACTTTGGGCAGGTGACCATTCCTCTTTTCCTCATCAATACAGGAAGTGTGATGGTACTTACCTCCGTCTGGTTCTTACAGGACTTCAAGGAGATGACGAGGAACAGGGCTTAGCATAGTGCTTGCACTTCATGAGCATCCAGTCAGCGTGAGCTAGAATAATCTTCTCTTAACCCATTGTTAGAGGGCTGTCAGGATGCTTGTTGTTTTGCAGGGGATATTAACTTATTGCCTATGGAAGTTATGTGAGTTATTGCACAAGGAATGTGTTAAAGCTCAGAGGTACTTGGTGGTGAGGGCTGGTGGGAGCACCCAGGGTGGCAGGCAGTACTCAGCCTGCACTGGGACTGTGCACGCAAGCCTTGACGCCCACAAAAGCAGTAGGTGCTGGTGAGGGGGAGGGTGGAGTCACCCCAAGTGTGGGCCTTGTCTCAGACCTGTCCAGGAACTGAAGGCTGGTTTCCCAAGTACTTTCTATTTCACTGTTCTGTGATTCCATGTAAATAATGGGACTTTATTTCTTTGTATTTATTTATTTTTATATCTTTATTGGAGTATAATTGCCTTACAATGGTGTGTTACTTTCTGCTTTATAACAAAGTGAATCAGTTATACATATACATATGTTCCCATATCTCTTCCCTCTTGCATCTCCCTCCCTCCCACCCTCCCTATCCCACCCCTCCAGGCGGTCACAAAGCACCGAGCTGATCTCCCTGTGCTATGCGGCTGCTTCCCACTAGCTATCTACCTTACGTTTGGTAGTGTACATATGTCCATGCCTCTCTCTCGCTTTGTCACAACTTACCCTTCCCCCTTCCCATACCCTCAAGTCCAAATAATGGGACTTTAATGTAAACTTATGCAACATTATACTTTCCCTCTTTAGGATTTAAATATTTTTATTATCAGATTTTATTTTAAGATTAAGACAGTTAACTTGAGTAATCAGAAGAAAATGTAAATGTTTGGCCTCAACAGTCAAAGGTTTCTTTGAAATCATCTTATTAAAGACAAAAGAAAGAGTAATGAATGTAATTAAATTCGTATTTATTGGATACAGTAATCCTCACCCATTCTTGTATAAGCTTGATAAGTAGGTCAAGGGGAATCTGTGTTTTTGATACATTTCTGAGTAATTAAGTATTTACGGAAAACAAGTTAATAAATTCAGGAGACTTTGCTGTGTCTCTTTTTGTGGCAATAAAGTCTGTTATGTGGAATTAGTGACTTTCACTATTTTAAGATATTTCTAATTTTGTGCCCTCCCTGTAGCTGTGTTTTGTTTTGTTTTTTCTCTCTAGGTACCATATCTCCAGCACTTTCAGGCCACTGGCATTTAGGAGTGTTCCCACGGGGCTCCCACAACGCCCTGCTCTGGCGTGTAGCAGCCTCAGCTTCCTGTGACTCCCCCACCAGACTTTGCAGAGTCAAAGTCTGCATTTCTTCTTCCCACCGTATTCAGGGCCTAGCCCGGGGCTAGTACTCGGCAGCCAGAACCATCTGAGTGTGTTGTTCCCTCTGCTTAAATCCCTTCAGTAGCTTCTGGTTTCTCTTAGAAAAAACCCAAATGGTTTGCATGGCCCGCGGGTGTAACGACATGCTCTTCGGTGTAACTGGTGTAACTGTTGTTCCTTACGTCCAGCTCCCTGGTGCAGGGTGTGCAGTCCCGTCCCACCGTGGACTGTGGCTTTGCTCACAGTCCTGTCCTCACTGCCTGCCGTAGCATCTGGCACGTAGCAAGTAGTACATAAATGCTTGTTAAATGGACAAATGAAATAAAAAGTGAGTGCCCAGTGACTGATTTGAATCTATAAAATGAGAAGGTTGTTGGATCTGAGGTCCCTTCATTATAAAATATTTCAACACTTTACAAAGTCTCTGACACCTGTGTCTTTAGCCTCATAATGATTCTGCAGGGTAGGTGGGGCGGGCTTTGGTGTGCGGAGGAGAAGACGGAAGCTCAGAGAGGGTGAAGGAATTGCCCAGGATGGAGCTATGGGAGACACAGAGGGCTCCTCAGGTGTCTTTTCTCACAGCCCGGGCTGCCTTGTGGTGTGGTTTCTGGCACATTGGAAGAATCACAGGTGAGATAGGGAAACAGGGATTCATGGACAAACGGTACTTGTAATAGTTTCTCTTGGCTTTAGGTGTTTTAATGTTACTGATAATTGAATTTGAGGAGTTGAGTTCAGTTTGGGGTGATGGGTTTAAGGTCTACTTTCATTCTAGGGACCAGGAAACCCTGATCTTCCTTATAAATAGGGAAGGTACAGGATTGATGCATGTGGTGATTAGTTGATAACTAAGATTAGAATTTGTTCTTTCTGGGAAGCTTTTTGATAAGATTAGAAGTTACTTGCTGATTGATATGTAGCATTACTTTGTTGTTTTCAAAAGATGCTGGTTGCTTCAGTTAGCCTATTTCTCTAATTTGTCTCTGGGTATACCTGCCACGGGGCTCTTTTGCAGTGAGCATTGCTGTGGCCGTTGTGCTCATCATTTGTAGTGTCAGTCTGATCTGAAGGTTAGAGATCGTTGAGTCCACTCTTCCTACTCTCCACATGAGGACGGGGGCTTTGCCAGGGTTTCATACTCAGGCGTACTGATTCTCCACCTGTAAAACCCATCCATTTGTATTTTGCAGTTTCTCGGTAGCTGCCTGCAGGTCATGTAACGTTGCTCATAGACCATGTCCATGAAGAAGCATTTCTCTCTGATGAAAACCTCAGCTTCAGGGTCCCCTGTTGAATCTACAGTGTGACTGTGGGGAAGAGGAGCTAACACCTGACTTGGTGCCCAGCACCGGTATTTGGTGATGGTGGCTGGCTGAGAAAAGGCAGTGCCTCTTGTGGTCTGCTAGCAATACGCGTGTTGATCTTAGGGGGCTTCATCATGATGTTAGGGGGCTGAGAGATTATTGGAACCTACTTTTATCAATATAGCCAGTATACTTGTGGAACAGAGAGAGCAGCCTGGTATTATAGAAGGATCACTGGGTATGAAGCCAGAATGCCAAGTGTGTCACTTTGCTCTGACACCTGCTTTCCAAGTAAATAGGAATATCCCCAGTTTGTGTGCATCCTTTCGTTAGTGGGAAAGCCCCAGTTTTTTTTTTTTTTTTGCGGTATGCGGGCCTCTCACTGTTGTGGCCTCTCCCGTTGCGGAGCACAGGCTCCGGACGCGCAGGCTCAGCGGCCATGGCTCACGGGCCCAGCCGCTCGGCGGCATGTGGGATCTTCCCAGACCAGGGCATGAACCCGTGCCCCTGCATCGGCAGGTGGACTCTCAACCACTGCGCCACCAGGGAAGCCCCGAAAGCCCCAGTTTTAAGATCTGAGGTTGCTTTGCGAGGGTTGCGTCAGAGTAAAGAGAGCTCGATGTTATTAAACTATTGTACCATTCACGAAAGACAGCCTTATTCCTTGTTCTTCCCTGTCTTCCAGACCTGCCTGCCTGCCAATCCATCTGTCCATCCGCCGTCCATCCATCCATCTACCCACCCACCCTCGCATCCATCCAGTCCTTGTTCAGGGCCTGCTGAGTGCTAGCACTGTGCCGAGTGTGGGGCTGCAGTAGAGGAAAAAGACAAGTCTGGTCCTTGCTGTCTTTTGGCTCGCAGTCTAGTAGTGAAGTTAAGTAAGTATAAAAATAAGTAAAAACCGTAACAAATAAGTGTACAAAAGATTAATCCCAGCACTGACAATGGCTGTAAAAGAAGAGTACAAGGTGCTCAGAGGCCATAAACCAGATGGGTGGTCAGAGACAGCTTCCCAGAGGAAAGAGGAGTTGGAGTTAGCAAGGTGAAGAGGTGGCGACTGCATGTGTCATGATCCCAGTTGGGGCAAGGGTGTGATGAATTCGCGAAGTCACACAGCCGGGGTGGTCAGAGCCCTGAGCGTGAGGGGACTGTGCAGCACTCACGGCCCAGTGGTCGGGGCATTGCTTTCTTGACTTGTGCTGGAAATGCCCGACAGAGTCTGTCGTTGCTGACTCTTCTTTTTCAGAACTCCCATCTCTCACCAAAAGCATCTGTTACTGAAACATTACCTGCCATGGTTTCCCAGATAGCAGTTGGCCTTATTTTTATTGCTTTAAAGATTGGTTGCTTCCTTTGCTTCTTGAGGGGGTGGAAGAACACCTTGATCTCACTAGTGGTTTCACTCATGAAGTAAACACTTACTGAGCGTGTAACTGGGCCTGACACTGCAGTCCTTGCCCTCAGGAGCCCACCAGCCGACAGATGGGAGTAAATAAATGACGATGATGCTGTGTTGAGGCTGGTAAGTAGTGGAAATGGAAGCTCATGGCACCAAGTCAGACTCACAGGATCTCAAAGATAGATGTTCTGTGTCCCAGGTGCAGGGGAACACAGGCAGAGGAAACAGATAACAGGGGTCCAGAAGCAGGAAGCAAGCTGTGGCTCAGGTGTGGTGAGCTGTGTGGGGTTGCAGGAAACAGGTCAGAAAGGTGGTTTGGGGTCAGTCCTCAGAGGGACTCGTGAGCAGTGCTTAGGAGTTCGGATGTTATCCTGTGGCCGGTGGAGATTTGTTCCAGAGTTACAGGAGGAGAGAAACCCCTTCAGTTATACTCCTGGTGTGGAGGATGGGTGGTATGGGAGGAGACTGGCATTTGGGAGATGGGTGAGGGAGCCATGGGGATGGAGAGGAGAAGGTGGGTTCGAGAGAAACCAAGGTAGAGGCCTCTCTCCTTGGAGATTTAGCGGATGGGAGGGAGGGTGGGCAGTGCCAGGGTTTCTCACTTAGTGATGTGAGGTGCTGGACAGTCACAGGATAAGGAACGTGAGAGGAGTGTTGAGTTGGGAGGGGAAGTTGTGAGTTTGGTTTTGGCCATTTTGAGTTTGGGACGCCTGTGGGACAACACCCGGCAGCTGGCCTGCTAGCCTGGGGCTCAGAGAGAGGTCTGAGCCAGAGCAGAATCCTCCGTGGTGTTTGTGGGAGAGAGGCTGGTCATCTGTGTGTTGAAGGGTTTTCACAGGTTCTGATGCCCCACTGGTCTGGAGAGAGAGCCTTGGCCCTTGGGGAGGTGGGAGTTACTCAGCAAGGGTATGTGTAGGGAGCAGAGGGTCCTGGCTGGACTGCTGGGGGAGCCAGCATGTGGGGCGGGGCACAGTGGGAGAGTTGGGGAAGGAGCAGAGGGGTGGTCAGTGAGGAAGGAGTGACCTAAGAAGATGATGCTATGGGAATTGGTGGGGGTGGGATCCCCTCCAGCTCTCTTCCCGCAGGGCCTCTGCCCCTGACCGCCGGAAGCTGAGTGCTCTGGTGCCACCCCTAACCCCCTTATTTTCCCTGACAGCAGAGCCATTCCCACATGAGAGAGGTCGTTGTAGTGACCTTTGCTTCTGTGTGTGAAAGGCTCTGCAGAGGAGGCTCTGCATCCGCAGCCTCTAAATCCTTCAGCCTCTCTCAGAACCTTCTCGAGAAATCCACCCCTGCCTTCTCTTGCTGGCTCTTTGGACTGAAATCTCTGGCTCCTGAAGCAGGAAAGTTGGGGCCCCATCTGGCATTCTGGGGTTCAGGGTGGGTCTGCAACCTCAGTGGGAAGGGGATGTGTCTAGATCCCAGGAAAGGCAGCTACCAGACATGTGGGAGGAAGTTCTGAAGGTGCGAAACCACTGGGCCTGGACCAACGTGGTGTGGGAGCCCTGTGACTTGGGAGTGCATCCTTGGTCCTCCATGTGTCCTGAGCTTGGATAACAGGGAAGAGCCTGCTGTAGAATTTCCAGAACTTACAAGTAAGGTCTTAAGAGTTATAAGAGTACCTGAGATCTACTCAGACGGCTGATGGAGGGAGGGTCCCAAGTTGCCAAAGTGGAGTTCCATCCCCCTGGTAGGACAGAATGCCTCAGATCAGCTAACAGAACCTGGGGAAGAGCCTTTAATCTGAGAGAGCCAGTGGGAGACTGATCTATGATCCAACATGTCTGTTGTAAGTATCACCCTGAACCCAAAGACCTAGGAGTGTAGGACGGAGGCAGAGACCCGCTTACCACTGACCCTGGTGCTGAAAGCCACAGCTGAGGAGTAGTGAGACAGGATCAGGGATACCTGGAGGGAAGTATCTGTCCTTAATGCCAGGGCCAGCCATCCTGGTATGAAGCCATTTGTTCCTCAGGAAAGGAAGAAGAAAAGTTATTAGTGTTTGTTTAGTTGAGAAACCCCAAGGCTTAGTCGAAGAGAAGGGAATAGGTGGATAGATGGGAGTGCATGTACCTTACAGAACATAACATGTTCAGCTCTGTGGGATGGAACATAAAGAAATGGTTGAGAGTAGGGGGTCAGACTGAGCTGGGTTCAAATCCCGCCTTTGCCCAAGGGCTTGCTGCCATAGCCAGGGAGGATACTCTTATCGACTGGGTGTCCTTGGATAAGTTATCTAACTTCTTTGGGCCTCAGTTTTCTCACTTGAAACAATACCCAGTGATAACAATACCCATCTTAGAGAATTATTGTAAGGACCAAGTGGTATATTCCTATGGGTAAGGTGCTTACTAAAGTATATGTCACAGGGTATTGCTTCAGTAAATGACAGTAGTGATAGTGATGATGATGGTACCATCATCAGCTGAGGACCTCTGCAGATATCTCCACTGGACTAAACCCCACCCATATAGCAAGTGTGTGAAATAAAGAACTTCAGCAATAACAGGGTCAGCTCTGTGAACCTCACCTACGGGTGGGAGCACTGAGAGGTTAAGGATGACAGTGGAGCATCACAGGAAAGTTTACATGATGGAAGATGAAAAAGCCCCAAGCCCAGGAAGCTTGGTCAGGGGAGTGTTATTGGCTGTGAAGAAGCAAGGCAAGAGGATTCTGGATCAACAGCTGGAGGTGATGAGGACAAAGTAGCACATTAGCCTTAGTCTTTAGTGATGATAGAGATTGTCACCACCTCTTTCACCTCCCTCAGTGTTTGGTGGGCACTGGGGGGGGGGGGGGCATGAGAGATTATTTACCTAAGGTCTGTTTGTCAACTCCACAAAGTCTCATTTTTATGAATAGGCTTATTACAGAGTAGCCTCATATTAAATGTTTTGAATTGATAGGATGAAAATCAATGAGTCAATCAATCAATTTCTGGCTCTTTCCAGGGAAGTCTAAACATAGTAATAGTGACAATACTATATCTCCAAATATTGGTAAAGATTTAATGCAATTCCAGTGATACATTTTATAAAACTTGATAAAATAGCGATCTTCATCTGGAAAAATAAATTGGTAAAAAAAATTTTAAGGCAGTGAAATGGCCTCATTCTTCCAGATTCTGTTTGTTTCAGCGAATGTTTGAGTTGCCTGCTCTGTGTAAAAACAGCACTTGCCCCTTTGTTGGGGGAATATAAAAATGCATATCTGTTGTGATACATATTCTCATGTAACCTTCTAGCATTCTCTTTATGAGGGAGCCATTTCTGTAGGTTAGGGTATGAATGACAGAGAACTCAAAATAATGAAGACATAAATAAGATTGAAGTTTCTGTCTTATGTGTGAGAAGTCAGGAGGGTAATCAGCTCAGAGTATTGAGCCTACATGGTCAGAGACCCAGGGTCCTTCTGTCTTGTTCCATCGTGAGGTGATCTTGGGGATGGATTCTAAGACCATGGTCACTTTGTGGCCTGAAATGGCTGCTGGAACTCTAGCTTTTGCATCTACATTGCAGCCTTTGAGGGCCACTTTACAGCAATTGCACATGACACTTCTTGCATCCCCTCGGCCTTCTCTGGGTCTTATGGCCACACATGGCAGTAAGGGAAGCTGGGAAATGTAACCTGTATTCAGGGAAACCATATGTCCATCTAAAAACCAGAAGTTATATTACTGAAGAAGAAGAAGAGGATGGTTATTGGGGACCAGCCTCACCATTACTGGCCCCATTTAACAGATGTGGAGCCTATAAACGGTTGAGCCTTCAAAACTTACTATAAGGCAATAATTTATTAACCCCTCATTGTGCTTGGGTAAAAGCAGGAAAACAGAGGAATGGAAAAGAAGTCAGTTCATTGGTAACTTACCCAGGAGCTAAATTCATGAGCTATCAGGAGTTATACAGAAGCACGGGGAGGAATGATTATTATGTTGGGGCATTTGGATTTCAATGCTGAAAAGAATTGATAAGCTTAACCACTACTGCAGTGCATTCTAGGTGAGTTTGAGGTAAAGGACAAAAAAATGGAGTTAAAGGTGGGAAGATGTGTATTGAATTCTGTAGTAAGATCTAGGAGAGACAGGTTATTGGATCAGGTAGTAGGGGGAATTAGGAGGGAGAACTTTCTTGTCTACTTGGTATCTTTTGGTATGTATAACTCCTGAGTCAGACAAAGGACTTTATTACCAGCATAAGCATCAGTGTGTGTCAGTTTCCCTTCCCCCAAGTCCCATGGAGGTGACACTGTGGGTCCAGATGGATGCTGTGCCTTGTGTCACACCTGAGAGACAAAAGCCTGGGGAACCTGCTGCTTTATGGCAAGCAGTGAGCAAGGCTGCCCTTTGTCCCTGAGGGAGACATTATCGCATCTCTCAAGGTTGCTCTCTGCAACACAACCCTGTGAAATGGCCTAGGTAAAGGGTGGTCAGGACCTTGCATTCTTGACACTCCCAACAAGACAGGTTGGAGTGCCAGAGACCGCGGAGGACTGAGTCTCCCAACAGGTGTTGTCAGGATCAAATGGGATGATGCATGGTGACGCGTGTGCAATGAGAAGCTCTCGGTCAACGCTACCCTGTAGAATGGCTGTGGGCTGCGGAAAGGCAGGCCCAGCCATGACTTGGGCAACTGGCACAGTCTTTCCACCTTGTGTGCCGTGTTTAGACAAGACTGAAGGTGCAGTGGGGAGGTGGAATGGGAGAGAAAGGCTACTCTCAGTTGCTTGTGTTTAGCTTTTGCCACTTGTACACATTTCATACCCAGTACATCCCTGGGGCATGTACTCTGCTAGCTCTTGGTAAATTATTTATAATTCTCTTTTTTCTTATGTATAATCAAATGAAGTCTGTTTCTTGAGCTTAATATTTGTGGTTTTCTTAATTAAAAATTGAGTACAGCGAGTCTTTCTTAAGAAATAGGGTATTTTTTGTTTATACATATATTTAGCAAAATCCTTGACAACTGGTTCCAGACTAATGAAATTTTAAACCTAGATGATGTATAAAAGTATTATAAAAATGTGGAGCTAAAAGACTTTTGAAGATTAGCTCAACTTTCTAGTTTTACACAGGAGGAAATAGGCAAAAGAAGTGAAGACGTTAACTAAAGAGTGGTCACCGTTGATGAGTGATGGAGATGGTGTTGGACGTTAGCTTTGAATCCACCAGGGTAAATGGAGAGGGGACCAAGGGGAGCCCATCTGCACTATTTTTGGATAAATGTCAGGCCAGGTCTCATCTGTCCTCATTCAAGAATGAACAAATAGAAAAATTAAACTAGACAGGACCCACTGAAAAGATCCAGCAGTATAAAGGGAAATAAACAAGGGTGCAAAAAATAGAGAAGATCAGGCTTTGGGAAAGAAGTTTCCAAACTTTTACTCAGTAAACTGAAGTAAATTTCAAACATCATCTTCTTTGTCCTCTCAGAGAAGTTATAGATGCTATGAAAGATGAAATGATGAGTCAACAGACTGAGGTGAAGCAGGAGCTTGTGGACTTAAAGAAGGTGGGGAAATAAATCACACATTGCCACCACTGAAATTAGTGGCACTGCAGAAATTCAAGGTGTCAGGAGGAGGAGAAACTGCCAATTTCACAAGGGACAGGAGAGCAACAGAGGAGACCGCAGATGTGGATGATGGACCAGACTGGAGACCAGAGCAAATCCTCAATTTTCCCGAACCGAAGAAGGACCTGAATCCATAAATTATAAGGGCTCCTCATGAACCAGGCAGAAGTAACGAAATTATCTAACACTTCAGCTATCAGGTGAAGTTTTTTTGTTTTTTGTTTTTGTTTTAATTTCAAGGATAGTGAGAGGATACCATTAGCATTCTGGTAGAAGGAACCTTTAAATCCAAGAAAAAAAAACTAGGCTAGGCTCAGGCTTGTCTGCAGCACAGGTGCCAGAGGCAGTGGAGCAGTACTTATCGAGTTTTGAGGGAAGGGCTGTGACCCAAGAATTTCATACTCAGCCAAGTTTTATTTCACATTTGATGGCAACAGAAATTCATTTCAGTCTTACAAAGACACACCTTGAGTTTAGCTTTTGCCACACCCACGCACCATTCCTGGGGGGAAAAATCACTGGAAGCCATGCTCCAGTAACTGAGAGATGAGTCAAAATGAAAGCCCATGAATGGACAAGTCAGAGTAGGAAAGGATTGGCAGTCAGAGTGGAACCATTCAAATATAAAGTTATTTCTAAATAATTGTGATTATGATTATAAAATGGAATACAAATGAATTGATTATTAAAAGAAGATATACCATTAAACCTTAATTAACAGAAAAAGCAGGAATAAACTTCCTGCTCAAACCAGAGATCATGCATGTGAACACAGTCTGTACTCTAAAGAACTATACAAATGCGAGGGATGGAAAGATCTCCAGACTTTTTATATGTGTCTGTTTCAAAGTTGGGTTGATAGACCCTTTTATTCTTTCTTTCCTGTCATGAGTCAGGTGTTGGGATTGGCATAGTCCATAAGCACATTCTTTTTATCAGTGCGTTAGCCTCTTGTTGGGGTGTTTATATTGGAAATAGTATTTCATTACAAGTAGAAACTATGCTATTCGGAGTCAGAAGACCTGGGTTCCTGCTCTGATTCACCTTAGTTTTGTGAGCTTGAAAGAAGCACTGATTTCAGTCTCCTTTAAAAGTGATCGTAATACTTACTTTGTGATATCTTACTGACCAGGATGGCTAAAGTGAAAAAAAAACAAAACAAAACTCTATCAAGTGCTGGCCAAGGTGCCGAGCAGCCAGAATGCTCATACCCTGCTGGTAGGAGTGTAAATTGGTTTAGCCACTTTGGAAAACTGTTTGGCATCATCTACCAAAACTGAACACATACTCACCTTATGACCTAGCAGTTCTGCTCTTGGGCATCAACCCAACAGGAAGGCATGCAAATGTGTTACCAAATGGCATTGCTCAAGAGTGTTATAGCAGCACCACCTGTGATAGCCCAGACTGGAAACAATCCCAGTGTCCATCAGCAGCAGAGTGGACAGATGCAGGGTCAACTCCCAAAGTGGGAAAATGTGATCAGTATGAGTTCATGAACAACCATGAAAAATGAAAAATCAGGATGAATTTCACAAACATAATGTTCATTCAGGCACAAGAGGTTGTGTACTGTATGGCTCCATTCGTATAAAGTTTAAACGGACAGAAGTAATCTCTGCTGTTAGAAAGCAGAGTGGTGACCACCCTTGGGAGGCAGGTAAAGATCGAAGGGGGTGCGGTGGGTGGTGGGGGGCTCATGACATTCCTCCGTCTGGGTGCTGTTAAACGGGTATGTTCACTTTGCGGGAATCCTTTGACCTGTGCGCTGGTGCTGTATTATTGTGTGCATTCTTCTGCACATATGCTGTACTTCCATGTAAAGTTTATTTAAAACTCTGTCAAAGGAAGCACAGCAGTCACATTGCTCTCACTAAAATTATTATTAATAATGAGAAGGAAAGTTTTTTGTATTATAGAATAAAATAATTTAACATATTTCATCTTTATCTCTTCAGTTGTTTGCATTTGTTTTGTAATGTATAGAACGTGTCGGTACTTTAGAACATATATTTAATTTACGAATAAACATATGTATGTTAGAGGTGCTTGCTTAATGTTTTTTCAGCTGTTGGGGGTGAAGGATCTGAAAGTTTGATGAGCTGTGACTCAAGGTCGCAACAAAAGGGGGCAGCCCGAGCTGGGCCTGGCTGCGGGAAGCAGGTGGCGAGCGGAGGCCTCAGTCGGTTCGGTCGGCGGCCTGTGTTTGGGTTGGTTTCTTGCTGCTGGAGTGCGAAGTGTGGGCCAGGGGAGGGTGGCCTGAAGCTGGAGAGGGAGGCAGGGCCTGGCCTCTGAGCGCCTTGGGTTCCTGTGGGGAGGGGCTGCGAGGCAGCTCTGGAAGCGGGTGAGCAGAAGCAAGGAGCCAGCAGAGGTGGCCAGAGAGGCTGAGGAGACGGGAGGAGGAGAAGCAGGAGGCCACTGAGGCTGCTGGTGAGTTTCCAGGAAGAGGGACTGGTGAGCCGTGTTGGAGGCTACCGAGAGCTCGGCCACTAGCCTGAGCCTCAGCGGTTAGGCGGTCCTGCTGACCCGAAGTCGGGTGGGGTGTTGCCGTGGCTGGTGGGGAGGAAGCAGCCCGGAGTTCAAGGGCCGAAGCTCTTTGGAGGGCTGGGAGAACTGCGGATGTTCTCAGGCCGAGAGAGTGGAGGAGACTGAGGTGTGAGGGGTGCCGGCCCTGGGCCTCTGGTGGGCGCCTCTTCCTCAGAGGTGGGAGTGGGGGGTCAGGAGAAGACGCGGACACATTTAGGTTAAAGGAAGAACCCGAAGGAGCCGAGGGCAACTTTCCGCAGTGAAGGAGGTCATGAAGCCGCCCACCTGGCTGTGGGGGGCGGAGGGAGGGGGCGCTTTGGAGGAAGGAAAACAAACCAGCCCCGGGGCCCTCTGCAGGCGCGGGGTGCAGGATGCTTGTCTGTGCCAGTGGGCGGCTGAGAGGCTGCCCCCGTGCTGGGTGGGCTGGGCATTGCCTCCCTGGCATGTGCTCTGAGGCAGGGGTCCCCAGGCGGACCCTCCCGTGCTTACCACAGCATGTATCCAAAGCATGGTGGGAAAGGGGAATAGTGACCGAAGAAGTTAATCCCGGTGATTTTAGGACAGGCTCTGCTGCCTGATAGGCTAAGGATACCACATGTCGATCTATGGGGACGGTTTTTGACATTTCAAAGAACAGATTCAAATCAGATCTTCTAGCACTATAGTTGGTCTGACCTTGCTGAGCCTTGAGAAACAAGTCTTACCATCTGGAACATCGTGTAAATGGAATTATCCCCCCTACTTTGTATAGCGGCTGCTGTTTGGAAAGAGACGTGCTGGGATGGTTTATCCTATTGGCCTGGGATTATGAAGCCCAACATGTGTTCCTGGTAAGTGGGTTCACTGACCCTAGTGACCTGTGCCCTCTTGAGCAGAGAGCCAGGCTGTGGCACCCAGAGGTGCAGCTGGTACGGGTGAGCCGGGTCCTGTTGCAGTCAGAGGAACCTGCTATCAGCAAGTCTGCAGGGTCGAGGAGGGCACAGGGGCTTTCGGGACATCAGGCATCCTCAGTGAGCCACACGCATGGGGTGTTGTAGGGGCTTCTTCTCGCCAGATGAATTAAGCTCTGGGGTTTTCACCACTCGTTCTTGTATCAAGGGTTTTTTCCTTTCTTTCTCTCTCTGCCTCCTCGTGCAAGACCACTTGTTGCCACCCTGTTTTGCTGTCATCCTTTTGCTCCTGTTGCTCAGAAGACAAACATTCTGTATCGGCCTCCCAGCAGTTGGGGTGACTTGGGCAACCTCCTTTCTCTCAAGCTCAGTCAGGTCCTTGTACCTCCCCACAAAGCCCTCCCCTCTCTCAGTTCAGCTCCCCTCCTCACTTTTGGCTGTCCTTGCTTCAGACCCTTCATCAGAGAGGGCCGGCTCATTGTGTGAGTTACGCTTGGCCCTGGGAGGATGGGTGAAGGAATATGAAGATATAAGGAATCTTATAAGATTCAAGGAATAAGACTTGATCATCATCTTCAAGAGACTCTATAATCTACTCGTCAACCCCCTGCCTCCCTCTCCCCTCCCCCCCCACCCCTAATTCTTGTTCCCTGAGATTCTGCCCACCTCACCCGGCACCTCTTCCAAGAATGCTTTCCTGCGCTCCCCGACTCACTGGAGCTCTCCTTGCAAACTGTCCTGACACTTGTTTCAACCCCCTCTCATGGCCCTGGCCACGATCTGCATTGCATTGTGCTCTTTTGATGTCCCCTGTACCTCCTGCCTTAGCTCCTTGACTAGACTTCAAGCTCTTTTAAGGCAGGGATTGTGTCTTGCTCATTATTGTATTCTGTGCAATGCCTTGCTCAGTGCCTTATACATAGTAGGTGCTCCATAAATTTTGCTAGACTGGAACCAGCATGGACTCTCTCATGGCTCCCAGCATCCATCCCCTTTGCAGCCATGGTCCTCAAGTCTTGAGATACTGTAAGATAATAGGGGAAGAGGCAGCGAGTATTTGCCTAGAATAATCCTAGGAGATTTTATTCAGGTAGGAGCAGTCACAAAAATGCTAAAAGCTGAAATATTACAGTATTTTTCAGATTCTTCTAGTAGCCTTACCCTTCTGTCAACCTACTTTCACAAAGAGGCAGAAGGTAACGTTTCTGGTGCTTTCCTGCCAGGGCCCCAGTCTTCCTTCCTTGATATTGTGTGATTAACTACAGTAAAAGTAATTCATATTGTGCTTAGAAGAAGCAAGTTCCCTGAAACTTACGTATCAGAGGGTTTGGTTCCCCTAAGGAGGATGCTGGAAATAACTGTTGGTTTAAAGGTAAGAGCATATGAGAAAACTGAGACTCAGAGATAAGTAATTTCCCTGTGATCACACAGCAAGTAAGTTTCAGAGTTGATATTTGACTCTAGGTCAGTCTAGTTCTAGAAATGCAATTCCTCTCCTCTGTGCTTTTGAGGCTGATTAGAACTGGATTCCATGAGAGGGGCTGCAGCTGCCCACTTGCTTCCTATGCCCTCCGAGGGACTGCCCGATCTTGCCGATCCCAGGGGATCTGGGCAGAATCGCTCCCTGTCCATGAAGCTGGGAGAGGACTGCCTCTCCCCCATCATCACTAGAGGACCAAAGGGCAGAGGGTCTCCTCCCCACTTCTCAGC